>NC_058130.1:186443615-186464819 GCF_016433145.1 Gracilinanus agilis
TTCTCCCTTTCCTCCTATCCCCTCCCTCTTTATTCCCCCCTCTCTCTTCCTTTCCCCTTCTCCTCTTTCCCTCTCCACTCCCCTTCCCCATCTTCCTTCTTTTCCCTCTCTCCCTTTTCCCTCTCTTCTTCCCCTTTCTTTTCCTTCTTTTCCTCTCCTTCTCTTCCCCCTCACTTTCCTCCTTTCCCTTTCCTCCCTCTCTCCATCCTGCTCCCATCATTCTATTCTTATTAACATGTTCTAACTGACCCTTTCCTTGGTATTCAATGGCATCGCTAATTTAATATTTTTGTATATACCATATGCTGATGATGTTTCATCCATCTCAACATTCACTTATCCAAGCATACACTCTATTATTCTTTCATAGGGGTAAACATTTTCGCATTCACTCACACAGTTATAATCAGCAATGTACTTCTTTGGAGCAGGTACCAGGCCCCATTAACATCAGGAAAAGTCTGGATTCTTTCCTATTCTCTCCTCCAGAACTGGGTTACTTTCCTCACCCGGAGATACAATGAACTAAAATACAGCCATAACACCAAAACTACCCTTTATTACTCCTCTAGTCTCCTCTCACCTCTGTGTGTGTGTGTGGCAGATTCTGATACTTGAATCAAAGTGCTTGACTAGGAAATGCTAGGCCCCTTCCATTTTAAATTGTGATTTCTAGTAAACTTTTACTCAGCAACTTCCATTTTATGTGCAAGGGAACCTTCTTCTCCCCTGCCCAGGTTTTTAGTTCCATTTTTGTTGGCATGTCCTCTAGTCTGGGGACTCTTAACTTCTTCTGTGTAATGGACTCCTGTGTCAATCTGGTGAAGCCAATGGACCTGACTCCTTCTCATAATAATATTTTTAAATAATTAAAGGAACTAATAAATTATATTTCAGTGAAAAGAAAAATATTTTCCATCCAAGTCATAGATCCTCTGAAATCTATCCATCGATTCCCAGACCAAGAACCCCTGTTCTAGTCTAACTTCCTCATTCTACTAAGGAGGCAGAGAAAGACCTAGTAAGATTAAGTGATTTGTCCAGGATTATAGAAGTGGTAGAAGCAGG
Source organism: Gracilinanus agilis (assembly GCF_016433145.1). Lineage (NCBI taxonomy): Eukaryota > Metazoa > Chordata > Mammalia > Didelphimorphia > Didelphidae > Gracilinanus > Gracilinanus agilis. Next base: position 186,444,684 of record NC_058130.1, read on the forward strand.
ATTATCATGGTCAAAACATTCATTAACTAGGAAAGGGCCTTCTGAAAGCGAAGCCACTCTACACGTGGGTTGATCCTTGGCCAACAGATACTCTCTTCATTGCCAAGCCTTTGTAGAAAGATTTCTAGTTTAGTAAGAACCTTCTAGAGCTTTTGATTTGTTGGCATAGTCTTCAAGAACCCAAGGTAATCCTTATGCCACAATGAGAGAAGAACAGTAGAAAAGGACATGTGGTATAGATGCAATTAAGGATATAAAGTTCTAATTTATGGTTCTGCAAAAATTTTCTTTTTTGCATCATAGGACTCACACTTTAGCAATCCTATGAACCTGTAGACCTCTTCTCAGAAGTTACAAAGGAAATAGATTATATTGAAATACAATTATCATAATGTTTTTTTAAATGCAGATTCAAAGACCAAGGTTTAGAACCCCTGCCTTTAACTGAAATAAAGATCAGAGCTCATACTCTATTTTTAGGAGAAAATGTAGATGTCCTCATCTAAACATTTGGCTGAATGGAATGTGTTCCTAGAAAATGTCTTTGGAGCAGCTAAGTAGCACAGTGGATGGAACACTAGATCTGGATTTGGGAGAATGAATTCAAATCTGGCCTCAGATACTTCCTAGCTGTGTGACCCTGGGCAGATCACTTAATCCTGATTGCCAATTCTTGCCACTTTTCTATCTTAGAACTGATACTAAGACAGAAGGTAATAGTTTTTAAAAAATAAAATGTCTTTCATAAAATTGGTTAGCAACTTCTCACATCAAAGGTAAAGTTAGTAATATTCATAACAGTATGGAAATTCTCCAGATATTCCAGTCCATAGATGATGTACCAGTTGCCTAGAACCTTGACAGAACCTCCTCAGTAAAATCTATTCACTTAAAATTAATCTTCCTAGCTATTCATATAAAAGAAACAAAAAATTGGTGAGAAATACCACTGACCAGATAAGGGCATACAGTTGGATGAGTAGTCCAGTATTTTAATTGACTCTGATTAAAAGTTTAAGTTGATAAATGGTAATTTATCTACCATTTTTAATAAAGCATCAGTATGTGTGACTTGCACACATAAATATATGTGGAATATATGTATATATACAGCCATGTCTATTCATCTGAATAGATAGATAGATAGATAGATAGATAGATAGATAGATAGATAGATAGATAGATAGATAGATAGTCTCCCAAACACACAAATATACATGTGGGCATTTGACAGGGTATGTTTGTATGTCTAATAATGAAATTAATATTATTAAAAGTAATATTAATTTTAAAAAGTGTGGTTGCTGTTATAAAATTAACTCTTGTCAGGAGTCTGTTAGTAGCTCTTAACAATGTAATTTTAATCAAAATGGAGATATGGGGGGAAAGAGAAATGTAGGAAGGGGACAGAAAATCTAAAAAACATCTAAAAAATACCCTAAGCAACAATGGGGAGAGAAGGAGGAGGAAGAGGAGGAGGAGGAGGAAGAAGAGGAGGAGGAAGAGAAGGAGGAAGGGGAAGGGAAAGGGGAAGGGGAAAAAGAGGAGGGGAGGGGAGGGGAGGGAAAGGAGAGGAGAGGAGAGGAAGAAGAGGAGGAGGAGGGAAAGGAGAGGAGAGGGAAAGTATCCGGCCCCACACCTTTTATCCTCCGTGTCCTTATGTCCCACAGCATATGCACACAAAATGGGATGTGGGGTAAGAAAAGCTGGGGTCAGATAAGCCTGGGAATGGATTCTATCTACACATATGTATGTATGTATACAGGACATCTCAAAAGTTTTAAAGTTTTTTTTTTTAATTTTAAACCCTTAACTTCTGTATATTGACTTATAGGTGGAAGATTGGCAAGGGTAGGCAATGGGGGTCAAGTGACTTGCCCAGGGTCACACAGCTGGGAAGTGTCTGAGGCCAGATTTGAACCTAGGACCTCCCGTCTCTAGGCCTGGCTCTCAATCCACTGAGCTACCCAGCTGCCCCCAAAAGTTTTAATGCAGTTTGAAGCTTTAAAATTTTTTTAAACCTTTCAAGCTTTAAGCTGCATTAAGATTTTCGAGACATCCTATATATTTACATGTTCACTGCAGGAATGGATTTAACCTATGTAGAGATCACGAAGGAGAAAGAAAGTGGACAGAGCATAGAGGACAGAGCCAGACTTGAAATCAGGAAGACCTAAATTCAAGAGTTGAAAGTGATGAACCATTTGTATGACCCTGAGCAAGTCATTTCACAATCTAGTGTGCTAGGTTACTAAAAGCAGAGTAGGTGCAAACCTATATTAGTAAATAGAGTTCCTCATCAGGGAGTTCCCTATACCAGTAAAATAACTGGTCCTATCCCTCTTCCAACACACACACACACACACACACACACACACACACACACACAAATATTTACAAATTACAAATAAATACAAATATTAACAAAAAAAGTTAAGAATTTAGTCTGGATCGCATTTGAGAAATAGCATATTATTAAAAAAAAACCTTACTTTCCATGTTAGAATCAAAGCTGAGTATCAGTTCCAAGGCAGAAGAGCAGTAAAACCTAGGCAATGAGGGTTAAATGACTTCCCCAAGGCCACACTATGAGGAAGTATCTGAGGCCATATTTGAACTGAGGATCTCCCGTCTCTAAGCCTGGCTCTTAAGCATAGCATTTTTATTGATGCGAAGGCTCTCACTGCTACAAATGCCCATTTTCTTAAAACTAGTATTTTCCCAAATATGCTATATGAATGTGAATACTAAAACACCATCATGTCAACAGACTGTAAATTATTAGTAACTGAAATACTAACAAAAGGAAAGATGCTGAGTATGAGTAGGCTGAAATATGTTGTGAATTATGGTTTGCATTTAAGAAATTAAATGTTGCCGAAGGAAAAAAATAAACAGTAAAATAGAAATGGCAGTGTCTATAAAACCTATTTCTATAATGAGAATTTTAAGAATTTTGATTTACTATGAAAACTGATGAGTACAATAAACTAGAAGGTTTGGAGAAAACACATTTTCTTGCTTGTTTTATTGATAACATATTCATCATTAGTGATTACCTTCTTCAGTTGATGAACTCAAAGGTTTGCTATAACATGAGGCTAAACCATGAACTCATTCTGTACTGTAAGGTTCCTTCTAGCTCTAAAAATACATGAAGGTATCAATATCCTATGCTAATGGCTATGATGAGATGACTTGAGACTCTAAGAATATTGACTCTTTTCTTGAAGTAATCATGAACTCTGATAACTGGTAGTCTCCATGGCATGAGTACTAGAGGTCCTCTTTTTAGGCAGTAGTATCCCAGAATTCACCCACTCCCTGCAGATACTTCCAGTTCTAGAATTTTTCTCCTGGTGAAGAATTGCTGACTCTGCCTCCAAAGAGTTAGAGAGATACCTTTGGTATAAGTTGACTTAGTGTTCAACACTAAAATTACAAACAAAGCATTGAAGAAAAGATGTTTCCTGAAAGTTTTCAAGTTAGTGGAACTCCAGCTTTAATTTCTTCATTATTTTAATTGATTCAAACTAAAGGTATACATTGATAAATATTTATAGATACTTTTGGCTTACTTTTTTTCAAGCAAAGCATTTTCTATTATCTTTTAGTCTTAATTGTAGCTATCCTATATGTAATGGGGGAGTCGTGAAGAAGCAGGCTTACCCAGTCTTCTCCTGGACCACCTAGCTGTGCTCTTAGTACTGAACCCTCATTGGCCAGTTCCCCATTACACATAATTATATGGTCATCACATACGCATGCACGTGTCTTGTCTTTCCGGCTTGATTATAGTCTCTACAAGGTCAGAAACTATGCCTTACTTATGTTTACATTTTTCTTGACAACTACTGTAATGTAGTATGCAAAGCAAATATGTAGTAAAAGCAGATGATGCTTTTCAGATTGCTAATAAACATCCTTTGCAGGTCAGCTCTGCGAGGGAAACATAAACGAGTGTAGATCCAATCCATGTCTAAATAAGGGTACTTGTGTTGATGGTATTAATGGATATCGCTGCTCCTGTGTGAAAGGATTCAAAGGTAAGCATTTGAACATTTTTATATTTGCCCTGTTTTGTTTTCTCATGGTCTTTTTTCTTTATATTCATAGATAGACTCTTTGACATCTAAAAAAAAGTGAGAGTTTAGAACAGATTCATACAGGTTAACCAGCTTCTTAGAATTTGAACTAAATTTTCACCATTTGAAATGGAGCAAAAGATGCTCTGTGTGAAAGGCAGAATCTAGTGAGCTGACACAAGCAAGTTGAAGACAAGAGAGAAAGAGATAAGTGATGTGATCACTAGTGCATCTAAAAAAAATCTAAGAATATAAACTGAGGGCTTTTCCCAAAATAGTTGTGGCTCAATCAAGCATTACTTATTTGGATTCTCATAAAGCATCTACAAGCCAGTTGTTGAAAGGTTCTTTATTTGTAGTAAATGATATTCATAAGGTTATTGATTTTTGTATTAGTAAGGTCCTTACTTTTCAACACATAATGATCATTAGTATGGAGCTAGAAGAAACCACAGAGATTATTTATTCCAACCATCTCATTTTACAGATATGAAAACCGAGGTTCACAAGTTACAGTTCACCCTAAATCCCATAACAAGTGGCAGAGCTAAAATTTGAACACAAGACATCTCATTCTCCCTTTTGCTCTTTCCACAGATCCAAACTACCACATTTCCCCCGATCTCTTATAATTTTGCAACAAAGCAGATTTCTTCCTGCCCCATCCCTGGGACATAATAAAATGAAGCATCATCAGGTCATCACCGTCATGATTAAACAAGCATTTGTATTAGTCATTAATAATATATTACCTCCAGGGAGTACATTATCTAGATTGGGAGAGAAATCCATACATATAAGAGAATGAATACTAAAACAAGTAGCATTTGCTTTGTACCATATAAGTATTTCAGCAGCTAAAGTGAGGAAGGCACAGAGAATGTGAGAGATTGGTAATATGGGGCTTTTGAAGATAGTTACAGAGCAGAGATTATAGTTGGATTAATTGTGCCCATCATCCAGGAGCAGAACCTCAGAATCATCTTTGACTCTTCCCTCTCCTGTAAACCCTGACTCTCAGATTCAGCCAGCTGCTGATTGCTATTGATTCTACTTTCCTTCTAGTTCAGCTTTCACTGTAGTTACCTTTGTTCATGTCCTTATTATCTTATGCTTACATTATTGTAACAGCCTTCTACATTATCTTCACATCTCTGGTGTTTTTCCATTTCCATTCCATTCTTCATTCCATTGTCTGAGTAATTATCTTGCTGTACCTCTCCGATCATGTTACTCCTCTCCTCAGAAGCCTGCATTGGCTACCTATTGAATCAGCTTACTGCTCATCCTGTAATTCTATCACCCCTACAATCTTGTTCTAACCTAAATTTCTAGTCTTTGATCAGAGATGGCATGGTATAGTGTAGGCAAAGCTGAACTTAGAGTGGGAGTAAATAGTTTCAAAGACCACCTAAGATACTAGTCTTTGACGTTGGGCATGTTACATGTGACTCATAGAACTTCCTTTTTGTTGTCCAGCCATTCAGTCATGTCCAATTCTTTGTTATCCCATTGAACATGACTATCTATGGTTTTCTTGCTAAGGATACTGAAGTGGTTTGCTATTTTCTTCTTCAATGGGTCTAGTGGATCCTTTTGTCAGTCAGAGGTAAAATGAATGGGGCAGGGTCACACAGCCAGGAAGTGTTTGGGGCCAGATTTGAATTCATTTCTTCCTGAGTCTAAGTCTAGCATTCTATCCCTTGAGTCAACTAGTTGCCTCCCCACCCTAGATGCAACTGCCTAGGACATATCTACTAAATCATAGATGGCTACAATCTGACTTGATTGAAGGAATGCCCATACCAGAAGGCCCTAGAGTTCTTTTCCCCAGTAAAATCACAGATTCTTTTTGTATTTGAGTATCTCACAGCACTTTTTCCACACACCCAGTCTATATACCAACAAAACTGTACCACTCATTATCATCTATTTTCATCATGTTCTCTCCTTTCTTCTCCGTTTATCTTTGCTTACACATCCATCACTAGTACCCTGAATCCTTCTTTCCCAACCAATTCTGTTAAAATATCTCTTATTTCAATGATGCTGCCTCTTCAAAGAAGCCAGCTCTGACCCTTCTGCTTGAGACTACTTTCTCCCACCTCAGATTGTGAAAGCACCTTTTCTGGACTGCCTCTCCTTTGCCTTAATCACATCTTGCCTTATCTAATGGTTATTTGAAAAAAAAATATATCCTATTCTCTTCTGGGCTCCATTTGAATGTAAGCAACTTGAGCTCATCTCATCTTTATATCTTGACTAAGAAGCAGAGGAATTGTGTATATTAGGTACTTCATAAAAGTTTATTGGAGTCATATTCATTAAAGAACCAAGTTGTACCTCATTAGATATGTTAGTAGATCATTTATAGAGCATTTTATAGGCAAAAACATTCTTTTGAGTACATTATCTCAGTCGTATAAGTTTTATTTTCCACATACTATGAATGGAGAAACAGGTTTGAAGAGAGATATATTTGGAAAAGTTAAATGATTTGCTTCCAGTCTGTAATGGCCTGCAAATGTTAGACTCAGGACTTAAATGTGATTTTCCAACTCCAAATTCAGTTCTTTCTTGACTGGATTTAGTCACTTTTCTTCTTCCTTGGCTTTAACATTGCCAGTCTATTTGTAGTGTTCTAATACAATTGTGTTTTATTACAATTATTAGTATACTATTATTATTACATGATCGTGTTCTTGTCTTTTAAAAATGGAATTCAAATAGAAACTATCCAGGCACAACTTGCTTTTAAATAGAGATATATGTGCATGTACATATATATGTATCAAAACATGTATATTTAATGTTCTACAGACTATTCACAAGTGGATAAAATAACTGCATTGTATGGTTTATTATTGTTGTTGTTGTTGTCATATTGTTGTTATAAATTAGTATTATTCCTTTGACCATCATTTTCCTATTTTTTCTTTGCCAGGCACTCACTGTGAAACAGAAGTCAATGAATGCCAACCAAACCCATGTTTGAACAATGCAGTTTGTGAAGATCAGATAGGGGGATTCTTGTGTAAATGCCTTCCTGGTTTTCGGAGTACCCGGTGTGAAAAGAATGTGGATGAATGTCTGAGTAGTCCTTGTAAGAATGGAGGAACCTGCAAGGATGACATCAACAGCTTCAGGTAAAAAAAAAAAAAAAAAACTGGGTCTGGTTGACTTCATGAAATAGCATGTGGAGGATTTAGGTTTGTTTTACTTCTGCCAAAATTTTCTTGTCCTTGATTTTTCTTCCCTTTTAAGCACTTTCCTAGGATGAGGAGTAGGGAAAGCCAATTTTAATAATTGAATTAACTTTATTTTCTTTCCTAAGATTTACCATTCTTTTGTATATCATCTTTTACAATTTAATTGCAAATATTTCTTTATGAAAATTTTGACAGTTTTTTAATTATTTTCTTTATAATTTGGTGGACATTTTGGGAGGGCCAGAGGGAGTACAAAGAAGGGGAAGGGATAGATCCACTCGTGCTCATTTTGCATCCATGTAACAGGAAGAGTATTTCCCTCTCTAATGAAATTCGTAATCCTTTCACAACCCTCTCATGCTGTGCAAACTTTGACCATCTTTCCCCAAACATTTTGTCTCATGAATATGTACACATTTCCTCTGACTCATATCTAAGTTTACCTTCTCTTTATTGATTGGGATATGTTTAATAGATAACACAAACTGTTACATGCATTTCTATTACATAGCTTCAGATATTTTAAATCATTCTCCCTAAGACATAACTACATGCTCTAAATATCCAATATAACATATATGACTTATATAATAAATTCGAATTAGTTATTTTAAATGTCAGACTAAATAAGAAGTAGAGTTATATAATGGAAGGAGTGGAAAGGGCCTGGATTCAGATTTAAAGTGTTCTCTCTATTATCTGCATATCCTTTGGGACATCATATAACTTCCTGGCACTCCATTTCCTCAGACATAAATTGATAAGATTGGACTTGATTACCCTTAAAGTATATCCTAGTTATGATCAGATAATCTGTTCAGTATCAAAAATATGTATTTGTATATGTTTATTTTATTATTTTGATTTATATTGTAGTTCTATTTTATTTTACATGTTATGTATACAAATGTATTCTTTGGATTCTTGGTGTGTTATCTTTGATTCTTCACTCTCTTTCATCCTTCATATCTAATCTTTCCATTTCATCTTTTACAACTTCTCTCACATGGAATCTTTTGTTTATATAAATACAGCTAATGTCATACGTAGTTCAGCTACTTGCAAGCTATTGACTAGGATGCTTTAAAAGGCCTCCTACTCCCTCTTCCTATAATCATCTTTTTCTCCTCTACTTTGTTTTTCACAGAGTTGTCAATGTGATTTTTCTTAAACTTAGATATCTTATAGTTTACATATATCATAAATATATATTTATTTTAAAGCAGCATTATTGATTTTCACTTCTCCTAGAATTTATGGTATATCTTTTGAGACCCATTCTTGATTGGAGTTATTCAGAGAATCCCTACATTACCAATTGCATTGTGTATGACCAGCAGATCTTAGGCTGTCTTCTGGTGCCAACAAGCCTCCATGGCTTACTAGAACCCAGCCAAAGTAGTCTTGGTCTCCTACCACCACCTGGTGGCATTTGTGGGGAATTGTTTAATTCAATTACTTTCTTTCTGTTAGCTTTAACAATTGTGCTTTTTTTTTTTTTTTTTTGGTTTTTGTCTTGCTTTGTTTTCTCAATAGGACACTACACTATTTGTACACAAATTTGTACACAAAATATTTGTACACAAATATACTATTTGAGTATATTGCCATTTAGTCATACTCATTTGAGTATATTGCCCAAAGTCAGATGAAGCATCAAGATTTTTTTTCACATTAATTGCAATTAAACAGGCCTTTTTCATCTTATATAACCATAGTAAGTCTTGGTAGATAGTAGAAAGGTCCAAATGGGTAATAGAAATGGAATATGTGATTATGAAAATTTCAGCAGTGGGTTTAGTAGTTGGTAGTAATGTGAATCTAACGGGTTATCTATGATTCGTGGAAGCGTCCCTGGAAAGACTGCAAAGAGATCCTTGGCAAGATCTTCAGTGCAGATGGACTGAGAGAAAAGGTAGCGTCAGGGTATAGTAAGTAATAAGCCTAAGTGAACAAGACAAAGACCTAGCTCCCAAGTTGTGGTTCAGTTGTATCTGACTCTTTGTGACACCATTTACAGTTTTCCCTGCAAAGACACTGGAGTGGTCTGCCATTTCCTTCTCCAGCTTTTTTTAAAGATGAAAAAACTGAGGCAATTATGGTTAAGTGATTTGCCCAGGGTCACACAGCTGTAATTGTCTAAGGCCAGATTTGAACTAATGAAGATGAGTCTTCCTGACTGCTAGCCTGGACCTCTAGCCACCATGTCACCTAGCTGTCCCCAGCTCCTGGGACTGGGGCACAAAATGGCAATTTGTCTCCATAGATCAGTGATGGGCAACCTTTTGAGCTTGGTGTGTCAAAATTCGCCAAAAAAACAAGCATAACTCGGGTGGTGTGTCACTTTGAGAAAAAAAAACATAATTTTGTGATATTTATATTTTAAATAACAAAAATGCATAACTGTATTTAATAAACCAAAATAGGTATATTATATAGGTAGAATTGTCATCTATAGTGCACAGAGTGTCTACACTGCACTACAGCAAATGTTTCATCCTCAGCATGCGACCCCATACTTCTCTGTATAAGGCCGTGTGTCATCGAAAATGGCTACACGTGTCAGTGCTGACATGCGTGTCATAGGTTTGTCATCACTGCCATAGATAAAGCAAGAAGCCACTTTCTACAGTTAGGATATGAGGTCTAAGTGAGCAGCCCAGCAATAAAGGCAATTTGAGGAATAATTGTTCATTTTTAGGTTAATCGAGCCTTCTGAGAATCTTTGTGTCATTACATTTTCCTAGCCAAGGGAATATATATAGAATCCAGATAGCAGTTAAATGGAGATATGTAGAGCTGTTTTTTTGTTTTATGCAAATAAAAAATAAGTAAATATAAAGATATTTTAAAATAAATATATAAATGTTGCTTTATATATCATGGACATTTATTTTTGCTAAGTTGTATTTTATATTGGTTTTAATCTAGTGTTCCAGTTTGTCAATGTATTTTCAAATCCTGAATCTGTTATTAATTATATCAAATATTCCTCAGTTTTGTGTCTAATTTGATAATTATGTCTTCTCTGACTTCATCGAACTCTGATAAAACTATAGAATGGGACAGAGTCATCATAAAGCTTAATGGCATTGCCCTAATCACATTCCAAGTTGATATATCTTTTCTTTTGAATGCCATTGCTCAACCAAGTAGAGATGCACCTCACAATATTCTCAACAAGATCTCAACACTATCTATTCCACAAGGGTGTCATGACAAAAAATAACATATAATTGTTATGTTCTGCTGAAACTCAGATATAGAGTATAACTATCATATTTCCTTCAACTACCAGCTTGTCAGAAAATTTAACATAGTTTGATATCTCTTTTTAGTGAGTCCATATTGGTTCCTAGAATTCTCTGCATTGTTTTCTAATTGTTTACAAAATATCTGTTTAATAATCTGTTTCTTGGTCTTGATTTCTTTAAATGCCAAGAAATCAGATAATCTTAAAAAGTTTCTGTACTAAACGTCAGGAATCAATATCAAGGATCTACAAGTATAATTTGCAGTATACTCTGGGCTTTTAAAAATAAATTAGTAGTGGCAACTAGATGGCTCACTGGGCAGAGAGCCAGGTCTGGAGTTGAGAGGTCCTGGGTTCATATTTGACTTCAGATACTTCCTAGTTGTGTGACCCTTGGCAAGTCACTTAAACCCAATTGCCGAGCCCTTGCTGCTCTTCTTCCTTGGAACTGATACTTACTATCAATTCTAAGAAACAAAATGAATTAGTATTTCCTATGTCAGATTTTCCATATCCTTTAATTGTTAATAATGCAACATTATTGCTTTCTTCTAGTTTTTATTGGGTGTATACAGTATTAAGGCTACAAAATAGATTTACTAGATCTTTGTGGAAAGCTGGTTATGATCTATGAAATTATTTCTATTAGAAAATATATATTCAGAATTCCAAATTATTGTCTTACAAACATATTTTTGGAACATAGACTATTTACAAGTTGAGGATAGCCTTTAATCAGTCAACCATCATTTATGAAGCACTTCTTACGTGACAGACACCATACTAAGAGCTGGGGATATAAATGCAAGCAAAAAACCATCCCCTGCCCTGGAGAAGCTGACATTCTAATGGTGGAAGGGAGCGAGCTGATAGTAGAGGAAAGGAGGAGGAGGTACCCTTGTGAGGACATTAGTGATATAATCTGAAGAATCAGGGCTGGCTGGTTTGGGACCCTTCACCAAAGTAGAGGCTCTGGAAGGATTCCCCAGTGGGAGATGGACCCCTCAGTCACAGAATTGAGAAGCAGCTGGGACATAGCAGCTCAACAGACTCTCAAATCCATTCTTGTCTCCACGTTTTTTGTTCTTTTTCAGATGTCAGTGTGTGGCAGGATACACAGGGCCACGATGTGAAGTGAATATCAATGAATGTGATTCCAACCCGTGCAGAAACCAGGCCACTTGTGTGGATGAGCTGAATTCCTACAGCTGTAAATGCAGGCCAGGCTTCTCAGGCAGCTGGTGTGAAACAGGTATACAAGAATGAAGGGTCAGTGTTGTGGTTCCGTCCTGTTCAAGTCTCCATGACCCTGTGGGCCAAATGTCTATGGGGTTTTCTTGGCAGACCCATTAGAGTGGTTTGCCATTTCTTTCTCCATTTTTGTATGTAGGCAGGAATTAAGTAACTTGCTTAATGACAAATTAAGTGATAAGCTAGTATGTGTCTGAGGGGCACATTTGAACTCGGGTTTTTCTGACTCCAGGTCCAGGGCTCTATCTACTGCAACACCTACCATGGGTCAGTGGTAAGTATTTAACTCAGAATTTATACAGAATCAGAAATAAAACTCACATTCAAATGATTTTCTAATAGCAAATCTTAGACATAGCACAAAGCAAAGCATAGCCCAGTGAGCCAAGTAGTTTTCTTCTGACTTAGATTCCTTAGGCTGATTCATTTCTGCCCAAACCCAATAGTCTTAGGCACCAGTTAGTGCAAAGATTCCTAAAAAGATCATGTGCCAGCCTGGCCAAAGACCTACCAGAAGGAAGGGTGGTTGACCACAAACTGGTGATGGAAATTTGGGTTCTGGGAACCAGAAGTTTTTCCACACTTCAAAAATTGCCCATTTCTTGATGTGTCATAGTTGGACTTGCTCCAAAACAGTGGTTAGAATTTTCTTTTTTTTTAACGGGAAATGCTTTTTATTTTTGTTATTTGTTTGTTTTCCATCTGGTTTTAGCTTTAGCTTCCAACTTGTTTGTCTCACTTTAAAGATGAAGAGTTATGGTGCAGTGGATAGAGTGCTGGGATCAGAGTCAGGAATACTCATCTTCCTGAGTTCAAATCTGGTCTCAGACACTTACTATGTGTGAGACCCTGGGCAAATCATTTAACTGATTTAACTGTGTTTATCTCAGTTTCCTCTTCTATAAAATAAGGATAATAATAGCATCTGCCTACCAGTATTATTGTGAAGGTCAAAATATAAGCTTCTCATTTGGTTTTCAAAGCTCTTCACAATCTGCCTTTAACTTACTCTTCCAATTTTGTTATCTGTTATGTCACTTCTCATAGTTTATGGTCCAAACTGACTTGTTATTCCTCCCACTCAACAATCCATCTCTGTCATTTTGCAGTAGTTGTCTCCCATCCCTGGAATGGACTCCCACTCTCACAATATCTTTTCCTTTAAAAATTTACTCAAAGTTTTTTTTTACCTTTTACATGAAGCCTTTCCACTCCCTACAACTGCTAGTGACTATCTTTCCCCATTTTTTACCCTCATATTCAGTGGCATGTTGGTAAGTATTTAACATCTGACTCTCTAGAGGGGAAAAAATTACATTTTCAACCTACTTTTAAGTTTAATCAGCATTATCAACATTTTCTCTGAGATTCCTAAGTCTAGATAATTAATAAAGTCATAAATTTTGCTAATTTCCCAGGAGAAAATACCCACCCTGAAAATTTAACAATCAACTCCCAAACATGTTTGATCTGGCTCCAGCACATCCCTGTTAATCTTTATCTCATACACATCTTATATGTAATTATTTATGTGCAGGTTGGCTCCCCCCAATGGAATGTAAGTTTCTCGAGAACAGGGTCTGAGACCTTTTTTGTCTTGTATTCCCAGAGCCTAACACAGTTCTTGACACAAAGTGGGTACCTAATATATGCTTATTAAGATATACATTACTGCACAGTCAAAGGAAAGACAAGGAGATATAAAGGAATGAATGCTGAACGTTCAACTCCGCTTTCTAGGATTTGGTAACTCTGAGACCATATAAGTCATTTGACTTCCCTGAGTCTCTTTCCTTTTTAGAAAAAATGGGAATCTCTCTGTAGTACCTGCTTCACAGAGTTACTTTGAGGGTCAAATGATAGATAAAGCACTTGGCAAACCACAACTTGTTATTATATAAAGGGACATTGGATAGTCAATCTTTCAAGTTCTGCTGCTGATACATATTTGTGACCCTGGTCAAGTCTCTTGACCTCTCAATGTACCAGGTGGCTCTCAAAGACTAAGTTTTTAAATACAATTTGTATTAGTAGAATGAATTCCCTCTAAAGAGGGTGGTGGAGAAAAGGCACATTTGTTCTGGGAAATTTCACAGTTTTTGTTTTTTCTTACCAATTTCTCTATCCTCAATTACTTTCACTTTCTCTAAAGTTTTCATCTTTATCTAATTGTCATATCTGTTACTTACCTGAACAAGTTCATTATCAGGAATACCAACTACCTTCTTTTCCCTTTAGAATGTCTTCCTTCAGTTCTGAAGGACTAAGGAGAAAGAGTGCTATCCACTTCCAAAGAACTGTGGGAGTCAGAATGCAGATCAAAGCATACTGTTTTTCACATTTGTTTATTTATGGTTTTATTTTGGAGTTTTAGTTTTATATGACTATTCTCTTTCAACCGTGCCCAATATGGAAGTATGTTTTGCATGATAATACATATATAATCATATCAAATTGCTTACCATCTCCAAGACAGGGGAGGGAAAAGAAGGAAAGAGATAATTTGGATCTTATGATTTCAGGAAAAGCATGTTGAAAATTGTTATTATGTGTAGTTGGGAAAATAAAATATCTTTTTAGGTTTTTTTAAAAAATATATCTTCCTAGTTATAGTTTAATGCCTTACCAGCCATCATTTTCCATAAGTAGTCATTTGACAATTATTTTTCAAATGCCTATAGAGTATATGGCACTATTTCAGGAACTTGTCCCTGGACTCAAAAAGTTTAGAATCTTATATGGGTTCGAGAATCTTATATGAGTACTAGCCTTAGTTTGTTCCTAATTTACTATGTAGCTTTGGACCAGGTACTTATATTCTCTGAGTTCCATTTATTGTATCTGTCTACTAAAATTTAATAATTACCCTATTATCTCAGAGTTGTTGAGGAAATAAATGAGTTAATGGATGTTAAAGTGTTTTGAAAAACATAAAACAACTACAAATATTAAATTTCAATAATATATAAATGCCATATTGGTATTCCTATATTATGAAAAAGTTCATTATTATTCATGGCATTAATAATATATGAATACAGCAAGGCTCAGGCTTCCTTGCTGACTTTGGATTCAGAAGGACCTGGATTCATGCCCTGATTCATATATTGGGTGAATGATTTAAACCAGTGATTCCCAAAGTGGGTGCCACCACCCTCTGGTGGGTGCTGCAGCAATCCAGGGGAGCAGTGATGACTACAGGTGCATTTGGGGGCAGTGAATAACTGTAAGAGGGTGGTGATAGTATGTGACAGGGGACGCTAAGTAATATTTTTTCTGGAAAGGGGGCAGTAGGCCAAAAAAGTTTAGGAACCACTAATTTAAACTCTCAGTGCCCTAGACAACTATTTAAGCTTATAAATTTGCAGATGAGCTAATGGAGGAAATTTTCCTCATGCCAAGTCTAAATTAATCTCTTTTAAAATTTTCACATATTGTTCTTTATTGGGACCAAGAAGAAGTGGCTAAATGTTGAATTTTCCCAAGCTGGACTTATTTAGTTTTATTTAGAGGCATATTGCTTCCAATGGTTGAACATTGTCTTTGCACATATCTAGAGCTAAATATTTTTCATATTTGTTGCAGAACAGTCTGCTGGTTTTAACCTGGATTTTGAAGTTTCTGGGATCTATGGTTATGTTATGCTTGATGGTGTGCTCCCAACTCTCAATGCCATTACATGCACATTCTGGATGAAGTCATCTGACATCAACAACTATGGAACTCCAATCTCTTATGCACTTGAAAATGGAAGTGACAATACTTTCCTTCTCACTGATTATAACGGGTAAGCATAACCACTCACCAAAAGATCTAGTAGTTGTTGTTTTATGCAGAAATCTCTAACAGCTTTCATATGACAGAGAGGCTCAAAGTTGAGGTTCATCCTGACTAATGGTTGGGGCTACTGGATGGAAAACAAGGAGAGAAGAAGCTTCCTGTTTTATTTTCCTTTCTACCTGATTGGGACCTTGGCACTGATGCCCATTACCCATCTTTCAATTCCAACTCAAATGCCATTTCTTTCAGGAATTCTTTATTGAATCCCATTTCAGACCACTACAGACATAAAGACTTTTCAACCCTCAAACATCATGGAGTACTTTTTATTTCTTTTATGTATTACCATTAAGTATTTTGTATTTGAGTCATTTGTCTATATTGAATATCTCTCCCCTGGATTGTTAGCTCCAATGGGTCAGAAGCTATATTTTATTGCACTTTGAATCTTCTTTAGCATCTAGCGAATGTGGTCTGAATGGAGTAAGTGCCTAGGAGATACTAAATTAATTGAAATAAATGACTGAATTGAATTGAACAACTAACCTACCATAATGTCCTAGTTGGAATTCCCAAATACCTTAAAGGTAGAATAACCACTCCCCACCCAACCTGAAGAATTTGTGACAGGATTGCTGTCACATAAATAACAGAATTGAGGGTGTCAGCTCAATAGAATTGGGTCTTTCTGTTGTGGGATAAAGAACTGGGTTTAGAGTCAAGCAGAACTGGGTTTTAGTACTAATTCTAACAAATCGTAGTTTTATGTCCCTATAGAAGTGCCTTATCTCTTATTGCATCATATAACTCTCTGAGATTATGAGTTTCAAGGAAGGTGTGGATTTACATTAGTGGAAGGAATATCCTCTTTGAGAGTTGCCTATAAAGGGAATGATAGAGAAAAAAATGTTTATTACAGGAAATAGTGTGACATATTTTGTACAGTGGCTTGTGACATCCCTTGTTACTTTCTCTAGCCTCCTTTCTTTTATTTTCTTCTAAAGCTCTCATGTTTATCTAAATTTCCTTTTTGTGATCTGCTTGAATAAATTAATTTTCAGAAACAGAAATTACCATCTGCTTTTTAGCCTTTCTAAAGATCCTCCTTAATATGTGTTGATACTTTAGCAATTCCATCACTTCTCTGGCAATAATCATTCAATAATTATTTACTGAGGAACTTCAAATTCAAAATTCTTAATATCAAATATGGAAAACAAGTCAGTTCTACTATCAGGAAGTATCCATATAGAAACATTTACATCTTCTTGTGATTCTCCATATGAGTCTCATGATGGATTGATTACAGGGCAATGATGGCAAAATTTTTAGAGACAGAGTTTTGGGCCCCATCCCCACCCTCCAGTCCACATCTCTTACCCCAGAAAGGGGAGGGAGAAAGAACTCCCATCAGGCTGCTGGGCAGAGGGGTAGGTGAAGTGAGGAATGTCCTTAGGCAAGTGTGGTGGAGAGGAGTAAGGGAACAGCCTCCCCCCAGAGTCCCTCTGGTTTTCTAGTAACAAACTCTGGCAGGCAACTGCAGGGGTACTAGAGTGGGCTCTATGTGCCCTTTTTGGCACACATGCCACAGACTTGCCATCACTGACCTAGGGTGACTTTTTAATCTCAGGATAGACTATTTTATCTCAGCATATTCTAAGGCTAGTTCCTTTCCTACAAAAGAATGTAAGCACCCTGAGACCAGAGACTGCTTGATTATTTTTGTCTGTAAATCCCTAGGACCAAATACAGTGTATTCCATATAATAGGTGCTTAATAAATGCATATTAAATGAATAAATGTGAGCCTCAGGATTACAAATTAATATGATCTGAGGCAAAACATTTAAGCAAGTGGGAAATTTTAAATCATATGTTTTATCTAGCAGCTTAAAACCATTGAAACCTTTGGCATCTCTTGTTTACATGACTTTATATTCTCTTTCCTAGCTTAACTTATGTAATTATTATTTTTATAAATATCTTATTTCTGGGGGAAGCTGGGTAGCTCAGTGGATTGAGAGCCAGGCCTAGAGATGGGAAGTCCTAGGTTCAAATCTGGCCTCAGACACTTCCTAGTTGTGTGACCCTGAGCAAATCACTTAAAATCCATTGCCTAGCCCTTACCAATTTTTTGCCTTGGAACCAGCACAAAGTATAAGGGTTTGATTAATTAATTATTTAGTAGATGTCATATTACTGCTGCTAGATTGAAAGTTTATTAAGAGCAGGAACCATAAGTTATTATTTTTCAATTTCTACAGTGTTTAACCCAGTAACCCACACGTAGTAAGTGATGGGTACACATTTTCTGAATTAAGTTATGCAGAAGGAAGTATATTGATGAGTATAATACCTACCTGACATCTTTTTCTCTTCTACAGCTGGGTTCTTTATGTGAATGGGAAGGAGAGGATAACAGACTGTCCCTCAGTCAATGATGGCAATTGGCATCATATCTCAATCACTTGGACAAGTACTGATGGATCCTGGAAAGTGTACATTGATGGAAAATTATCTGATGGTGGCACTGGCCTGTCTATTGGTTCAGCTATACCTGGTATGTCTTAGAAAAAATTTTTGTTCCTATATTAGCTATAGAACATATAGTCTTTGGATACTCTTTGATTCTATTTTTTTTTTGGCCACATTTCCTTTTTCAAGTTTGATTTATATGGCCTCATTTATCTATCCCTGCTCATCCATGTACTTGCATCATTTTCTGGATGAACTAGCTTGCACAGCTCAGTGCATCACTTTACCTGGCAAACAGTTTCATATTATGTAAACATATAAATTAAATATCTACGTAGGTGATCAGCTTTGTTCTTTGCCCCCATTGGGTTCATAAAGATAAGGTAGTAATATGTAGCTCAGTTGTTTCAACCATACTAAATGGAAAAACTCTGAAAGATGTAATGTTTTCTATTTGGAATCTTGAGGTAGACTGAATATAATTCATACAGTAAATTAATATATGTAAAATATAATAAAATTGTATACATAGATTAAAATAACAATAACTAATTTTTTTAAAATTATAGCATTGAGGCACCTCGGTAGCATAGTGGATAAAGAGCCAGGCCTGGAGACAGGAAATCCTGAGTTCAATTGTGATTTCAGTTATTTCCTAGGTATGCGACCCTGGGTAAATCACTGAATCCCAATTGCCTAGCCAATACCACTCTTTCGCCTTGAAATCAATACTTAGTATTTATTCTAAGGCAGAATGTAAGGGTTTAAAAAAAAGATTATTGTTGGTAAATATATGTATACACACATATATATGTACATGTGTATCTATAAATTTCTGAATTTCTTTGCCATTGACTTCTTCAAGAATAGACAAATTCTCCCATTGGCTTCAGTTAAGTAGAAGCGTTACTAGATTATAAGTGCCTAAGAGAAAGCAGATAACCTGGAATTGAAGTATTTCTCAGTAAAGATAATCTTCCTTTATTAATATATCTATTTTTAAATTTTTCTCCAATGTTAAGTTGTCAGAAAGGTAGTACTAGTGTCCAAAATTCTGAGTATATCTATACATTTTAAGGAAAAATTGAATTATCAACAAAATGTAATTTCTTTTACTCAAAATATTTCATGGTATCATTTATATGTAAAGACATAAGAAGGTAGTAATTTGTATCAGTGAAAGTTATACCTGTGGAAGTTTTTAAGTGAAAAAAATATATCATTTGAATATATTATGCTGTCATTAATTTAACATTCAAAAAATATTTCAAGGGGGCAGTTAGATGGCTTAGTGGATGGATAACAAGGTCTGGAGACAGAAGATCTTGGATTCAAATCTGACTTTAAACATTTCCTCACTGTGTGAGCCTGGGCAAGTCATTTAACCCCTGTTGCCCAGCCTTACAACTCTTCTGCTTTGGAATTGATACACAGTATTGATTCAAAAATGGAAGGTAAGGGTTTACTTTTTATTTTCCCCAAAAGATATCAAGATTATTTTTCCCTCTCTATTTTTCTCTTATTAGGAGGTGGTGCACTAGTTCTTGGGCAAGAGCAAGACAAAAAGGGAGAAGGATTCAATCCAGCTGAGTCATTTGTGGGCTCTATAAGCCAACTCAACATTTGGGACTATGTCCTAGCTCCAGATCAGGTGCGTTTCAATTTCACCATATGTTAGGTATATGACTCAACCTGGGAAAAAGTCAGAAATTTCCATTGTCCAAGTTCCATCACATTGCATTGCTATCTTATGAACCAGAATTCATCTTTAAATTCATTATCATGTTCTGGCTAACTGGGTGATCACAGGCTAATTTCATTCAGAAATACTTAAAGGTTGAATCTCATTTTCGGTTTCATTAACATATACAGTATCAGCTCATTGTACAGAGTGAAAAAACTAGAAAGGGACATAGAGGTGAACAAATCTAAATCCTCATAGAAGCCATGTGATATAATAAGAAAAGTTCTCAATTGAGGAAGAAAGAGAGGAAGGAAAGAAGGAAGGAAGGAAGGAAGGAAGAAAGGAAGGAAGGAAGGAAGGAAGGAAGGAAGGAAGGAAGGAAGGAAGGAAGGAAGGAAGG
>NC_058130.1:186465170-186492376 GCF_016433145.1 Gracilinanus agilis
AGGGAGGGAGGAAGGGAGGAAGGGAGGGAGGGAGGGAGGGAGGGAGGAAAAAATATCTGTACTATCTATCCCACAGGTTTATCATGTGGAAAATACTTTGTAAGCCTTAAAACACTATATGAATATGAGTTTTACTTCTAAGGAGTCCCAAGATGACAGAACTAATTAATGACAGAATCTGACCTAAAACACTGATCTACTAACTCCCAATTCATTATTCATTCCATTGCTACTGACATCTCTCACAATTATCTAAATGATAGTCTCTGAAACAAGTCATTGCTATTAATTAGCTAATTTCAAACCATATGGTGGCCATTTGCTTCTTGTACTTGTTATCGTTTCCATGATTTGCATTCATTACATAGGGATTTATGGGGCTAATTATGCGCATTGTGCCAAGATCTATATAAAATAAAGGAGTGAAGAAGGAGTTTCCCACCCTTCCCTCCTTTCTTCTTTCCTTCCATTCTTCCTTCCTTCCATCAACGTCCAAAAAGTTTCACTGGAAAAAATTTTAGTTAATTATTAAAAAATGTTTCTCATAAAATTATAATTTTTAATGAAATATAGATCCTCAGCTCTAACCACAATAACATCAGAATTCCCTGAAAATATTGCGATCCATCCCCAGTAAAGGGCATTATAGTATTCTACCATTACTACTACTACTATCACCACCATCGCCACCACTGCCGCCAAAAACAGATGACATTAATCACCAAGCATTTTTAAGCACCAAGTATGTACCAAGTATTATGCTAAGTCCTGAGGATACAAAATGAAACAGCCCCTGTCCTCAAGGATCTTATATGAAGAAGAAAGTATAGATATATGTATATAATGGATATATGTATATATATGTATTTATGTGTGTACATATATACACAATACACATATATACCTGCATGTGTGCATTGATAATTTCTCTATATACATGCACACGCACACACACACACACACACACACACAACATAAAATAGACAAAAAAAAATCCCTAAAATGGAAGTCATTAGCAGTTGTGGTTAGAACAGAAAAGGACTTCTTCAGAAGGTGTTCTTTTTTTTCCTTTTTTTTTAACATTTAATAATTATTATTTTTTAGAAAAGTTAACATGGTTACATGATTCATGCTCTTACTTTCCCCTTCACCCCCTGACCTCCCCCCACCCATAGCCAATATGCATTTCTACTGGTTTTAACATGTGTCATTGGTCAAGATCTATTTCCAAATTGTTAATAGTTGCATTGGAGTGGTAGTTTCGATTCTACATCCCCAAACATGTCCGACTCAACCCATGTGTTCAAGCAGTTGCTTTTCAGAAGGTGTTCTTGAGATCAGTTTTCATGGAAACCAGGGACCCTAAAAAAATTATGTGAGGAGGGAGGTGATTCCAGGTATACAAGACAGCAGGACGAAGGCAAGGAGACAGGAGGAGGAGTATCTGGTGTGAGAAACAAAAAATAGGCCAAGAATGGATGGATTGCAGAGTATTCAAAGGGTAGTAAAATGCAAGCAAGAGTGATAGGAAGGAGAAAGGTTGTGGAACATTTTAAATGCCAAAGAAAGGAGTTTTTATTGATCCTAGAGGTAACTGGGAGGCACTGGAGTTTACTGAGTAGAAGAGTGATGTGGTCAGACCTGCATTTTAAGAAAATCACTTTGGTGACTATATGAAGGATAAATTGGGGTAGGGAGAGACTTAAGGCAGGAAGATCCATTAGGAGGCTATTGGAATAATCTAGACAAGAAGTTAGAAGGATCTGAACTAGTGAGGTAGTTTTGTGTGTGAGTAGACAGGAAATGTATACAAAATTTGTTATAGAGATAAAAATTGCAAGATTTGGCAGCTGATGGATTGTGTGGGTGAGGTAGAGTGAGAAATTAAAGAGGTTACTGAGATTATGAAAAACTTGATCAACAGAAAGGTAAGTATTCCCCCCACAGTAATAGGAAAGTTCAGAATAGGAGTAGGATTTGGAAAGGGAAATTCTGTTTTAGACATATTTTCTTTGAAATGCCTTTGGGAAATCCAATTCAACAAGCAATTGGAAGTGTAGAATTATGACTTGGGATACACATTCATTCATTCATATGCATACATACATTTTTCATCTGCATAGAGATGATCATTGAGCCCACAGTAGCTGATGAGATTATCAAGTAACTAAGCATATACAAAAAAGAGAAAAGGGTCTAAGAGCCCATGGTTAACCCATGATTAGAGGACATGATGTAGACAATGATCCTGCAGTGGATACAGAAGAGTACTCAAACAGTAAGAGTATGACCAAGAGAGAACAATTCATAAGAAATACAGAAAGGAGAGTATGCAGGAGGAGGTACCTGGCCAGTAGTATCAAATGCAACAGAGGCTCAATGAGTACGAGGACTAAGAATGGGTCTTTAGCTTTCTTTTACCATACTAGGACCAATGGATGGAAGTTACAAAGAGGTCAATTTAAATCTTATAGAGAGAAAAACTTCCTAATAATTAGCTATCTCAAAATGGAATCAGGTACCTTGGTGGATATTGGGTTCCCCTCAATGGAAGTCTTCAAAAAAATGGTTTATGGCCACTCAATGGATATGTTTAAAAAGGAATTCTTCTGTAGCTACAGGTTGGCCTCTGATAGTTCTTCCAACTCTGAAATTCTATAAATTCTGCCATTCCTTTGGCTGGGAGTTGGAAGAACTGAATTCTAGTATCACCTCTATTATTTATCATTGAATTATAAAATGATAGAGCTTAAGGGAACTTAGCAATCATCTTTACAAATATGAAATCTAAGGGAAATCAACTTGCTACATGTTTAAAGAAAAATTATTTCCCCTTTCCGGATATCAGCGTTCTCATTTGAAGCAGCTAAGGATATAAAGACTAGAACTTGGAGTGAGGAAGAATTACATTCAAATCCCACGCTAGCTATGGGACCCCAGGAAGCCTTAGTTTTTTAATTTGTAAAATGGGGACAATATTAATAACCCTTACCTTACATGGTTGTTTTGTGAATCAAATGAAATAATATATGTAAAGGTAGCTCAAAGGATTGAAAGCCTGGTCTAGAGAAGGGAAGTCCTGAGTTCAAATGTGGTCTCACTTTCTACTTGTATGACCTTAGGCAAGGTTGCACAAAAGCAACCCCCATTGCTTAGCCCTTTTGTCTTGAAATCAATACACAATTGATTCAAAATATAGATTCTAAGATTAATGATAAAGGTTTTTTTAAAAGAAATAATATATGTAAAATGATATAAAAGTTAAATATCTATATAATTATTAGGTGTTATTTGTAAAGTGAGAAATTGTATTAGATGATCTTTAACTTTCTTTCCACTTCGACATTCTGTGATTTGATTTTTGACAGTCAGAAACTATAGTGAAGATAATAAGTTAACACATCCCGGAACATCTAAGATCATGTATTTTTACCTATCTGTGATTCAGCCTTGGGCACAGCTGTAAGAAGGCAGAGTCTGCCTTTCCCCCACCTCAGTCCTTTTCCTTCTTCATTGGTAATTCTTTATTCTCTTCTTTCCTGATACTAGTATACTTTCTTGCTATTAACCACCATTCTCATTTTTTTAAAAAGCTCACTAAAATATAAATTACTGACATGAATAATGGGTTGCCTCTTCCAGAGACACTTTAATTTTGGTGTGGAATACATCCTTTAATCAAAGAATTAAGATTATAATAAGGGAATTTTAATCAGCAGAGATTCTGGAGGAGGAGATAGTATGTAGGGCCAATTATCCTTCTTGGTCCTCATGTGCATGTTTCCTACATTTCCATCTATTCATAAGGCCAGTCCTATGAACACTTATCTTCTTATCTTTCATATTTGGGTCTGACTGAACAAAATGAAGTATATTTAAGTATATCTATTACATTTTCAGGTAAAGTCTTTGGCTACTTCTTGTCCAGAAGGACTCAGTAAAGGAAATGTGTTGGCCTGGCCAGACTTCCTATCAGGAGTTGTTGGAAAAGTGAAGATTGATTCCAAGAGCATATTCTGTTCTGGTTAGAATTTCATTTGTATGTTTTAGTTTAAAATGATCTTAAAATATTCTTGTTATTGTCTTGAGGGTAGACATAAAAATATCTAGATAAATCAATTTTTTCAGTTTTTTTTAATTTAATTTTAATAATAATTTCCCCCCAGACAATCCAGGACTGCTAATTGTTGAAATTTCTGTTAATTTATTTGTCACCCTCTCTTCTTTGACTATCTATCCCTTAATGGAAGGCCTAGGAGACAATCAAATGGCAACATAAAGGAGAACGAAGAAGGAAAAAAGAATAGCAAAAGATCTAGCTAATCAAAACACTAGGCTATCAACTCCAAACAATCAAGTATTTTTTTTATCACAAAATTGAATGTTTAAGTAGCATTTCCCTAAACCATTTAGAATAAGTTAGTTTAGTAACGGAATAATTATTTCTTCATTCCTAAAATTCCAGAAACTGTAAAATGACTTATAGTCTTCCTATATTGGGTAGCTAAATGAATTCAAATGGCTTATGGAGTCAAATAGAAGACTCTGCTAGAAACTTGGTTACATTTTTAATCTTTTTTTTTTTAATGCAGGATTATATTTCTCAAACTGTAGGTGTTAAAAGCTGTTTTCTCCTTTAACCTCTTGTAAAAACAAAATAGCCTGAAACCTCTTTGTCAAAGCAAAATAGTTTTAACTTTATCCTTCCCACCTCTACCACCACCCCAATTTAATACTTTTAGGAAAGCGAAGGAGCTTAGCATATTCATAAAAGGAGAATGTGCTTAGTGTTTATATATGCATGTGCAATTTAGCACTCCATATGTTGAACTCATGCTGCAACCATGTCTCTCAAAAGTGTCTGCTTATATGTATTCTATCTCCAGATTGTCCATCATTAGACGGATATGTACCCCATCTGCGGACCTTAACAGTAGATTTAAAGGCGGGCTCTAAAGTCAGTCTTTTCTGTGATGCCGGTTTCCAGATAGTTGGGGATGCTGTGCAATACTGTCTGAATCAGGGACAATGGACTCAACCACTGCCCCACTGTGAAAGTAAGTTCTCTGTCAATGATGTTTTTAGGACACTTGAAAAAGAGGGGAACTCTTCAGCCTTTTTCAAAGGAGTGATTTGTAATAATTCTATGGCCTTGGGTAAATCATTTCTCTTTACTACCTCAGTTTCCTCAACTATTAAATGAAATTGTTAGATTGGATCTCTAAAGTCACATTCTGATTTTATGATTCTAGTAGCCTAATAATATAGGGAATACAAAAAGGGTGTGGAACTATCTAGATAAGAGGGGCTGGCAAATATGGATAATATTCATATATGTAATGATTTATCATAACTAGGTATTGTCAGAACCAAGGTCTGGGAGGCAGGTAGGTAGTACAAGTGAAGAGAGAGCCAGGCCTGGAGTTAGGAGAACCTGGGTTCAAATCTGGCATCAGATACTGCCTAGGTTTGTGACCCTGGACAAGTCACTTAGCTTCAATTATCTAACCTTTTCTGCTCTTCTGTCTTAGAATGGACACTAAGACAGGAGGCAAAGGTTTAATAAAAAAAATAGAACCATAGACTGGAATGCAATTCTCCCGATCTGGGGACCTGTGTTCTTTTTAAACTATATCTAAACTACTTTTATGCATGAAATACTTTCAAAATTATATAAATCATGAAATTTCTTGAAAAAAAGTCAAATAAATCCTATGGAAATTGGAAATAGAAAACATGATAACATTTTGTTAAATGTTACTAACTTTATTTTCATTCAGGCTGCTTCAAAATTCAAAATAAATTATTCTTTCAGGACTCATACATATGGGTACTAATGCTTATTCTAATGTGTTGTTGCTGTTCGGTTGTTTCAATCACGTCCAACTCTTTGTGATCTCGTTTGGGGTTTTCTTGGCAAAAATACTGGATCAGTTTGCCATTTTCTGTATTCCAACAAATATAGCACTGGCCCCTTGTATATTTGTTCAGAACTTCCACAACAAAGAAGGAAAGATAATATGGTGGAAAGAATACTACTTATAAAATAAAACCCATATCTAGTTGTTGTTCCGTTTGTGTTTGACTCTTTGTGACCCCATTTGGGATTTTCTTGGCAAAGATATTGGAGTTTCTTGCCATTTTCTTCTCCAGTTAATTTTACAGATGAGGAAACTGAGGCAAACAGGTTTAAGTTACTTGCCCAGAGTCACATAGTGCCAGACTCTAAAGTGTGTCTTATGTAAAAGAATCATTCTTTGACTTTCTTAAACTTCATTTTTATCATATCGGTTTCATTCATCGTGTAGTTATGTTCTTGGCCATGTTTTAGGAATTGGCTGTGGAGTGCCACCACCCTTGGAGAATGGTTTTTATTCAGCAGAAGACTTCTATGCAGGCAGCACAGTCACCTACCAGTGTAACAATGGCTATTATCTGCTGGGTGATTCAAGGATGTTTTGCACAGACAATGGAAGTTGGAATGGCATTTCACCTTCATGCCTTGGTAAGATGAATTTGATTATTTTGGCTCAATCTAAAAGCATTATATTTTGCTTGGTGTTGATGAGGGATTCCATATTTGAAACTGGAAAGCCCCTTAATGGTCATCTTGTCCCATAATATAGGTAAGGAATCTGAGGTGTAGAGAGATTGAAGTCTGGTTAAGTCATAGGGATAAAAATGAAAGAGCTAGGATGTGAACTCCAGTCCTCTGACTCCAACCTAAAGCTCTTTCACTGGAGTAAACCAAACTTTTTGAAATGATCCCAAATATATTTGTAAATTATTATGACCAGTCCTGTGGAATCAATGACGTTCAATGATCACCCAACATTCCAAATACTGCGTGGACTCAACCTAAATGAACGAATACTTAATCATCTCTGTGCCTTCATTTATCCATCTCCACAATGAGAATATAATAGTTATTGCTACATTATATTTGTAAAATGTTTGCAAGTTTCAATAATTTAGCCTTCAACTGATGTCAGAGTGATTTTCCTAAAGTCATATGGTTTCCTATTATCTTTAGGATCAAATATGAACTATTTGGAGATCTTAACAATGTTTATAATTCTATCCCCTTTCTCTTACCTTCGTGGCCTTATTATATCACTCCCCTCAACACATTCTGTAGCCCCATCAAAATTGCTTTTCTTGATCTTTCTCACCCACAACCCTCTAATTTCCAGATTCTCTCTGCCTTTGCACTGGCTGTTTTCCCTGCCATTAATACACTCTTCCCTCACCCCTACCTGTTGGAATCCCTGTTTTTCTGCATTGCTCAGTTCCAAGGACATCTTCAAGAAACCTTTCCTGGTTCCCACAGTCACTAGTGTCTTCTCCCTGAAGGTTATCTTGATCAAATCCTCCCCAGGATTATTTCCAGTCACAGTTGTATCTGCCTTGTATGCATTTTAGACATATTTACATCATATGCATGGGACTGTTGAACTTCATTTTTGTGCCTGAAATTTCATAAATTCTTGTTGAGGAATTAAAATCTAAGATTTCAAAGCACAAGATAATCAAATTGTATAATCGTTAAGAACAGGAAATTCTTATTTTTCATTCATAAGCAAAAGAACAAAAATAGACTTTTAGGATCACCTTCAAACTTGTTTCTAGCATCCATTTCTAAAATGGTTACTTAGATAAAATGCTGTCCTTTGGTTTTAGATGTCGATGAATGTGCAGTTGGATCAGACTGTGATAAGCATGCTTCCTGCCTTAATACAAATGGGTCCTATATATGTACATGCATCCCACCCTACACAGGAGATGGAAAAAAATGTGCAGGTAATAAGCAGGTGTACCACTAGCAAGAAAGACCCCAATACACCCTTGCCTTTTTGCTAACATATACATTTATATGGAAATATATATTTGAAATTGATTTTATTAGATTGATTATATTTGAAATAATTAACATTTTGAGAACCATTTAATTGTTTTGTTTCATGTAATTAAATTTTTTCTAAATCTTATCACATTTTATCCCTAAC
This sequence comes from Gracilinanus agilis, assembly GCF_016433145.1. Classification (NCBI taxonomy): domain Eukaryota; kingdom Metazoa; phylum Chordata; class Mammalia; order Didelphimorphia; family Didelphidae; genus Gracilinanus; species Gracilinanus agilis. The sequence goes on from NC_058130.1 coordinate 186,473,177, forward strand.
ATAATTTTAAGTATCTCTTGCTTTCATTTATGATTGAGCTCCAATTGATAATGGCTCTAAAATTTTTCTAAAAGTCATTAGATAATGATCTATCATCTCTCCCTCTCTCTCTCTCTCTCTCTGTCTCTCTCTCTCTTTTTCTCTCTCTCTTTCCCACCCTGAGAGTTTACTTTTCAAAGAAATTCTCAGCTGAAATTTTTTTTGTAAAGGAAGATTGGGTATAGGAGTATGTTATGTCAATTATCATACCCTAATTTATATGTTTTGTTCAGAGTTTCTTTTATTGGGTTTTCTTAAAATGAAGCATAATTGCACGTGGGTGGAGGGGTAAGGAATGGGAAGAATTTTGAGTGTATGTCATTTATCAAGTGTCATTTTGCCTTATTACCAATACATTTGATAATTATATAGGGTCACTTTTCACCTTCTTATATACTCAGTGCATTTGTACTTCTCTCACTGATACCACTAGGAACTAAATGATTGAGAGAATCAATTTTGGACAGTTCTCTATCCTCCAATATATGCAAAAGAAGAATGAAAAAGTAGAACTTTCCATTTCCATATCTTTTGGAGTTTTCCTAGGAATAATAATAACTGCTTTTAAAAAAGTATATTTTGAAGCTCTGATAGGACTTCATAAAGAAGAAAATTAAGACATTTTTGTTGGTAGCATTTCAGAAAAATAACAGCATTCCATTTTAAAATATATTTTAACCAAATGGATTTTTAGCTGTAAAATATTGACTTGATATTCTAGTTTTCCAAAGCAAATGTTAATGTTAACCTAATATCAAATCACCTTTCACCAGCACTATAAAATTGCCATTTGGGGACTTTGGTCTTATCCAAAAAAATTCAGACCAACCAGGTTATCTGTAAATAATAATGGGGTATTTTACTCAGGGTCAAGGAATTGCATTTAGGAACTCTCTGCCTCACTGGAGCAAGCATGTTCAGAGTAGGGAGTTATAAACAGAGGTTATATTCACCAGGGACCAGGGTGGATAGGTAGGTGATGGATCAATGGGTCACAAGTTGTTTACTGCAGAGCGGTAGCCCCTTCCTGGAAAAACCACAGGATCCATTTAGCCTGGCTCTAACCAGCATAGGCAGGTCACTGACAGGGCCTCAAGCCAGGGTTGACCTGTAGGGTCAACAGAATAACTGAACTGGAAGAAGGGATGAATGCTTGCAGAAGTGTCCTTGCAACTATCTCTGTCCTGGAACAAGGGCAGTTAGAAAGGCTGGTCATAGCAAAGATTCCCAAGAGTTTACTTGTGGTAAAGGGTGGAGTGGTTAGAACTGCTAGTCAGAACAGGGTAGGTAGGGGCCCAGAGTTTCCCAGGGTTGATAGTTTCATTAAAGAAAGTAGAGTTTCTTAAAGTTTAATCTTTTCAAAAATGTATATTTTGTTGACTGACTTTTTAGTTTAAATTATGAAATTAATTAGCTGTTTTAACTTTTTAGATAAAATTAATGTAAACATTAGTAATGAAAATGTATAAAATATATTTTAAAATTGAACCATCATGTTTTAAAAGATAAACTATTCCTTTATGGAATTAAGAATGGTTTTGTAACCTTGAAATCAGGTCGACCTTCTAATAGTGTCTTTCTATTACCAACCCAGATTCTTAGACTGTATGAAGTGTCCTTGTAATCTCATGTTTTTTCCTATTTTTAAAACCACTTTTCATACACACACACACACACACACACACACACACACACACACACACCATACCTATTTAACCAACCATTTCTTTCTTTCAAGAACCAATAAAATGTAAGGATCCTGGCAAAACAGACAATGGCCAATCTAATGGGAATATTTATACTGTGGGTGGAGAAGTTACTTTCTCTTGTGAAGAAGGCTATCAACTTATAGGAGTGACCAAAATAACATGTTTGGAGTCAGGAAAATGGAGTCATCAAATACCATTTTGTGAAGGTATGTCTTAGTTAAATTCTTTGAGTTTTCTATGTGCTATACTGACAACGATTTAAAGATGATGTGAGATCTTTGAATACTTCATCAGCATCCTTTGTATTTGATATTGATGTCATTGTATTCTTACGGGGTTCCTACTTTGGAGCTTAACAGATAAAAGACCTATCCAAGTCACTTCAGCTTGGTGAGCCTTAGTTTACTCATCTGTAAAATGGAATGACAATACTTTTACTACTCATGCCATTTATAGGATTGTTAATGAAGGATGTACTTTTTAAATTTGTGAAGCATCTGTTTTTATTCTCTATGAAAATGTCTTTTAATTCCCCAAATACAGCAATGATTCTCAATCTAATAAATGTGGGTACTGGTTCCATAGGTATAGATATCAATACATCTATTCCTTCTAATTCTATTCTATTCTTGTCCATAACCCCACATTAATTCTCCACTGAGCATCTCTGTAATTCCCTAGAGTCCTTCCTTTAGATTTTTCTGTATTGTGCTGGAGTATACAAAATTTACACAAACATGATGGTAAAAAAAATGTTTACCCCCAATGTATAAGGAATATTGTTAGTTTGTTTTTAAATCTCTTTCTCTTTAAATGAGTTTGGCCAGCTAAACAAATATAGTATTTTTTGTTTCCATTTCCTGGAAGCCATTTCCTGTGGTGGACCTGTTATTCCAGAGAACTGTGGTTTTGAGGGATCAACATTTACCTATGGTAATAAAATAACTTATAGGTAAGAATCTGATTGTGTTTAAAACAATTTACAAGCATTTTTAATAGATAAGTTACTGATGATGCAATAGTCATTGAGTGGAAAGGTGAGATAGAAAGGGAGCATTTTTTGTTTAAAAAAGAATTAAAAAGAGGACAGCTGGATGGCTCAGTGGATTGAGAGCCAGACCCAGAGATGGGAGGACTTGGGTTCAAATCGGACCTCAGACACTTATTAGCTGTGTGACCCTGGGCAAGTCAATTAATCCCCATTTCTAGCCCTTCTGCCTTGGAACCAATACATAGTATTGGTTCTAAGATGGAAGGTAAGGGTTTTAAGGGGGGAGGAAGAATGAAATGAGTTGTATATTCTATTTTTAAAAAAATTAAGCTACCAGGGGGCAGCTAGGTAGCACAGTGGAAGAGTGCCAGGCCTGGAGGTAGAAGGTCCTGGGTTCAAATATGGCCTCAGACACTTCCTAGCTGTTCGACTCTGGGCAAGTCACTTAGCCCCCATGGCTTAGCTCTTACCACTCTTTTGCCTTAGAACCAATACATAGTATTGATTCTAAGACAGAAGGTAAAGGTTTAAAAAAAATTAAGCTACCAGTAAATCATTAGAATATAACCAGTAGAAGATTATATAGAATCAGTAATTATATCATCAAAATGACTTTATTTAGTTTTTATGTATTTGTATATTTTCTAATGTTCTTTGAAGAATACTATTAAGATGAAATTGGAAAAAAAGAAGGAAAGAGGGAAGGAAAGAAATTGGCATGTCTATGGAGTTTTCTTTTTTTTTCTTTAGGTGTAATAAAGGATACAAACTGGTTGGTGAAAAAGAATCATTTTGCCTTGCTAATGGTGCTTGGAGTCATTCTCCTCCCACATGTGAATTAGTAAAATGCCCTAATCCACAGAATATAATAAATGGAAAATATATACCAAATGGGCTAACCTACCTTTCTACTACAACCTATTCATGTGATAGTGGATACAGGTAAAAATAATTGAATATCTATAAACTTCCTTCATAGTTACTTGTAGAAGTTTCTTAACAGAACTACAGGAATTTATTAGCAAATCTTTGTACCAAATAACAATAATTCACATCAATATAGTAGTTTATAGTTTACAAAGTGGTCAACAAGCCTGTAGTAATTATTGTTATTACAATCATTAGTCATTATTGAATTTAGTAATTATTGCAAGTATTATTTTATACATGAGCAAACTAAGGCTCAGAGAAGCTATGGATTTTCCCAAAGTCAAACAAATAATCATTGTAAGAGCCTTGGTTTGTCAACTTACATCTCCCATCTTCACATTTTTCTTCTCCTGAAATGTATGAGGAAGGAAAGAAATTCATTCATACACACAAGCCAAGGAACACCAACAACAAAAATATATCACAAAATAAAGACAAGAAAAAAGAAGATAAATTTGTGATATGGGATATGTTTATGTGTTTGGGTCAATCTTGATGCCCATTGCTGGGCAAATTGAGAATGAATTCAGCTGGTATAAATCAGATATATATATAGCTTAAGGTTGGATGTGACCAGCTTTCAACATCACTTTTATTCCTCTAATTCTAGATCAGAATATGCCATGTCCTTGAGCCAATCTAGATGCATGCAAATATGGCCATGCACCACAAGGATGGCACAAGGGGAAAACTCAAGAATATACACTACAGTGGAGTGGCTAGTTAGCACAGTAGATAGAGAGCCAGGCCTAGAGTCAGGAGGACCTGGGTTCAAATCTCAGATACCTCCTTGTCGCATGACCCTGGGCAAGTTACTTGGCCTCCATTACCTATCCTTTGCCCTTCTTCAGACTTAGAACTGATAATAAGACAAAAGGTAAGGGTTAAAAAAAACCACTCTAGGTGCCATCTTTCCTTTAAGATAAATATACCTACTTTTTCTCAGTACCATACATAAGGCCAGATTTATTGCCATCCTCCCATTATCTGGCTTACTTAAATTTCTTAGTGGAAGTTCTGCCTGCAGTTGTATTTCTCCTGTGAAGACAATTTGGGGTGGGGTGGGACACAAAAATCCCCTGTTTTATTCTACTTCCTTCTGACTCCATCTGTCCTATTCCAAGAATATCTAATCAATGTTGTGCTATGATTATTTCTTTTAGCTTAAAGGGGTCTTCAGTTATAGAATGTACAGCTACAGGAAGTTGGAATACAGCACCCCCTGTATGCGAGCTCATCTTCTGTGGAGACCCTCCAGCCATCAAAGATGCCAATATCAAAGGGAATAACTTTACATTTGGAAATACCGTGACGTATACATGCAAAGAAGGGTATGTAAATTCCAAGGAATAAAGCATCAAAACAGTAAATCGAGCTAAACAGTAATAAAATATTTTCCTTAAGCATGTAGATTATTAGGAAAAGGACTGGCCAATAAGAAAGAAAAAGGAACCACCAAACACTTCCAAACTCTTGTGTCAAATTCCCCTTCACTTACAGACTCATGAGTCCAAATACTATTTTAAATAACATCTTAGGAGTAAAAGATGATTTTTTAGGGAATAAAAATGATTGCCATGATACTCACCAACATTAAAGACAAAAAATATTTTTGTTTTCTGGGAATATCAAAGTTAGTAGAAAATATAATTCTTAGCAACATGATTTTGACATATTTGGAATGTTGTGTATGCCTAGTGCCTAATACAGTAACCCGGCATATAGGAAACATTTAATAAATGGTTTTTGAATGAATGAATTAAAGTGCAAATTCAGTTCTAAAATAGGCAGTGACCCTTCTATCTTTCTACTCATGCAATATTAAGTTGAACTCCAAAAAATTAGGCCAACCATTTTTTGAGATCTACATTTGTTTCTATCCATAATCTTGCCACATACTTTTGTAACAGAACCCCATGACATGAGTTGCACCATTATTTTTATTTAGGATTTATATCCTACCTATAGAATAGCTTAATATAGTTTATAAGTTAAATATTATATAAGATAGGTCATCTGGGAATAAAATTGAACAGGTATCCAAGTAAAGCAAAAGTGGTAAATAAGATACTACTGGTTACCTTTGATGAGCTCTTCATACAAGAATGTATACATACAAAAAAAATCACAGGATATTATATACTAACTTTAGGCATCTAGATGACCTTCTTCATATAGTTAAAATGGAGGATCAAAAATAACCCTGAAAATCAGATTCATTGGAGAATAGATTTAGGTCTGGAAAGGACCTCAGAAATCATCTAGTCCACCCCTCTCATTTATCAAAAAAGAAAACTAAAGCCCAGAAAGTTGAAGTGTTTTGCCCAGGATAGAAAATGGCAAATCTGAGATTCAGACCAAGGTCTTTTGATATCAAATCCAGCATTCTTTCCAATGTACTATATCACTTTGAAACTTATAATCATTATCCTCTCTCTATCCATGAGTGCCCCCTACTAACTACTTTTAGATTGTTTCCCTGAAGTATTTGTAGTAATTCTTTTTAAAAATTACTGAAGATTAGGTTACATTGCTTGTAGAGAACATGGAAGAAAGAGAAGAGATTCTGTATTAATATACCTAACCAGAAAGAAAAATAGTACATCAGAAATTAGCTAGAAGAAGGAAGCAACCATAACCCAGTAGATAGTACTGGTGAGCCAACTGGTACCAAAGAGAAATGATAACATGTAGCAAAGGAGTTCTGAGGAAGTTCTAGGGACTCTGTCCTCCATATCTAAGCCTATGGTAGCACTCCCTCCATAAAGACAAAGAGTATTTACATTAAATCTTAATCGAGTAAAGGCATTCCTATAGAGAAGTGAGATAATTAACCTCAGTTACTTTGCTTTCTGATGGCCCAGAATTACACAGGGATAGAACTTTGTAAACCTAGACAACTGGATTACAAACAGGTTGATTACAGTCTCTCAGTCACCTACTCTCATAAGTGAAACCTTAGCAGGCCCTGGATCCCATTAAATTCATGATTAAATTATCTAACCAGGCGTTCTCAAGTTCTAAATCTATTACCTTAAAATTTCTAGTGTAAAAGTTCTGTATTATTCATGAAAGTGGAAACTATGGACCTTAGACACCAGATACAGATATGATGGAGCAAAGTTGTGAAATTTAAGGGAAAAATGGGCATTCTATTCTAAGGAGCCTAACCTGCTTCTGCAAAGACACAGACTTGTTAATAGGTCTCCCTGGCTCTTCCCACCATTGGCGGTAAAAGACCATAATACCTCATCAACATCTTAAGAAAGAAAGATGCTCTTCTTTCTGACTGATTTAGCTAGAGAACATATATCCAGCTACAATAATTGTAAGGCCAACCTATTAAAATAAACCTTTCTTATAAAGAAGGGTTCCTAGCATTCAGCCCTTTTTGGACACCATGTAGGGTTAGATCCAAAAATGCCTTGTGTTTGTTCCTGTTTAATCTGAGTTTTGTCCTCTCTGAATTAAGCATTGAGAACTTAAAATCCATATCAAAGTTGTCTAGGTTGGCCCAAAGATGGTTCATATTTTTTGAATTGTAGGCTGATGCGTGCTTAAGTAGATGTAAATTGTCCCTTTTTTCTCATGATGGTGAAATAATTATTACTGAATCTTCTCTGTTTCTCATATAAGACATTATGTCAGCAAATTGCTGATAAGAAAGCTGGCATAGTTTATAAAGTCCAATAGGCTTATTAATCTGTGATTTTTAAAGCAATGAAAAATTTCCTTTTTGCTAGTGGGTGCAGTGGATAGAGCACCGATCCTGGTGCCAGGAAGATCTGAGTTCAAATCCAACCTCAGTCACTCACTAGCTGTGTGACCCTAGGCAACTCACTTTACCTTGTATGCCTCCATTTCCTCATTTATAAAATGAGCTGGAAAAGGAAATGGTGAACCACTCTAGGATCTTTGCCAAGAAAAGTCCAAATGGGGTTAACAAAGAATGAGAAATGACTGAATAACAAAAAAATGGACAGACTATACTTTGTATGAGTATATACAAGGAGATTATACCATAGTTTGTTGTTGTTGTTTTGATACAAGATGATGATTTCCTTAATGTAGAGAACTAAGAGGGTGGAAACTTCTTCCACTAATGCAACTCATTTGCAAGTTATGTACTTAAAGAGTTCCCTAGGACTCCCAGGGATTAATTGATTTACTCATCATCACACAGCTAGTCTGGGTTAGAGGCAGGATTTGAAACCAATCTTCCTAACTATTAAAATTATTCAAGATGCCTCTTTCTGCATTTATAATCAATATAAATAATCTGGCACGAACAACCACTCAAGGCAAGTTCTAAACAAGTCCTAATGTCAAGATATCTTCTCTTGGGGCTTTTTGCTCATTTTATATAATTAATTTGACATTTTCATTTACAGTATATGGAGTTACTGATTCCTAGCTAGGTAGATTCTTACAAAATATGGACAGTTCATCTCAGGACAGTACATATTTGAGTGAAGTAATTTTTTTTTCAGTATTCAGTAGAAATGAATGCTTTTCTCAGCAATAGAATGATCCAGAATAATTCTGAGGGACTTATGAAAACCAATGCTACCCACCTCCAATGAAAGAATTGTTGGAGTAAGAATGCAGATGGAAGCATATGATTTATCACTTGTTTATTTGGGTATATGTTTGGGGATTTGTGTTTTATAAGATTATTCACATACAAAAATGAATAATATGGAAATGTGTTTTATGTGATAATACATATATAACTGAGATTGAATTGCTTGCCAATTCTGAGAGGAGGAAAGGAATAAGGGAGGGAGACAATTTGGATCATATGACTTCTGAAAACTCATGTGGAAATTTGTTATTAAAATAAAAATTAAATTAAAAAGAAATAATTTTTAAATAAGCTTTTCTAATAATCCTCTAGCACAATTGAACCATGAGCAATTGTATCATACTGACATCCTAAATTAAGCATATCTTATATTCATTATTATCTCTGATTCTGGTACCCAAAGACTGTTAGAGAATTTTTTTTTAGAATTCAGTGGGGTTTTTTTGAGAGGAAATGAATTATTTGCATCATTACATAAAAATAATAATTGTCGTGAGATAGAAAAACAAAATATTTTTGTTTCTCCTTAAGAAGCAATTGTATATGCCGTTCATTGTTTTAAAGGAAAAGACAATGTAAGTAGAGTACTTCTAGATGTTTAATACTCAGAAAACAAACAAAAATTTAGAAGTACTTTACTGTAGACTCCCAAAAGTTTGCCCACAAGGTGTTCCAAAATTCTTAGTGCAATTTTAAACTACTAAAATTTTGAATTGCACTAAGACTTTTGGAATATTCCATGTGCATATGGAATATATGCATATACATACATGTAAGCATATATACATATGTTTATATACATGTACATTTTAAACCCTTATTTTCCATCTTAAAATCCAAATTATATATTAATTCTAAGGCAGAAGAGCCATAAAGGTTAGTCAATGGGGCTAGGAAGTAGGTAAGGCCACAATTGAACCCAGGACTTCCTATCCCTAGGCCTGGTTCTCAATCCCCTGAACAACCTAAGCTTCTCTTTACATTTATATTTTTGAGCTAAATTGGATTAATAATATATAAATCCATTTTAAAAGTGTTATTAAATTCATAATAGCTTTCTTTTAACCTCATGATTTTTTTACATAATTTTTAGTACTGATAACTAACAATATAACTACTATCACACTGGAAAACCATGATTTGATTTTTTAAGATTGAGAATCAATGGATAAAGTTTCACAACCTTTGTATCCTCAAAATCTAGCCATTCAATTGTGCATATGGTCTGACCAAGAGTTGGCAATGTTAATTGACCAAATAAGTTTAATGGATGAATCATCACTTTTAAAATACTCTAGATTGCCCATCTTGGAGGCAAATATCAACCAAAAAACTAAGTGTTAAATTATTAGTAATATTGACACTATGATTAAATAGAAATTATTTCTCCACATTTTTCACAATCTAGGACTGTGATGGTGAACCTTTTAGAGACAGAATGCCAAGCCTCGCCCCCACCTCACACCCCCCCAGACCAAATGCTATGCCTGCCCCTCCCCCAGAGACCACATGCCATACCCCTCCCCTCTACTACATGCCTGGGTATGCCCTGCCCACACAGGGGAGGGAGGAAGTGCTCCCATTGGGCTGCTGGGCAGAGGGGCAGGTGAAATGAGGAATGTCCTCACACCTAGTGGAGAGAGGGAGGGTAGCAGCTCCCCCCAAGTTCCTCTGCCTTTCCAGTAATGAACTCTGGGGATGGGGTGTGGGGAGGGATGGCAGCCATGTGCCCACAGAGAGCACTCTGAATGCCATCTTTGACACCCATGCCATAGGCTCGCCATCACTGATCTAGGGAATAGGGGAGATCTTTATATGAATAAAGAGGACAAATGCAGAAAAAATGATAAAAAGTTGGTTGTTATACTTTTATTTGAAAATCATCATAAAGGTGCAGCTAGATAGTACAGTGAATCAAGCACCAGGCCTACAGGCAGAAGAACCTGGGTTCAAATTTGGTCTTAGACACTTCTTAGCTATGTGACTCTAGGCAAGTTACTTAACCCTTTTGTCAGACTCTTGCCCTTCTGTCTTAAAGTTATTACTAAGACAGAAAGTAAGGATTTTAGGAAAAAAAGAAATAAAATAAACACGAAACCAGTGTCTGGAAGTAAGTATAAATAAGCTTTTAGAGTAGCTCCTTTCCAAACAAAACAGAAATACTGTGGATATAACAAGATTTCTATTTATGTTAGCTAACCTTACCTATAAGAAGTTGTAGGTTCTTAGTCCCACAAAAATGAGGAAACGAAAGGCAAGTTTTTTCCCAAAAACTACGCACATATAGCATCTGTTGTTTCAACATAATTATCTCTTCATTTTCTAATCTAAAATATGCATCAGTCCTTTTTTTAAAAAAAAACCCTTACTTTTCATCTTAGAAGCAATACTATGTATTGACTCTAAGGCAGAGGAGCAGTAAGGGCTAAGCAATGAGGGCTAAGTGACTTGCCCAGGGTCACACAGCTAAGAAGTGTCTGAGAATAAATTTGCACCCAGGACCTCCCATCTTTGAGCCTGCTTTCCATACAGTGAGCAATCCGACTTTCCCCCAAGTCTTTAAGAAAGACACACACTTTCATCAGCATGGGTTCTCCATAAATGCATAGAGCAACCCCTCCCTACCTTATTGGACAGTTTCGTGAATTACTTTGCCCATAAAAATTCACCCTCTGATAGAACAAATTTATGGTAATGAGTATCTTTCTAATAGTCAGCCTACTCTTTGAAGCTTTTCCAGCCAGGGCTTAGATGGCAGTGGCCTAATCTTTAGTAATTCAGTCTCCTTCATACAATGAGGCATAATAAAAGGATTTTCAGTTGGTGTAAGAATTAAAAATATGGCACAATTTATCTTTGTTTCACCAAAGCACTGCCTCTGAAATTTATTTTTAAACATTAAATGAAATTATTTACATGGAAATAGAGCAAATTACATTATGTTGACTGGAAGCCTGACTCTCAATCCAGTAACCCCTGTCCTTGTCAGTTCTTATAAAACTCTTATGCATATGAAATTCTGAGATAGATGATGTATGATCTGTGATTTCATTGGCATAGAGAACTATGAAAAACTCTTCTCCCAAAGCAGACTGACTCCTCCTTTGAAACTTTATGACTTAGAAAGTTGCCTGCAACACTGTCAAGTTAAATGATTTGCTCAGTAACCCAGCCAATGCATAAGAGATTGGATTTGAACCCAGGATTTCATGGCTTGAAGACAAGCTCTCTCTATATGCTATGTCACACTGCCTCTAATTTAAATAAGAATAATTTTAAATGATACAGAATCTAAAGCATTAGGATTTGTCCTTATTTTTGTGCCATTTTGGCTTATACAGATATTTTTCAACTTTAATCTAATAACATGGATTAGCATGTAGCTCTAAGGAAAAATCACAAAACAAAGATACAAAAACATATAAAACTGATGTGATTTCCATTTTATGTGTTTCTGGAATCTTACCCAATAATCTTTTGAAAATAAATTCTAATAGATAAAGGAAGATGGCTTTACAGTTGCAATTTTCATTAATTTAATTGAGAATTCAGTTGGAAAAATTCATCAGGGATGTGCGTATTGGGTTAGTAGACACCTTTTCAAAGACAGAATTTGAAAGAGCAGTGTGATGTATGTTTAAACAGCTGCTTTTTAAACAGGGTAGAGAGAACAGAATTGCCTTAGTAATTCACTGTCTTTGAACACATATAAAAGTGATCAAAGACTAGTAATTACTACTTTAATTTATCAAGTAACAAAAAATTTGCATATTTGGAAAGAATCAAAGTGAGGAACCATATTTGCTTTCAGGAAAATGAAAATATTTTGTCATTACAGTTGATACCATTTTTAAACTATTATTGTTTATCATGTTGCATTAATTTTTATAGCACTTATATTTTATATCCCTGTGGAAAAGAAAGTAAAATTTATAAATGACCATTTATTACTAGCAATACTAATAAGCTAAATTTGTATAATACTTTTTAACACTTCAGAATCCTTTCTAACATCCTACACTTGACCATCTGCTATTAACAATAATAATGCTAATTTACATTAACATAGCTATTTGTATTTTTGAACTTCCTATTTTCCAAACCTAGCCATTTATTAATAATATTAATAGCTTACATTTGAATGATGTTTTACATTTCAAAACACTTTCACATTTTTTTCAGTTACATAGGGTAGAAAATGTTCCAACAGTTCTATGATATAAAAAATTCAAGTATCATTGTTATTTTATAAATAGGAAAAGTTCAGACATTAAATTATTTGCATAAAGTCAAAAGACTTTCATTCAACGAAAAAGGAATCCCTACTAAGTGCACATCACTGTCCATGGTGCTGAATTTGCTATAAGAGTAGATGCTTTCTAAATCTCCTTACTTCTAATCCACTGTTCTTTCTACAACCTAGTACACTGAAATAAGTAAAAAGATGATAAATTTAAAGGTGTTTGGGGTAACATTTTTCTATTTTATTTAAAATTTAAATTTATTTAAAATAAATTTCCATTGATTTGTTTTTCCATTTTACTTATTTCCATTATTCTTTACTTATTTTATTTAAATATTTCCATGTTATTTCCATTTTATGTAAAGTACTATATTTTACATTCCTATAATGGTACAACTGTTAAGGAAGTAAGATGGCAAAAAGTGTACTGATTCTGAAAAAAACTCTAACTTTAGGAACAGAGAACTTGCTTTCACATCCTTCTTCTGCTTACTACCTGTGTGATCTTGGGCAAATCTCTCATCCTCCATAGTATCCTAAACTATAAAATGATGGCACTGGTCCAGACTGCCTCTGAGGTATCTCTTCCAACTTTCTAGATCTGTGACACTACGAATTTGTGATAGGTGGTGATCATCCTTTTCACTGAGCTTACAAATGAAAATCATAAATTTAAGGGGGAAATTTTTAGTGGAAAAAAACTGACGAGTGGGAGAGAAAGAAAATTGGTATTTGATGACTGAAAAAAATTTAAATGCATACAAAGAATGTTTCCAAACCCATTCCTGGGATTCATTTCTCTCCTCCAATATCATAGGTATACTCTTGTTGGTACTGAAACCATTGAATGCCTGGCAAGTGGCTTGTGGAGTGAAAGTGATCAGCAGTGCCTAGCTGTTTCCTGCGATGAACCTCCTAGTGTGGAACATGCCTCCCCAGAGACTAGCCACCGCTTATATGGAGATGTTGCTTATTACTACTGTGCAGATGGTTATAGCTTGGCTGGCAACTCCCAGCTGCACTGTGATGCCCAGGGACAGTGGGTTCCTCTGGAAGGACAGGCTGTACCCCACTGTATAGCTGACTTTTGTGAGAAACCTCCAGCTGTTCTATATAGCATTCTGGAGTCTGTAAGCAAAGCTAGATTTGCAGCTGGATCCATTGTTAGCTTTAAATGCATGGAGGGCTTTGTGCTGAATACCTCGGCTAAAATTGAGTGTATGCGAGGTGGGCACTGGAATCCTTCTCCCATGTCAATCCAGTGTATCCCAGTTCGGTGTGGAGAACCACCAAGTATCAAGAATGGTTATGCAAGTGGAAGCAACTACAGTTTTGGGGCCGTGGTGGCTTATAGTTGCAACAGGGGATTCTATATCAAAGGAGAGAAGAAGAGTACCTGTGAAGCCACAGGACAGTGGGGTAGTCGCATACCTACATGCCACCCAGTGTCTTGTAATGAACCACCCAAAATTGAGAATGGATTTGTGGAGGTAAGAGGTTGATTAGTTGGAAATAGCTTAAGTAAATGGATACTGATGCCCTTGACCCCCAGACCATTATGGCTTATGTAGGAAAGCAATGAGCAAACAATGATTTAGACAGTAAAGTCACTAGAAATGATAAACAATGATTTCTGAAGAAGATAAAGATTTTTGTAAGTTACATTGAAAATAAAGTTTTTGTATGTGTACGTAAAGATATATGTATTTCATAAATATTCACATATGATATATGTGTAGGAAATAATATCAATGAACAACTATTAAAGCCATGAGCTCAAAATAACAACAGGTTTAATCTTAGTGACAGAGTGAGTATTTGTGGAGGTGCCACTACCTCTGACAATATCATCTACTATCCTTCATCCTAAGATTTTAGGGCCCTGCCCTAAATTGGGAAGAATAAATTGAATTTATTGCAGACAGTCTTTACTTTTTTTAAAAAACCTTACCTTCTGTCTTGGAATCAATACTGTGTATTGGCTCCAAGGCAGAAGAGTGGTAAGGGCTAGGCAATGGGGGTTAAGTGACTTGCCCAGGGTCACACAGCTGGGAAGTGTCTGAGGTCAGATTTGAACCTAGGACCTCCTAGTCTCTAGGCCTGGCTCTCAATCCACTGAGCCACCCAGCTGCCCCCCAGTCATTATTTTTGAGGACAGGTATGCCCCAAGAATGTTGGCTGAAGAAGCAAATTTCTGCCCAAAAAAATCTTATTTCATAGAATTCTAGAACTGGTTAAGATCTTGACAGCTCATCTGATCCAGTCCTCTTTCTTCAGTCAGGTAGACATCTAAACCATTCAAGTCAAATGATTGTCTATTATTTCCTTTGGAGTTTCCAGGGATAGAGATTTCATAGCCTCTTTCATTAACTCACTCCAGTATTTTATTCACATGATGTTCAAATTTCTGCTGCCTTGAAATAAGCCCATTTTGTCTCATGCAGTCCTTCAAGATATACCTTCTGTCAAACCCTTCAAATACTTAGAATTATAAATGATTTATATTCCAGGGGAGATGAGGGACTCTCACCACTTCTGAGTTTATAAGTTATTACTATAATTTGGGGACAAAAATATCGCCAACTTTCCCTGGGGATAAACTAGAATTCACTGAGTCCTTGAGACCAAAATAGTAATATCTGAAGACTTTTAAACAATTTACTTATTGTGCTGAATGCAATTGGTATGTGTTGATATGATATATTAATTAATCATGTAATAACTCAACTTTCAAAAATATAGCTTTAATTTTGTTACCTTTATAATAGTACCTACAGTGTTAGTCATACTGATAAGATTTATATATGTATATGCATATATATTTATATGTGTGCATATATATGTATGTGTATATATGTTACATATATCATGTGCATGTGTATATATGTACGCCAAATCTGTGATTTCATTGATGTGTAGCTATACCAATAAAGGCCCTCTACTAGTACAGATCAGTACCTTCTCTGCAACTTTTAGTCTTTGAGGGTAAGCTGAGGGTATTGACTGAGAAGTGAAGTATCTTCCCTAGGTTACATATCAGAAGTGAGATTTGAACCTAGTTCTTCCTCATTCTGAAGCCAGTTTTCCATCCCTTATTCTATATTACATCTCTTTCTCCAGTTTTCTCTCATATATGTATATGCACATATACACATATTACACGTATCTGTATATATTTATAGATGTATGTGTACATACCTATGCTTCAAAGGCATCATAGAAATCTTGAAGGACTCAATGTAGCCATAGGCATTGGCTTAGCAACCTTTGCCTCATAGTCATGGAAGTATACCTTCTCTAACTTCTCCTAACTTAGTACCCATATAAAAATCACAAAATGCTTGAGTATTTTTCCTTCACCCATAAATTGCATTCTGCTCTGCACATGTTGAATATATCTGCGCATGTCAGAGTGCTATAATTTAAGGTCTACTTTTGATAAACTGAAGTGAAATTCTAGCTGGAGAAAATATATTCTAACCAATATTATATTTACCACTACCATATATATATGTATATATATATATGTATGTATGTATGTAAACTTCTCATAAAGAAGGCAACATGAAGAATTTTAATCTTTCAGGTAAAGGAAAAAGACAGTTTCCAAATCTTGTAACAGATTAGTTAGTGTTCATTTTCCTTGCCACAAAGGCTTTTTGAAACTGTGTCCTGAGGAAAAAATATTAAGATTTCTCCATTAAAGTTCTGGTTAATAATAGTAGTCTAGAAGTAGTCACTAAATTGATCTAAAATGATTTTGCTCGAGATTGACATATTTTAAAGTTAGTCAGTGATTCTTTGTCTATAGCATGTCTTTTTTTTCCAAGTACTAAAGGTGGCAAGAATGAGAATATCTGCCCTACCCCACAGGTCTACATCATAGACAGTATATATATATATATATAAAACCACAGCTTTTATAGGGCAAAATTTGCACTTTTTAAATTATGGACTTGTTTTTTCTAATATCAACTTTGGCATTATCTTGGAAAGCTTAAATTATATAGTTTGCTTAGGAATTTATTTCCAAGGTTATATCACTCAATGCATGAAAAGGCATTTATTGAATACCTCTTATATGCCCAGAATTATGCTAGTTGTATAATGTGAATGTCTCCTGGTCCAGTTTCCAGGCACTAGTTTTACCTTCTAATTAGAAAAAATAGACTAGAACATTTAAAATATGTTCTAAATACTGTGATGTGTGCAGTCCATTTTCCTTGTGGGCATTTTAATTTCATTCTCATTCAATTGTTTTCTTGGCAACAAATAAAATAATTCATCTGTATATTTACCATGTATATTCTTCTTGTTGCGTTTTAAAATATGCCCTCTTGTTTTATTCCCTATCGTACAGCACACAACTGGAAAAGTCTTTGAAAGTGAAGTGAGGTACCAGTGTAACCCAGGATACAAGATGGTGGGAAGTCCTTCATTTGTCTGCCAGGCCAATCGCCAGTGGCATAGTGAATCTCCTCCAGCCTGCATTCCCCTCAGCTGTGGGAAACCTCCATCTCTTCAGAATGGCTATATCAAAGGAGAAATCTTTGAGGTGGGATCTAAGGTTCAGTTTTTCTGCAATGAGGGTTATGACCTTGTGGGAGATGCTTCTTGGACATGCCAGAAGTCAGGGAAGTGGAACAGAAAGCCAAATCAAAAGTGTGTGCCAGCCAAGTGCCCAGACCCACCCCTGCTGGAAAATCAACTTGTAATAAAGGAATTGGTGCATGAAGTTGGTTTGGTACAATTTTCCTGTAAGGAGGGTTATGTCCTCCAAGGACCTTCCATCCTGAAGTGCTTGGTATCACAACGGTGGAATGGCTCTTTTCCTTTCTGTAAGATGGTACTTTGCCTCCCACCTCCACTCATTTCCTTTGGTGTCCCTGATTCTTCCCCTGCTCTTCATTTTGGAACTGTTATCAAATACTCCTGTGTAGATGGGTTTTTTATGAGAGGAGATTCCACCACCTCTTGCCAAGCTGATGGCACATGGAGTTCACCACTGCCTGAATGCATCCCCGTCGAATGCCCTCAGCCTGAAGAAATTCCCAATGGCATCATAGACGTGCAAGGTCTTGCCTACCTCAGCACAGCCTTGTACACATGTAAACCTGGCTTTGAATTGATGGGAAATATGACTATCCTTTGTGGAGAAGATGGACACTGGCTTGGAGGAAAACCAACTTGCAAACCCATTGAGTGTCCAAAACCCAGTGAAATCCTAAATGGCAAACTTTTTTACACAAACCTCCATTATGGACAAACCATCTCCTACTCGTGTGATAGGGGTTTTAGCCTTGAAGGACCAAAAACTCTGACTTGTTTAGAGACAGGGGATTGGGATGTGACTGTTCCATCTTGTAGTGCCATTTACTGTGAGCCCCCACAACCTATTGAAAATGGCTTTGTGGAAGGAGCAGATTACAGCTATGGTGCCATGATTATCTACAGTTGTTTCCCAGGATTCCAGTTGACGGGTCATGCCATGCAAACCTGCGATGAGACAGGGTGGTCCAGCTTTATACCAACGTGCCTTCCCATAGACTGTGGTCTTCCTCCCCATATTGATTTTGGAGACTATGTGAAAGTCAAAGGTCAAGAAGGATATTTTGATCAAGAAGATGATGCTATGGAAGTCCCATACCTGACTCCTGAACCTCCTCATTCACTTAGTCCAATGGAGAGTACCTGGAAAAACATGAAAGGCCCTACAGTTATGCACATACCTAACTTTTTCTATGGTACTCTAGTTTTATATAGCTGTAACCCTGGACATGAGCTTTTGGGTAATCCTATGCTGATTTGCCAGGAGGATGGGACTTGGAATGGCAGTGCCCCTGCCTGCATATCAATAGAATGTGACTTGCCTAGCCAGCCACAGAATGGCTTTTTGCATTTTACTGAAAATACAATGGGCAGCGTAGTCCACTACAGCTGTAACCCAGGGCATGTGCTGGTGGGCTCTAGCAGAAGACTTTGTTTATCAAATAGACAATGGAGTGATAATGCCCCACACTGTGAAGTAATTTCATGCAATAAACCAAACCAACTAATGAATGGATCTATTCAAGGAGGAAATTACACATACCTGAGTGTGCTGCATTATTCTTGCAACCCTGGGTATGAACTGAACGGCTCTAACAGAAGAACGTGTCAGGAAGACAGTCAGTGGGATGGGAATGAACCAATTTGTGTCCCCGTGGCCTGTGGTGCACCCCCAATCTCAGAGAATAGTCAGGTGAGTGGGAATGAGTACACATTCCAAAAGGAGATTGTGTATACTTGCAATGAAGGATTCCTGCTTAAAGGATCTAGTAGCAGAGTTTGCCTGGCCAATGGGAGCTGGAGTGGCGTCACTCCAGTCTGTGTGGCTGTCAAGTGTCCGGTACCACCACAGATTGTCAATGGGGAAGTGAGTGAACTGGAACACAGCTTTGGGAAGGAAATCGATTTCCACTGTCATGAAGGCTATGTATTGCATGGTGCCACAAAACTAACCTGCCAGATGGATGGCACCTGGAATGGAGAGGCACCTCTCTGCAAACCAGTCAACTGTGGCCCTCCGGAAGATCTCTCTCATGGATTCCTAAATGGTTCCTCCTTTTCTTATGGAGACTACATAGAGTATGTGTGCTTTCCTGGTTATGAGCTCCTTGGCCCTCCTTTGAGACAATGTCTCTCCAGTGGCTCCTGGAGTGGT
>NC_058130.1:186504575-186579374 GCF_016433145.1 Gracilinanus agilis
AGGAATACAGATAATTAGATCTCACTGAGGCCCTTAAAAAGGCAAATTTAAAAATTATAAGTTTTCTTTCTTTCCCCTCTGTATCTTATTTACCTTTTCAGGTTTCTCTCGATTTTTGTGGTTGGATATCAAACTTTCCATTTAGCCCCGGTCTTTTCTGTGCAAATACCTGGAATTCTTCAATTTTGTTGAATGCCCATACTTTCCCTTGGAAATATATAGTCAATTTTGATGGGTAGTTGATCCGTGGTTGCAGGCCCAGCTCTCTTGCCTTTCTGAATATTGTATTCCACGCCTTACGGTCTTTTAGTGTTGAGGCTGCCAGATCCTGTGTGATCCTGATTGTTGCTCCTTGATATTTGAATTGTTTCTTTCTGGCTTCTTGTAAGATTTTTTCTTTTGCTTGGAAACTCTTGAATTTTGCAATGATATTTCTTGGTGTTTTCCTTTCTTGATCGAATGCCGCAGGTGTTCTATGAATCCTTTCAATGTCTATATTGCCCTCTTGTTGTAGGACTTCAGGGCAATTTTGCTGAATTATTTCTGTTAGTATAGAGTCCAGGTTTTTATTAATTTCTGGTTTTTCTGGAAGACCAATTATTCTCAAATTGTCTCTTCTAGACCGGTTTTCTTGGTCTGTCACTCTCTCATTGAGATATTTCATGTTTCCTTCTATTTTTTCAGTCTTTTGGCTTTGTTTTATTTGTTCTTGTTGTCTTGAGAGATCATTAGTTTCTACTTGCTCAATTCTAGCCTTTAGGGATTGATTTTCGGCTATAATTTTTTGGTTTTTGGCCATAATCTTCTGGTAAACGGCCATAATCTTTTGGTTTTCGGCCATAATCTTCTTGTTTTCGGCCATAATCTTCTGGTATTCCTTTTCAATCTGGTCATTTCTTGTGTTCAATTTGCTTATCAGTTCATTTGGTTTCTGAGCCTTGCTTTCCAGTTGCAAGATTTTACCTTTTAAACTGTTATTTTCTTGCCAGATCTCTTCCATTTTCCTCAAAATCTCAGATTTGAACTCTTCCATAGCTTGTGAGGAGTTTTCCTTATTTGGGGAGGGTCTGGATGGTTGTTTGTTCTCCTCCTCTGTTTGCTCGGTTGTCTGGATTTTCTCTGTGTAAAAGCTGTTGAGTGTTAGAGACTCCTTTTTTTTGTTATTATTCTTTCTCTTCTGAATTTCCTGTAACTGATTAGCCATCATTAGCCCAGCAGCTTCTCAGGTTTATCCTCGTGCTCAGTGTCTGTCTGAGATCTATTGGCTCCTGAGGACTGAGTTCTAGTTTTTTCCAAGGTCAAGCCCCCTGGTGGGTTCCCTTGCTTGATCCTCTGCTGGAGGTTTCTTTACAAGTCTCAGGGAGCTACTTCCACAGTCGTATACCCGTCTGCACTGGTTCCCCACTTAGGCTTTAGTTCCTGGTTGTGTCTGCCTCCACCCAAGCCTCTGCTCAGCCGGCACCCACGCCCCTGCTCAGCCGGCACTCTGCGTCCAGCCGTCCACTCTCTGCTCCGGCGCGCGCGCTCAGATTTCGCGTGCGTTCTTGACTTAATGGGGTCCTAAGTCTTGCTGCTCTCAGGAACAGGTCCCGGAGCTGCCGATGACTCGATGGGTGCCCCAAACTTGCTCTATTTCTTTTTAGGTGGGTTCGGAGCTATAGGTGAGTGTGGAGGGGGTGGGGGTGGGGCGGTTGCTCAGCCCGCGATTGAGTGAGTGAGAGCCCTTTTTAGCCTGGAAATGTCTCGATTCCACGTACCTTCCACGCTGTGCCCTGTTGTGGGGTTCCTCCGTTCATCTGGACTTGTTTTTATGTCTCCTTGAGGAGTTTTGTGTGTTTCGGTCAGGAGAGGTTAAGAGCTGCTTCTTACTCTGCCGCCATCTTAACCCGGAAGTCTCTCCTACTTACTTTTTAAAGCCCCAACACCAAAATGACTTTGTCTATGAAGTCTTCCCTGATCCCCTGTAGATGATCACAGTTTTCCTCTGAAACCCAACAGAGGACTTTGTTTTGTGTCTCTTAAATGCATTTACCAAAATACATGCATTATGTTTATCTATTCTTTTTTCATTCCCTTGCTAGACTATGTTAATTTACATTTTTGTAGTACTTTGAGGGTTAAAAATGCTTTTATATACTTTATTCTACCTAATCTTCACTACCCTGAGAGGTAGGCACTATTATTATTCCCATTTTGCAGATGAGGAAATTGAGACAGAAAAGTTACAGGACTTATATCCAGGTCTTACTGATTCCAAAGGCTAATCAATCCACTATGCCATGTTGTTTCTCACCTTGCACATAAAACTAGGAGCTTAATAATATTTATTGAACTGAATTGAATTCTAAACCATACCATAATTTGAAACCTTACTAATAGGATTTTTCTTCCTTTTGGGTGTTGGGGAAACTAGTCTTCCAAAGGATCTCAGGGGAGATTGTGTAACTGGAATCTGTTACCCTAAAAACTATGATTCCCAGCAAAACTACAGTTCCTAGCAAAACTCTGATTCCAAGAACTTCACTCACTTATGTGCTGATGTAGACAGTATATAAATTGGGTGGAGATCTATGTCTAGGCCTCTCTTTTCCTTCCTGTCAGCAGCTTTGGTGGAGCAAGCTTTTTGAACATTTTTTTTGAATTTTTTTGAATCTTAGTCATGTGGTTCTATTTTGTCAGATAATAAACTTAAAAAAAATAATACTTCAAGTATTCAACTTTAATTTAACTCTTACAATACATAAGTAACCACTATATTTAACTATCCTAAAAGTTTTTGCCTAGTAAGATAACTTTGATTTATATTTACACCAAGCATCAAAGATTTCATTTGTACAATGATTTGTTGTACTGATGAAGAATACAACTTTTAGTGCTTTATTGGCAAAATCTTGATTAAAGATTGATTGTTAAAAACTAAATTCAAGGGGGCAGCTGGATAGCACAGTAGATTGAGAGCCAGGCCTAGAGACAGAAGGTCCTAGGTTCATATCTGGCCTCAGACACTTCCTAGCTGTGTGACCCTGGGCAAGTCACTTAACCCCCATTACCTAGCTCTTACCACTCTTCTGCCTTGGAGCCAATATACAGTATTGACTCCAAGACAGAAGATAAGGGTTTAAAAAAAACTAAATTCAAATTCAAAATACATTTGTAGAATATACATGTATTGGACACTGTATTGAGCACTAGAGAAGATAAGAAGATGAAGTTATATAAAGCCCCTGACCTTAAGGAACTCCCAGTCCAATAGTGTAAACAAGATATCTATAAATCTCTAATACAAAGGAGATGATGATTAGTGCAAAGACTACAAGAAATTCGAGGAGGGGGAGATCATGTCCGACTGGGAAATAACCAGATAAAGTGTCCATTCCATATCCATACCTGTCTGCCATCATCTCATCACTTCGATCTGTAACATGAAGGATGAAAGGTCATGCCTGCTGACATTTGTTCTTGTAATCTCTTTTTTACTTAGCTCGATGGTACTTGGGATCCACCATTCTCTGATGATTCTTGCACTCCAGTTTCTTGTGGGAAACCTGAAATTCCAGAGCATGGGCTTGTGCTTGGCATAGAATACAGCTTCAAAAGCACAATTACTTACCAGTGTGAGGCTGGCTATGAGTTAGAGGTAAGCCAAGAGGTACATTTGATTCCTAAAACTGACCAGGCAGATGTTTTACTAATGTTATCAGTGAACCTCACTACCTTTTATCCTAAGAAAGCTTATTCCTAATAGAAATTTTTCTTACCTTGGAAAATAACTTCAGAATTCCCACTGAAGTCAACAGGGACTTCCTATAATGAGTAGAAATATTCAACCCTTAATTTGCTGGCAATATCTTCTGAAGCAGAGTTTCTTCACCTGGTCTTCATAGACCCAAAAAGGTCTGTGGACTAATTTTAGGGTGTCTTGGAACTTGAATGGGGAAAAATTGCATCACTGCTTTTCCATTCAATTCAATAAATAGCTTATAGCCAACTATGTGTAGGGCAGGGGGCTAAGCAATGGATAGATAAATAAGAAAAAGGAAGATAGCCCCTGCTTTCAAAGAACTTAAAATCTAATGTGGGAAGACAACACACAAAAGGGAGCTAAAAAGTGGGGTAAGTAAGGTGAATTAAAAAGAGGATACCTGACACATGGGCATGATGTTCCATAGAGTCTATATTATGCATAGATCTTAATGGAAAATGGAGAGTTATCTGAAAAATCCAAATAGTTCAGAGCCCTTCATAAGGGAAAGCTTTAGCAGGAGTTTGCTCCTCTACCCTTTAGCCTTCCAATCAAAGAGGAGATGCAACTTGAGAGGGTCAGAAGTACTGAGTATCAAAAACAGTCAGTCAGCATGATGTTCAGATTTCAGGTGATTGGCTTATGCTAGGTGGGGCATGATTATTTGAAACCAAACAGAGCTGCTGATGGAAAACTGAGAGTTGCCTAGAAAGGTAACCCCTTGTTTTCGCTGACCTCTTGTTTTCTTTGTAATCCTATGTATTTATTTTGTAAGAGATCATATATATGTACACTTACAAATCTTCTACACATATATGTGTGATTTCATTAGAAGATTTAGATGAGGAAGGGTCCACAGGTTTTACCAGACTTCTAGAAGGGTCTACAACAACAACAACAAAAGGTTGAGCCCCTATTCCAAAACTATTTGACAAGCAAGAGAATGGGAGAATAAAGGTAAGAGCCCAAGGAAAAATTACAAAGAGAATACAGTGGCATTTGTCCTCTTAATGAGAAGCAATGTGGCATAGGCCAGGGAGACTTGGTTTCCTATTCTAACTATGACCCATTCCCTGTACTGGTTGTATGACAGACAAATCATTTAACCTCTGTAATAATTAAAATTATGATGCTGGTAGTAGCCTAATAACTTTATTAAATCAAAGTAGTAGAAGTAATACTAAAGAAAGGGGAAAAAAGGAGAGAGGTAGAGACATACTTTAGCTTTCTAATCTATTGACCACCATGCCTGTAGCTAAACTCCAACAAGGCTTCCTTCTATGCTCCACATTCCTGCCAGAACATGTTTACTTCCTCCTGTGTCTCCCCTTATAAGCTGTTTTCTCCACCCACTAGCTCTCACATATCACATCTCAGGAACCAATCATAGTTTCTTAATTTGCCTGGGCCACCCAGGGGAGCAGTACCTGTGGAATCAGTTTTCCATCTTGTTGGTTCCTTGGTTCTTTAACTTCCTTTCTCTGAGGGCTTATCTATACCTGAATTTACTCAGTGGTCTTCAACTTCTAGGTCACTGAGAGATGACTTTAAAAAAACAACACAGTGGAGAGGGAAATTTGCTTCCGACACCTCCCAGTAGTCTAGGCATCTCCCTAAAACTCAGTTGCATCTCCCTAAAACTCAGTTGCAGAGAAAGTAACAATCTTCATTGGTAGAAGAAATTTCTTTGCCCAGAAGTTTCCTGTGCTGATGAAGTCACAGATCCAGCCCCTATAACACTCATTTGGTAATTTCAATCAGGGAGCATTTATTAAGCCCCCACTACAGGCCAACTATGACAGAATGAAGGAATTCAAAAGCCACTTCCTGGGAGGAAAATGCCAAGAAGAGGGAAAAAAATAAAGAGGCCTCTGAGCACTCAAAATAGATATCACAAAACCATTCACTAAAGGTCATAGTCTTTTCTCACAGTAATACTCTTCACTCTCTTGCTCAGAGACTATGTACTCCTATTTTATATTCAATTTTATATTGTTTAGTCATGTGGTTTACCAGCCCAAAATGGATCAATGATTATAAATTAAAGGTAGAGAGAGGATAAGTATTGGCAAGCACATTGACAACAATGTTTTATAGTGCCTACCAAGGCATATATCTGGAGGACCTTCATAGACTACTCCAGTATCTTTGCCAAGAAAACCTCAAATGGGGTCACAAAGAGTTGGACATGACTAAAATGACTGAACAGAGTCAGCTAGGTAGTTCAATGGATTAAGAGCCAGTCCCAGCAATGGAAAGTCCTGGATTCAAATGTAGCCTCAGACACTTCCTAGCTATATGACCCTGGGCAAGACACTTAACCCCCTTTGCCCAGCGTTTACCACTCCTCTGCCTTAGAACCAATACATAGTATTGATTTTTAAAAAAATGACTGAACAACAAATAACCCTTTTAAATGGTATCTTTCTTCCTATAGATCTATAGATTGGTTTTTCTTCTGTCTTTTAGTGACCTTCTCCTTTGCTTCGCAGGGTGACTCTGAACGTTTCTGCCAGGAAAACAAACAGTGGAGTGGAACTGCAGCTCTCTGTAAAAGTGAGTTTCAAAAAGTCACCTTCTGTCCTCAAATCTTGAGCTTTCAGTGTATTTTGGCCCATTTTGGCAGTTAAGCTGCATACAAGGAGAAAGGATATGAATGCATTCCATGAGAAGCTCAGCTTCTATCCTACTTTTTAAATAGCAGATAAACATCAAAGATTTCTGTTTTATATTTAATATTGTGAACTATGCTTGCATAGCTTTTCTCTAGAATGCACAAGAGGGTCAATAACAACATAACTTTTATTATTGCTATTATTGCTTCAATTCCAACTGATAAATTAGGATTCTTTGGCCAAGGTCACAGAGTAAGCAAAATTCATGAGGTATAAAGTGCTGATCAATAACAAGCAGGAAAAGAATTCAAGTTTCCTGCCTTATATTTTATTTTTACATTTAATTTCACTATTTTATGTGCTTTAATTATTTTCAAGTGTAGTTTGTCAGAAGGATAAATACCCCTACCTGATTTGTAGGGATAGTTAAGGAGCACAGTGGATAGAATGCCAATCCTAGATTCAAGGGATCTGCATTCAAATTTGACCTCAGAAAACTAACTGTATGACCCTGGGTAAACAAGTTAACCCTGTTTACCTTAGTTTCCTCTCTAAAAATGAGCTGGAGAAGGAAATGGCAAACCACTTCAGTATCTTTGCCAAGAAAATCCCATGAAGAGTCAGAAAGATTAAACAACAAAACAAAAATGCCCTATTTCTCAATCCATTCCATTCTATCCTACTTCAAGCCATTCCATCCCATCCTGGCCCTCCCCATCCCATCCCATCCCATCCCATCCTAGCCCATTCCATTATATCCTAGTCTAACTTATCCCATCCCAATCCATTGTATTCTACCCTATCTTATTCTATAACTTTAAATATCTTAGGTGGCATTTTTTTAACCTAAAGTGACAAAAGATTCCGAAAAAGGAATGAAAAGGAACTCAGCAAGAGGTTGAGTTCATTTTGCAGTATACTTTGAACTAAGTAAGAGTAATGACATGGAGAATTCATTTTTATGTTTGTTCATCTCTGAGAAATCCAGCTGAAATAGCAAGCCTTGGAAAATTCTGTTAAACAATGTTCATGTCCTACTCAGCTACACTAAATTGTTCTTACTGAGCACTGCTGATTTTTAGGCTTTTCAGTATAGAAATTTAAGTGACTCCTAATAATTTCAGTCAACAACAACAACCAAACGCAATGCAAACTAATTTTAAAAGCTTGAGAAAACCTCTCATTTAATAGAGTTCTTTAGAAATAGGAGTTGGACTGAATGGCCTCTGCAGTCACTTCCAACCCTGAGAATATTTAAGTTCTTTTTCTAGATGGGTAACAATTGCCAGTGTTTAATTGGAAATTATAAGGGGTTCGTGGAGGCTGATGTCAGATCTTTTGAGAAGAAATAGTCTAGACTGTAGATTTTCCTGTGTAGGGTATTCTAAGAATTGACCCTTTCTGATAATCACTATTAGCAATACCAATTGTCCTTTACTCTCCTCAGTCTACCTCAACTCTGTCCTGTTTTCTGCTATAGTGGCATTCTAAATAACTACTATAGAAATTACAATGTGTGAGGTAAAAGAATGGATTTGGGGGTCAGAATGAAGAAGGATGGGGAAAAAAGAGTATAGTACAGTAGATACAAGTGCTGGACTTGAAATCAAGGAGACCTCAGTTCAAATACAGTTGTCCCTCATGGGTTTTTAAATATATATATATATATACCTAATTCTGTATCATGGAGTTTTTGCTAAATTGTGGGATTTTGCAGCTGAATATTGTACTATACACAATGGAAATGCAGTACGCCACTACCACTTGCACAAAGATGACCAACCATAGTGCTGTGTTCTGTATCCTGAGAATTGATTGGTTCAGTGACTATAGCATCAGTCTGTTTGCTCTCCTGCTACTTCAGGGATTTTTACCTATCACAGGGAACTCTGGAATGTAACTCCCATTATAGGTGAGGGATCAGTGTATTACTATACATACTAACTGCATGACTCTTCTGTAAAAAGATAAGGATAATAGCATCTACTTCACCAAATTGTGAGGATCGAATGAAATAATATATTGGCAAAGCACTTTGTAAACTTTTAAATACTACACAAAATTAGTTTTTATTTTAATACCTTTAGTACTGTCAGTTGTAGAAGGGTGAGAACTTGGTACTGGCATGTTTATACAACTGAGCATATTTTTGCAATGGACTGCTCCTGAAGTACAGTTGAGACCCCTTTCCTTACAAAAGGGACTAGAAGAATAAACAAAATATTTTAAATTCCTCCTGGAAATTTATTCTTCAAAAAGAGAAAGGACAAGTAGTAAAATCAGAGTAGTTACAGTATCAGATCCTTTTTTCTCTCAAAAGAGCAATATTCAGGAATGTGCCAGTTAGTCTTTAACATAGATTGAAGGACTTTGTATTCAGTCCCAGCTTTCTCAAGGTTATTGGGTAATCAGAAATCAAGAGTATATTTCTCCCCCTCAAAGAAACAATGTTATTTAGGTGGTTAGTTCCCAGATCAGGCCACAAAAATCTATTTTGCCCACATTAGCTGAATTCAACTCAAACAATCCTAGATCCCTCATGATGTGCAGGGCATTGAGGATACAAAAATTTTCTGAAAGTCCATGCAGTCAAGGACTTGGCAATCTATAGGAGGATGTAACAGATATAAAGATAACTAATTTGAGGAATAAATAATAGGAATAAATAGGTGACAGATGGAAAGGGAAGAATCAAGGAAGCAACACAAGGATTTGGAGAAGGAGAGTATTCCAGCCATTAGGAGATGGAGATAGAACATGGAAGGAGTTCCAAAGATAACTAATAGTCCAGTTTAGCTAGAGCAGAGAGAGCACATCAAGGCCATATCCTCTTGTTCTTTCACTGTTTTTTGGATACCAAGATAGCACTCATTCTTTCTGTCTGCTAAGCCTGAATCTCACCAACAAAACCAGCTCATCTCCTTTTGTTATCATATATACTACTGATGACATCCTTAATACTCTTCTCATCTTCTAATTGTTGTTGGTAATATACTGTGGCCTATCTTGTTGCAGTAAAAATATGTGATAAAGAGACTGAGTCATAGAGTTCTGAGCAAGATCAATTTATTAGTAAGGCTGGCAATAAGGATCCACAGCTCCTTGGTAACCAATGACAAACTGAGGTATTTAGAGAGCATTTTTATAATAGATTTTGACTGATTTCTTATCAGTTGGAAGTTGACTAACATCAAAATGAGGAACTTGGGTAATTTGAATACTGAGCTGGTGGGTAAGTCAGGACCATTATGGGGTGTTTGGCAGGCTTAGTGATCACCAAACTTCAATCTGATTGTTTATAGCATTACATCAGTTATAAATGATATCAAGACAGCTGGAGTTAGAAAGAGAAACTCCATTTAAAATCACTCTAGACAATATAAAATATTTAGGACATTATATGAACACAACTACAAAATATTTTTCACACAATTGAAACTAGATCTAAACAATTGGAAAAGCATTCATTGCTCCTGGGTAGGATGAGCCAACATAATACAAATGACAATCCTACCCAAATTAATCTACTTATTCAGTGCCAGACCTATCAAACTACCAAAAAAACTTTTTAATAGAATTAGAAAAAATTATAATAAATGATATCAAGGAATTAATGAGCTAACTGGAAGGTGAGGTACATACAGTTAGCTTGATTAACTTATATTACCACAAAATGAAGAATTGGCCATGCTGGCTCAACTCTGGAAACTCAAGCCAACTGCTCAGGAGTTTAGCTCTGCAGAAATGAGGAACATAATTTGTTACTACAGTGATGGCATCTTCTTATTTAAAAGCTCTCTGAATTAGGCCTTGCAAGAGTAGATAAATCAAAACCAAGTTAATTAAGAACTTTTATAGTTCTCACCTTTAACCCTTAAAGAAATCAATTCTCATGGATCATTTGAGCAGACTGTGAGATTCCTTCAATTGATCCAAAAATTAGTTTTCATAACCAATTATCCCAAAAGTTTAACTTTGTGTGGCTAGAATTAGTTATCTAGTTTCTACTTATAAGGTTTTTTGGATGCCTGTAATAAAGAAGAGAAAGTCCAAAAAGCTTCAGTTTCTAAGTTTGGGAATTGTTTTTCATCTAAAGTATTCACTTGAATTCCCAGTCTAACTTTCTTATTTAGAACCATACCAGCTGGACAACATTTCTTAAGGTGACACGCTAAAACTAATTCTTCTACTAACTATGCTGATTATATGATCATTATTGTGTAAAAACAAAAGTAGGTGGACAGGAATAGGCACCCGTGATTTGGGGGTGCTTTGGTGGAGCTGGTGAAAGATGCAATATCTCTGGGGCCCAAGGAAGAGATTATGTCATAACTGACTATGAAATCTAAGGTTAACATTATTCATTACCTAGTTGTCATCAGAGAGGGTTGTGGGCTGTGGTATGGAGGCAATAGCACATGGGAGGAAAGAGAACTAAGTCCATGAAATCCTTGATAGAGACGAAAAAGTTCAAAGGTCTAATATATGTACTGCAGCCCCTGTGCTATGGAGTTCTTTCAGCCACCTTTGAAATTCTCTGATGTAGAAAGAATCAGATTTATATTTCTGGAATAACCAGTGTTCTCCAAATAGCTCTGAAAGGGTTCTTCCTTCCAGATCTGCTTCTCAGGTTCCAAGAGCATGTAGGAAGACTTAATACAAACTCAATAAATTTAATACAGCCTTGTAGTTCAAGCCTTATGGTTCTGATATTATTAATAGAGCTATAGGAGCATCAAATTAAGAACAAATAATTCACTTTAGAGAATTTCAACTGTTATATCAGGAGGGCCTGAATTGGAAAATGAGTCTTTCTCTTAAAAGTATTAGATTGAGTGATAATACACATATAACTCAGTGGAACTGCTTGTCAGGTTCAAGAGGGGGAAGAAAAGAGAGGAAGGAGAGAATACAAATCATGTAACCATGGAAAAATACTTTAAAATAAATAATTATTAGATAAATGCTTCCAATAGGAAAATAATTTCAATTATCAACATAATCTTATAAGTCAATTGTATATACAAATTTATGTGTGTATGTATGCCTAGTATTTGGAGAAAACAGTCTGATCTTGTTGCTTTCTCAAATTTTAAATGAAACCTTTCTTGGAAAACTTAGAAAACTCTTGGGAAACTTCTACTAAGCTTTTCTTTTTTTGATATTCCTTATCTAATTTGCCCCTTGGGAGGACAATGAAATTGTCCTCACATTACAATGAAAGAATGAAATATTTCAAGAATGTAATTTTAGAAACATGAATATATAACTAATAACAAGGGCATGGCAAAGCCAGGAAGTCATCAAATTCAGATTGAGATCTGTCACACTTGCATTTCATTAGAGTAACCCAGATATTTCAGTATCTGCCTGTCAATATCATATTAATAGAAGTTTACTACAAAAGGGAAAAGAAGGGAAATGGTTATGAAAATATGGACAAACAATAACAAGGGGAAAATTCTCTTAAACTCTGTTTTGATTCCAGGCAAAAGGGATAGTTTACAGCCATTTAAAGCCTCACATTAATCACAGGGTATCAAAAGCCAAGCTTAAAATTATAGAAAGGAAGTAGTTCAATGGAAAACTGAGTCAATAGAGACCTACTGTCAGAAGGTCATCCTCTCAACTTTCTCCCGAGAGAATCATCAGTCTTTGGCAGTAGTCAGTCCATGGGGTAATTTTATACATGAACTTAAGAAATCAAGACTATATCAAATTAAAATCCCACAAGACTATCTTAAATAGCAAAACTTAATCATATGTCAGGGCAAGATATAATTATTGTGTGTGTGACAATAATCATTAATGATATGGATTCAAATTAGTTCATGGATAAAGTTTTCATATATTCAATATAGTTGTTGGAGACAAAAAACTCACTACATGTACATATGTAAAGCATATCTTGGGGGATAGTTGGATGGCTCAGTGGATTGAGAGCCGGGACTAGAGATGGGAGGCCCTGGGTTCAAATCTGACCTCAGAAACTTTCTAGGTGTGTGACCCTGAGCAAGTCACTTAACACCCATTGCCCAGCCCTTACCACTCTTCTGCCTTAGAACCAATATTGGTCCTAAGGCAGAAGGTAAGGGTTTAAAAATAATTTTTAAGTATATCTAAATAAATACTTGATAGTTTTTAATGTTTAGATATGCAACTCTCCTCTTGGTCTATCCTGTAGATAGAATAAAGGCAGAGGAAGTACATTTGGCCACTTCAGATGGGTGTCAGGGTTCAGCTTACCAATAGAACTTTTATTTTCCAGGAAAAGCTTTAACCAACTGAATTGAAGAGAGACTTTATAATGTCCAGACTTGGGCATATATATGAAATCAAAATGTAGGTGTTCACATGAAATAGAAGGTGAAGGGAAACTAACACAGGAAATGATGGAGAAGTTCTTAAGCTAGTCAAATGTTTGATAAATTGGACAAGCCACCCAAATACCACATCCTGGAGTTTTACATAAATATAGTAACGCTAGTTCACACAGAAAGCAAGTGGTTGGTTCAAAAATGTAACTTCACTACATACTGTTTATTAACATAAAATTTCATGCTTTTCTAAATGATCTCAGATGAAACTCGCTTATTCTTTAAAGTGTAGCTCATCTGTTTCCTTACTTGGATTAGCAGAGGTTCTAGTTCCTTAAATTGCAGCACCTCAGAGTTTCACAACATGCTGTCAAAGGTGCTAGTAAGATCTTATAACTTTGACCACGTAGGAAATTCTAAGGAACCTCAAAAAGATCTCTTAAGAGGATTTTGCTATGCTTTCCTCCCAAAGGTGTTGTTATTATTATCCTCACCATTATATTATTTTGTCATTTAAAACAAAATATACCCTCTTAAACAATTAGCAGTTTTCAAACATTACATAATAATATTATATAAATATTATATAAATTGAAAATCTAACAGCATTCAGTTTAAAAGGGGAAGTTACTTGCTAAAACAACTTTTCTCAGATTTTATAATATAGAAGGAAAATTTACATACCTAATATCATGTATTTAAAACACAAAACATATTACCAGTCAGACAACAATAATTCAATGGAATGTATTTTAAAATCACCTTACAGAGGGGCAGCTAGGTGGGTTAGTGGATAGAGATCCAGGCCTGAAGATGGGAGGGCCGCGTTCAAATCTGACCTCAGACACTTCTTAGCTGTGACTTGGACAAGTCACTTAACCCCAGCTGCCTAATTCTCACTGCTTTTCTGACTTGAAACCAATACTTAGTATCAATTCTAAGACAGAAGCTAAGAGTTTTTTGTTTTGTTTTGTTTTTAATATCTTACAAAGAAAATCATTCATCAGTCTCTTTAGATAATTTACTACTCAGGTCCAGGAACATCTAAAATCCAATAGAGAGGTATCCAGGACAGAGTAATTAAAATTAAAGAAGTAACAATAGTTCATTTATATAGTGTTTACCCTATGCCAGGCTTTTTTCTAGTTCTTAAAGATCACTTTAAAGATTTTCAGAAGCCTGCTTTCTGTAGTACTTAAATACCTCATTAAAATAATCTACATTTTAGGGAAACCTTAAGCAATTCAATAGATAAATGACTTTTCTAACAATATTTTTACAATGATTTAGGAAATTCTCACATTATAGTATGTAATTAAAATCATATTCTTCTAATTAAAAGAGAATTTATGTTCCTAATCACATCTGATTTTTTTGCATGCAAATTGTGCAGCTAATCATACATGAGCTTTTTCTACCCAGGCCTGGTGAAATCTACCATCTGTATTTATCTCATTGTGTATTATTTGCTGTTTCCCATTTCTTTTCCACTTGACGTTGGGTGGAAGTGTATTGGGTTATGACCATATATGAAAATGTTGTCTCAGATCTAAGTTCCAGCATTCAAAATCTGGGAAGGAGTTCTATCCACAAAGTGTATTCAGTTACCCAATTTTGTTCTTCTGCCACATTCTTAATTATTGAAAAGGAATTCACAAAGAGGAAAAATGCCACTCCTATTCCAAATTAACAGGAAGGATTCTTAAAGATAGGATTCTTAACAAATTGTCTTCTCTTCTCAGCCTGCTAAACTGAGAAAAAGATTATAAACTTTTGAAGATTAGGGATTTGGAGGTATACAACTAGTTAAAAAAAAAAAAGAAAAAAGCCCTTCAAAGAGTTGATATTTTTTATTTTAATTCGCTGTTTGGCTGTCAGCTCCAAGATTGAAAAAACAAAAGCCCAGTCACATTAGATGATTTAAGTTCCAATTTCTGATTTTAGCTAACCAAATAAAACTAAGGCAAGGGATTGTTTTAACTGTCCAAAAGTTTCAAACTACAGATTATCTTATAAACAGTGAAAACCAAAAATACATTGAAATATGGTGTTTACATTTTTTCTCATAATACTCCTGGGCAGAAGGGAATTTTTTAATAAACTCCAGTTCTGGGGGCAGCTAAGTGGTTCAGTAGATTGAGAGTCAGTTCTAGAGATGGAAGGTCCTGGGTTCAAATTTTGCCTCAGATATTCCTTGCTGTGTGACCTTAGGCAAGTCAATTAACTTCCATTGCCTAGGATTTACAGTTCTTTTGCCTTTGAACCAATATTGATTCTAAGACAGAACGTAAGGTTTTGTTTTGTTTTTTAAGACTATATTTCCTTCATTTTAACACATTTTTTTAAGCCACAGAAGGCTTGATGCCTTTTTTTAAAAAAAATATTTATTTTACAGTTATATATGGAAACAATTTTTGGCAACTATTTTCTGTCAATTTAGGATTCCGATTTTTTTTTCTCTCCCTCCTTTCCTCACCCCCTCCCTGAGACAGTAAGTAGTCTGATATAGGTTATGCCAGTGCTTTTATGCAGTACATAGAGTTGATGACTTTTTGTCTGCTTTTTGTAAACAAAGAACTTGACATTTGGTTCCAACTCTGTTGTCTTAAGCTGTAATTAGACCTTCCCAAATAGGATTCTGGAATCTGTAATTGCAGGCACCATCTGAGTCCAATCACAGAAGGCAATGTTAATTCACAGCAGGGTTTTACATTGCCTGAGACTCACTTCAAGTTGTGGATCAATTTTCATGAATTTGGCGCAGTTGCATCAAAACTATTCGTGGGGTGATAAAGAAAAGCAAAAGTTGTTAAACCAAAGAAAAGAATTGTATAAAACTGGAAATCAGTTCTGCCACTAATTACCTCTTTGACCTTGAGTAATTCAATTAACTTCTTGGATCTTAAATTTCCTCATTTTTTTTAAACTCTTACCTTCCATCTTGGAATCAATACTGTGTGTTGGTTCTAAAACAGAAGAGTTGTAAGGGCTAGCAATGAAACTTAAGCGACTTGCACAGGGTCACACAGCTAAGACGTGTCTGAAGTTATATTTGAATCCAAGACCTCCATCCTCTGAGTCACCTAGCTGCCCCCTAAGTTTCCTAATTTACTAAATGAAAGCATTGGACTACATGACTTCCATGGTGCCTTCTGGCTGAAAGTCTATGAAATCGGGAACCATCTACTGCTTGGCTTTATTAATAATTGATCATTTTGATGGTTAAATATGTTTTCAAACTAGAAAACAATTGTTTTAGAATTCAATATCCCTGCCAGAGACTCATGTTAGTCAGCTTTAAACTATAACAGGAACAATCCATTCCTATTCAGCGAATGAAGCCCTGAGCCAAGGAATCAAGTGTATGTATTGTGTTTTTCTCTTGAATCTTTCCTTCAATTGTGTGGTGACTTGGGGAAAAGCATTCTTTTCTGTTTAATTGCTTTCTCTTCTAATGAAATTTAAGGAACTTGAGAGAATAGGAGTAATTCAATGCAACAATTCAGGTCAACAAATACAAGAAAAAAGACAGGAATACAATTAAACAAGAAAAGTTTCCCAGGATGAACCTGGACAAGAATTAGGAAGCCACACCCATAATTCTTCATCTCTTATGGTGTCTTCAAGTGCTCCTTGGAGCTGGCCCAGTTGGGATAGAGGCATCCTTCTGAATCTTCTGGGTCTCATTTCCTTCATCTATAAAATGAATGGAGTAGACTAGTAATAAAAAAAATCACAAAAGTTCTTCTAGCTTTATGCCTTTGTTTCCTACTTCCATTACCTGCAATGTGCTTTTAAATACTTAAGTCTTCTCTACTGTCTCTTAGTTTTTGACTACAAAACATTAGTGATCTGACCTCAGTTGAGAGAGAAGACAAAGGGTGGCATCTGGTCCATTCCTGACTCTTCTAGCAAGATCCTGTTTGCATTATCACAGAAAAATAAAAACTGAATCTATCTTTAAGCCTTTTAGAGAAGAAATTCCCACTTTCATCAGTAATTTTATTATTATTATTAAATATATTTGTCATTATATGTGTAATATTTATGGAGAGAGCCAGCAACCAATGTTATGATAGAAGGGGAGAGAAATAAACTCTATGAAGGTGAGACTCTTCTAGCTCTCCCCTTTTGCCTAATATACACTGGGAGACTTCAAGGGGGCGTCACCCCTAAACTGGGTGACCTGGATGATTGTGCCACCCCACAGGAGTTGAGGGCAAGGATTCCCTATAAGATGAGGTATGTGGTACCCCAATCCAATTCTGAATGAGGGCAGGGCTCACACAAGCCTCCCATGAGGTCAGTCAACTTCACAGCGGGTGGTCTGGCTTCAAGATGGAGGCAGCCAGACCAAACTGTGTTTCCCCTCTCCCTCATAGGTTCTCAGGCTCTCTGGAATGCTATCTGACTGATGAATGGCTTTTATTATTCATAATTCAGGAACTGGGGAAAGGGGTGAAGGGCAGAGGGATTTGGGGGTGCCCTCTTCACTATTCCTATGCAGTCCGTTGCCTAGGTGGGAAACTTAATGACTCCCACTCCTAAAATTCTTCCCCCACCTCTTCTCCTTCTGTTTCTATTTCTATTTCTATTTCTATTTCTATCCTTTCTATAATTGTAAGTTAGACTGGAAATGTCCAAAGAAAGATCCTCAGGAAGCCCTCAGGACTGGATTCAAGCTGAGATGTCCTCCTCCTCTCTCTCCAGTCCTCTGCCAGAACCCTCTTCCTCTTCCTCCTCCAGAGAACTTCCCAGAATCCTCCCTGGCCTCAACTGTCAATAACTGTCACCCACTGTCAGCCACTCCTCTCACTCCTTTTGTCCCATCCCCCTTGCACACATCCCATCCTTACATATGGAAATTCTTCCTGACAAGAACCCTAAGTACTTAAGATTATTTCCTATTTTTCTCTATCTCCAGTAAGGATAAGTAGAAATAGTATAACTTCTGAATACTGTTAGAGATTATGAATACATTGTCCTTTAGTCTTCTCTGCAGTTAGTTAATTTGAGCTCTCCTTATATGCTTTATCTTAAAAATTTTAACCATCTTTGTGGCCCTTCTTTGATCTCTGAATTCTGTGCTTTCCCTTTTCAATATTAAGAACACATTTTGAAGTTTATTTATATGGAGATAGAGCGAGAGGAAGGTTATGGGGAGTAAGAGATAAGAAGAACACAAATTTTTCTGATCACAAATCAAGTGGAATAGAGGATCAGTCTTTGTAGTTCAAGCAGGCCTGATTTCAAGTCTCACCTCTTGCACATCCTAGTACAGTGATGGCAAACCTATAGCTCAGGTGCCAAAGATGGCATGCAGAGCACTCACTGTGGACACATGGCTGCCCTGCCCCCATAAGTTCATTCCTAGAAAGGCAGAAGACTCAAGTGGAGCTGTTCTGCCCTCCTCTCTACTGCACCTATAATATTTTTTCACAATCAGCCACCCTTCTGACCAGCAGCTCAATGGAAGCACTTCCTCCCTCCACTGTGTGGGTTAAGGTGGGGCAGGGCATGCCCAGCACTTGGTATGGGGAGCAGCACTCAGTCTCTAAAAGGTTCACCATCACTGTCCTAGTATAATTACAGGCATACTTAAGAGATGCTGCAGGTACAGTTCCATGCCACTGCAATAAAGTAAATATTGCAATAAAGTGAGTCACAAGAATGTTGGGGTTTCCCAGTGCATCTAATAATTATGTTTATGCTATACTGAAGTCCTTTTAAGTGTGCAATATTATTATTATTATATACATTAAATTACTTTATTGCTTAAAAAATACCAGCCATTATATGAGTTTTCTGCAAGTCATAATCTTTTTGCTGGTTGAAGGTCTTGCCTCAATGTTGATAGCTGCTAGCTGATCAGGGGGGATGTAACAATTCCTTAAAATAGGACAACGAATTTTACAATATTAATCAACTCTTCCTTTAAAGAAAGATTTCTCTGTAGCATGCAATGCTGTTTTATGACATTTTAACCACAGAAAAACTTCTTGCAGAATTGGAGCTTTTTTAACCATGCCATTGCTTTGTCAATTTAGTTTAAATAATATTCTTCAATATTGTTATGTCTCAAGGAATAAGAAGGCCCAAGGAGAAAGAGAGAAAACAGGGTAATAGTCACATTTATCAATTACGGTCACCATCTTATATAGGCACAGTTAATAGTCCCCAAAACAATTATAATAGTGACTGTAACCGATGTAATAATAATTTTAAAATGTGAAATATTGTAAGAATGACCAAAATGCAATATAGATACATAATATAAGCACATGCTTTTGGAAAAATGGCACCAATGGGGCAGTTAGGTGGCTCAGCAGATAGAGTGCCAGTCCTAGAGATGAAAAATCCTGGCCTTAGACACTTCCCAGCTATGCAACCTTGGGCAAGGTTGAGTCACTTAACCCCAGTTGCCCAGCCCTTAACCCTCTTCTGCCTTGGAACCAATACTGGTACTGATTCGAAGACGGAAGGGCAAGGGCAAGGGCAAGGGCAAGGGCAAGGGCAAGGGCAAGGGCAAGGGCAAGGGCAAGGAAAGGAAAGGAAAGGAAAGGAAAGGAAAGGAAAGGAAAGGAAAGGAAAGGAAAGGAAAGGAAAGGTGGCGCCAATAGACTTGCTTGACATACGTTTGCCACAAACCTTCAATTTTGGGGGAGAAGACAAAACGCAATGTCTGCAAAGCTCAATAAAATAAAGTGCATTGTAAAGTCTCCTTATATTATTTAACCTCTCAGTGTCCCAGGCAACTTTGCTACTGCTTTAAAAAAAATAAAAAATAAAAAAAAACCTTTATCTTCTGTCTTAGAATCAATACTGTGTATTAGTTCCAAGGCAGAATAGCAGTAAAGGATAGGCAATGGGGAGGTAAGTGACTTGCCCAGGGTCACACAGTTAGCAAGTTTCTGAGACTAAATTTGAACCCAGGACCTCCCATCTCTAGGCTTAAGTCTCAATCCACTGAGCTACCTACCTGGCCCCTATAAGATTCTTAGTCAGAGTTAACCAAAGTAACTGCATTCTTGGAGGGAGTTTCCAAACCAAGAATTCACTATAACAATAATTAGACTTTTCCTCCACTCATCCAAAAACTTAAAAATATGGATACATGGTATAATGAATGATTTTGCAAAACCTCATTAAGAATATTCTTCTATTTCTCCAAAATCTTGAAGTCCAAATCCAAAGTTAAGTAGTGGAGACAACACTGTTTTTAGAGCTTTGACAAAAATGTATATGTTAATGAAATGATCAGATTCTTACTGGTGGATATTTTCCATAAATAAATAATGAGTGATTTTTCCAAAGTTATAGCAGAAAAACAACCGGTGATTTGGAAGTTAAATTAAATATGAGACTGTCTACACAGAATTGTTTTCTTCCCTCTAGAAATCAAGTGTGAAGCTCCAATCCAGTTTGAGAATGGGAGGATTGAATACGAAAATAAAACAGTTGGTCCAAGAGTGATATATTCCTGCAATAAAGGATACACCCTGGAAGGAGAATCTATTGCAGAATGCATTGAAAATGGAAGTTGGAGCCACCCAATACCTTTCTGCAAACGTGAGTGATATCTTGAGTATCAATTGTGCTTTATTCAATTCTGTTATTCCACAGCATCTAGCTGTACCCTACTCCCAAACCTCTGTAAATGAGTTAAAGGAAGATTGACTTACCATCAGGTAAATTTTGATCTAGATTAGCACATATCTCTAAATCATATATTTCAGATTATTACAAATTTACTACAAAATCTGAATCATCAGATTTGGATATCTTTATTAATCAGATTAACTGAGTAATTAGCCAATCCGTTTCTCTTAGGATTCTATAAATGGAAGGTTAACAGTCATTTGATGAGATTAAGGGAGTATTTTTATGCTTCTCTGTCTAATTGTGCAGAAATGTGATGATAAAAAAGACAGAAGAAAATTCAAATACTGTGTTATAACTTCAAATGCATTATTAATTATAGTATTGAGTGGACAGTGTATCC
Source organism: Gracilinanus agilis (assembly GCF_016433145.1). Lineage (NCBI taxonomy): Eukaryota > Metazoa > Chordata > Mammalia > Didelphimorphia > Didelphidae > Gracilinanus > Gracilinanus agilis. Next base: position 186,525,252 of record NC_058130.1, read on the forward strand.
TTTAGAATGAGACAAGGTTTCACATGCAATTTGTAATTTGGCTAAAGTACTGGTAACTTTTTAAGTAGGTTATCTAACTATAACTGAAATAACAATTAAAAATCATTTCAATCACACAATTTCTGTTGGAATAAATGACTACCAGAGTCTGAGACAGCTAGCTAATATGGTGAATAGAGCACTGGGCCTAGGATCAGGAAGTTCTGAGTCTGGCATTACTGAGTTAAAAAATGGTCTCAACTATGTGAACTTGAACAAGTCGCTGTCAAGCTCAGTTTCCTCAACTGCAAAAAATTCATAACATCTATCTCACAAGGCTGCAAGGATAAAATAAAATATTTTTAAACACTTAATATAGTGCCTGGCACGTAATAAATTTTTTAAGTCCAACCATGTCCAAAGAATAATCCTTCTACAATATACTTGACAAGTGTTCATTTAGTCTTTCTTTGGAAGACTTCCTGTGAAGTATAACCCACTACTTCCCAAAGCAACCCATTCCATGAGATAACTTAATTTTAGGAATTTTTTTCTTACATCAAACCAAATTTTTCCCCTTTGCACCTTGTACCCATTGCTCCTATTTCTGCCTGGAAACCTGGAACCAAACAAGACAAGTCATCTCTCTCCTAGATAAAGAGGCCTTCAAATACTTAATGACAAGTGTCATCTGCCCCTGAATCTTCTCTTCTCCAGACTAACCACCCTTAGTTCCCCCAAGTGATACTCTTATGTTTTGAACGTAATACCATCACTATTTTAGTAGATGCCCTTTTCTGGATACTTTTGAACCTCATCAATGACTTTCCTGAAATTTAGTTGTGGTGCCCACAATTAATCACAATACTCTTGCTCTCCAATAAAATCTCAGACTTTGTCGGAAGATGTGTCACTGCATACATAAATCGATGTCATCATTATAAAGAATTCAAGAACAAACTCTATGTCAAGTCATTCGAACAATTTTCTCATAAGGCAAAAGTAGGCAGTTTCTGAGAATGATGGACAGAAAGCCTAAAAGTAATGATGGGACAGGAAATGGCTTACCCCTGCTCTTAGACCTCCTTAGAGCAACTGTAGTCACTCATAGCAGGGAGGAAGAGTGAGAAGAATTAAAGGAAGAGGTGTTTATTTTGTGACAAATTAAATCATATGCACTATCCCGAAGGCTCAATGCTTTTAGTAAACATACAACACAGAGGAAACCCAATTGTTTAACCTTGCCCAGGATTGACAAATATCTTGTTCTGGCTATGTGAGCTTCTTATCCCATCTATTCTCAACACCCTCCTACCTGCTTCCTCCAGCATAAAAAAAAACCAGTGTGTTCTTAAAAATAATAATGCCAGCTAGCAGTTTTAAAAATCACTGTACTTGTGTTATCTCATTTTATCCTTGTAACAGTCCTGCGAGGTTGATGCTATTAGCCTTAAGTTGAGGAAAGTGAGGCTGAGAGAGGTCAAATGATTTCCCCATGGTCACATAGCTCTTAAGTATCTGAGGTAGGATTTGAACTCAGGTTCTGATTTTAAATCCAACACTATTTACTGTGCCATGGCAGCTTATATTTTGAAAGGACTTTATGATATGCAAATCACTGTATTTAAGTGTTTCATTTGATCCTCACAATAACTATATAAAGCAGCTGTGTGAGTCCTTCTGACTACGTGACTACTTGAATGTCAGTTAACATCTCTAAGCTATAGTTTCCTCATCTGTAATGATGATAAACTTAAGTGCTATTAAATGTTAGTTACTATTAGGTTCTGTATTTGGGGCTTCATATATGGATGGGTATGTTTCAGCTGATCTGAGCAATCAATCCATGAAGAATTCATGAATTTTTGGCAGTGAGGTGGCTCAGTAGATTGAGAACCAAGCCTAGAGGCAGGAGGTCCTAGGTTCAAATTTGACCTCAGAGACTTCCCAGCTGTGTGACCCTGGGCAAGTCACTTGACCCCCATTGCCCACCCTTACCACTCTTCTGCCTTGGAACCAATACTTAGTATTGATTCCAAGTTGGAAGGTAAGGTTTTAAAAAAAAAGGCATTCATTAAGCATTTACTATGTGCCAGTAGCTGTGCTAAGTTCTAAAGATATAAAGGAAGGCAAAAACATGGCCCTTGCTGTCTAGGAGCTCATAGTCTAACAGGGAAGACAGTAAGTAAATAGAAGATACATATGGATAGGAGGTATCATAATGTCAGCATTCCAATTTCTAAACTATCATTTCAGAAAGTCAACAGGGATTTATTAAGCATTTACTGTGGGGCTTGGCTCAGGGGTTTGAGGGCCAGGCATAGAGATGGGAGGTCCTAGGTTCAAATGTGGCCTCAGACACTTCCTAGCTATGTGACCTTGGGCAAGTCACTTAACCCCCATTACAGCTCTTCTGCCTTGGAATCAATATGCAATATTGATTCTAAGATAGAAGGTAATGGTTTTTTTGTTGTTTTTTTTAAAAACATTTTAAGTATTCCACTCAAAGCAGCTATATAACACAGTAGATAGAGCACTGGGCTTAAAGTCAAGAAGATCTGAGTTCAAAACTGACCTCAGACACTTATTAACTATGTGACCCTGGTAAAGTCACTTAACCCTATTTGCCTTAATTTCTTATCTATAAATGGGGATGCAATGGAAAAGGAAATGACAAACTACTCTATTATCTTTGCCAAGAAAACCTCACTGGACAAAAAGTCCATACAATCAGGTAGAGTCAGACACCACTGAAAGATTTAATAACAAATGCACCACTCACTACATTAAATCCCAGGAATACAAAGAAAAATCAAATTTTTCCTTTCCCTCAAGGAATTCACATTCTAGTGGGAGATAACATGCAAATTACAAGGTATAGACAAGACATATATGATGGAAATGGAAAGTAATCTCAGAGGAGAAATCGTTAAAAACTTAGAGGGACCAGGAAAGACCTCCTGCAATGGGTGAGATTTAAGCTAATTATTGAAGGAGGCCAAAAATCATGTGAAAAAGTAAAGAAGAAGAACACTGTAGGCAAGATGAAGAGCTCATGCAAATTCATGGAGGTGGTAAATTGAATATAGAAGGAAGAGCAAATCATAGCATGATCAAATGAGGCTTGATCATAGAGTGTATAGAAAGGAAAAACATTTAAGAAAATAAGAAAGTCAGGGCTTAGTGGGTAGAGAGCCAGGCTCAGAGGTGGGAAACCCTGAGTTTAAATCTGGTCTCCAACACTTCCTAGCTGGGTGGCCCTGGGTAGGGTAAGTCACTTACCCTCAATTGCCTAGCTACTCTTTTGTCCTGGAACTGATTCCAAGATGAAAGGCAAGAGTTAAAAAAAAAAAAAAGATAGAAAGAAAGGGGGTGGGGGATGAGAGATTAAGAGAGGTGGGAGAGGGAGGGAGGAAGGAAGGAAGGAAGGAAGGAAGGAAGGAAGGAAGGAAGGAAGGAAGGATAAAAAAACTAGAAAGTCAAGGGACAAGTCATGAAGAGCTTCAGATGACAAAAATAAAACTTGATATTTGATATTGGAAGTAATAGGGAGCCACAGAAGTTTTTTGAGGGAATGGAGTGTGGGACATAAAACTAAACCCTAGGAAAATTACTGGAAGCTAAATGAAGGACGAATTGAAGTAAGGAGAAATGAGGCAAAAAGACCAGTTATTTGTCCATTATCAAAGGGTGGGGGGGGAGGGGGGAATGAAAGCCTGAATTAGTGTGGCAGCAGTGTGAGTTGAGAGGAGGGAGCATAATAAATGTTGTGAATGTAGAAACAGTGGGATTGAGAATGACACTGATGTTATGAGCTGGCTAACTGGGAGAATGGTGGTGCCCTCTCCACAGTAATGGGGAAATTTGACAGAGAGAAGAGTTTTGAAGATTAATAATGAGCTCTTTTTTAAACATGTAAAGTTCAAGATGCCTACAACACATCAAGTTTGAAAAATCCAAAAGGCAGTTGCTGATACAAAACTGGAGCTTGAGAGAGAGGCTAGAACTGGATTCATAGGCCTGGGAATCATCTGATTAAAAAAAATGATGATTAAACTGATAGGAACTGAGATCACCAAATGAAGGTAGCATAGAGGGAAGAAGAAGAGAGTCCAGGACAGAGCCTTGGGGAAATTCACATTTAATAGCAAAAGATATTAAAGATATAAAAAAAATATAAAAGATATAAAAAAAAATAAAAATGTGGTCAAATCAATAAAAGAAGAAACCAGGAGAGGGCAGTGTCATGAAAACCTAGAGAGAAGAGTTTCCGAGAGGAGAAGGTGATCAACAAAGTCAGATGTAAGGAGGTCAAGTAGGATGAGGATTGAGAAAAGGCCATTATATTTGTTAATTAAAACATGATTGTAGGAGCAGCTAGGTAGCTCAGTGGATTGAGAGCCAGGCCTGGAGATGGGAAGTCCTGGGTTCAAATTTAGGCTCAGACACTTCCTAGCTATGTGAATCTAGGCATGTCACTTAGCCCTAATTACCTAATCCTTACTACTCTTCTGTCTTAGAACTAATACATAGTATTAATTCTAAAATGGAAGGGAAGGTTTTGTTTTTTTTTATTTTTTAAGAAAAGATCATTCTTAATTTGAAGAAGTATAAGAATAAAGAAAGCCATTGACCAATGTTATGATAGAGGGGGGGAGAGAAAGTCTATGAGGTGTCAGACTCTCCTCCTGACAAATATGCACTGGGACACTTAGAGAGGGTATCACCCCAAAACTGGGTGACCTGGATGCTCTTGCCGCCTCATAGGACTTGGGGGCAAGGCTTCCCTATAAGATGAGGTATTGGGCACCCCAATCTGATTCTGAATGAGGGAAGGGTTCACACAAGCCTCCCCTGAGGTCAGTCAACTTCACAGAGAGTGGTCTGGCTCCAAGATGGAGGCAGCCAGACCAAGCTGTGATTCCCATCCCCCTTGTTGTCTCTCAGGCACTCTGGAATGCTATCTGACTAATGAATGGCTTTTATTAATCACAATTCAAGGATTGGGGAAAAGGATGAAGGGCAGAGGGTTTCGGGGTGCCCTCTTCTCTATTTCTATGGGGTCCATCACTCAGGTGGGAACCTTTGGGGTTCCCACTCCTAAGCATCTCCCCTCACCTCTTCTCCTTCAGTTTCTATTTCTGTTTCCTATTTCTATCTATTTCTATAATTGCAAAGTCAAACTGGAAAGGGTCTCTCAGCAAAGTTCAGTAATGGGGGAAGGAGACTAAGAGATTGCTCCCAAAATGGAGTCCAGACATTTAGCTGACTCAACGATTGAAATCTTGATGGGTGAGAAGCTATGGGATGCCTTTGACCAGGGAATCGGGGTTTCAGTGTCAAAAGAAAGATCCTCAGGAAGCCTTCAGGACTGGATTTGAGCTGAGATGTTCTCCCCCTCCCTCTCTCTAGTCTTCTGCCAGAAGTCCTTCTCCTCTTTTCCACCGGAGAATTCCCAGCCTTCTTCTGGCTCTTTTTGTCCTATCCCCCATCCTTACAGAAGGCAGCTTCAGTTGAATGATTAGATCAGAAGTAGAAAACAGAGGGCTAAGAAGAGAATAAGAGAAATGAAGATGTAGGAAACTACTAGTGTATACTGCTTTCTCGAGAAGTTTACTGGAAAAGCAGAGGAGACATAGTGAGATTGGATTGATCAAATGGAGGTTATTTAGTATGGAAGGGGAAATGTGGGAGTGCTTATAGGGAACATGGAAGGAACAAATAGGAAAGATTGAGGATTAGACAAAGAATGAGGATGATACTGGGCAAAATCTGATAGTAAAGATGCTCTATAATAGCATGAATGGTATATAGAGAGAGACTGATCTTGGTCAGGAAAAACACCACTTCTCCATCTGAGACAGGAGTGATATAGGTGATAGAGGAGAAATATGTCTGGGTGAGGCAAGATGAGAAGCAGAGGATCTATTAGCCAATAACCCTAATGTTTTGGTAAGTACAGAGTGAGATCCTTAATTATGAGGATAGAGAGATGAAGTATCATGGGAGGCTTAGAGAGAAAGGAACAGATTTTTAACAGCTATGGTGATGGGTTCACCTGCCTTGCAAAGGGCCCCGTTGAAATCAAATAACATAAATTTGTAGTGGATCCAATCCCTAGGGAATCCTGAATTTTTTCCACCCCATTCAGCAGCATGTAAATAGGAGCAAAATAAGTGAAGCTTAGGACTGAGTCAAGGCTAGGGTTGGATTAAGTAAGCACGGGTTTTGAGAATAAAATATAGTATAAAGTTGAAATGGTTCACCAAGGGACAGAGATAGAAAAGAGATGAAAATGGAGCCATACCAACTTTAAGCTTTTGGAATAAAGCCAGTTCACAGGTTTAGAGCTATTGGTAAAGTTTGGCCACAGTCTTCCCAAGAAATAAGAAAGAATGCAAATCTCTCTCTTTGGGTAGTTTTCTTTACTTTTCTCATTGTTATTACTGACATAACCTTCTTTATCTCTTCAATTTCCTTAGTGTCATAGTGCTTAAAATTGACCATCATGTTCCCAGTTATCTCACAAGGACACTCAGTAATGCAATAAAGTTTTCATGAAACAACTTCAATCTGGAACCAGTATCTCAATGTATAATTCTCACCAATCTCTTCATCTCTCATAATATGCTATGAGAAATCCCTCACCCTAGCATCTCCTGCATTTTCATTCAACACCATAAAAATATATGGATTATGTTCATATATTTTTATCACTGAGCTTAGGAAGAGATCTTATAAACTCTCCTTATTGCATTCTAACCCAAGTCTACCAAAGAGGGAAAATATGAACAGTTTTATGACTCAAGTCATATTTAGTTCTTTATGATATCTTGATATCTGATATTTCTGTCTAGTGCTTATTGCCCCATATCCCTACCTCAGGACACACACATGCACACACACACACACACACACACACCTCTCCACTTCTATTCTGTCATAGCCAACTCTTCATCACCCCATTTGAGGTTTTCTTGGCAAAGATACTAGAGTGGTTTGCCATTTCCTTCTCCAGTTTATTTTACAGATGAAGAAACTGAGGCGAGCAAGGTTAAGTAATTTGCCCAGGGTCACAGCTAGTAAATGAGGTCATATTTGAAACCCAAATCTTTCTGAGTTCATTCTACTGCACCACCTAGCTGCCTTCTAGAAGTATGGCACAATGGAAAGAAGCCCTCCAGGAAGATCTCAGTTTTTATCCTAGTTTTGCCACTAACTAACTTGGCAAGGACTTCACCTCTTGGGGCTCCAGTTTCCTCATCTGTACTCTTAAAGAATTGGACTAGGTGACCTCTGAGATGGCTCCTGATCTCTGCCTTTAATCCTGTCATGCCACAACCCTGCAATTTGTAAAATAATGGTAGCAGGTCCTAAAATTATATGCAAAAGTCTTATATTCTTGTCTGAAAAAACTCATAGAGGCCTCTCCTATGGGATTTAGCATGGTGCAATGCAGAGAATCTGGGCGTTGAAGTCAGAGTTTGGATTTGAATCCGAGCTTCCCTATTTGTAAACTTGAAGATGTCTCTTCTGTAAGTCTCAGTTCTTCCTTTGTAATGGAAGAGTAGATACCTCTGAGATACCTTCCAGTTCTAAATTTGAGATCCAATTATCTCCCTTTTTTCATAATTTTTTAGATGAAAACTAAGAAACTTCCAAAATATTGAAAGATGGTACAATATAATAGGTGGGCAGGTAGGTCGTATAGTGGATAGAAGTCTAGGCCTGGAATCAGGAAGATTCATCTATCTGAGTTCAAATCTAGCCTCAGATACTTGCTAGTTGTATGGCCTTGGACAAATCACTTAACACTTAAATCTATAAAAATGAACTAGAGAAGGAAATGACAAACCACTCCAAAAGTCTTTGCCAAGAAAACCCCGAATGGAGTCACAAAGAGTTAAACATGACACAACAACATAGGGTAATGGATGGGGCACTGAACTTGAAGGCAGGAAAACCAGAGTTATCCTGCCTCAGATTCCAAGTAGATGTGACCTTGGGCAAGTCACTTAACTACTCTGGGTCTCATTCTCCTCATCTTAAAATGAGGAAATTGGATTTGATGACCTCTGAGATCATATCCAGCTATTAATCTATGATCCTATATTTCCATGGTGTGGTATGTATCAGAACATCAAAAGGACACTGAATTTCTCACCACATTTTCAAGGACCTGATTAACTCATGAGAATTGTACAAATTATTGGTCTCAAATCCAGGTTTTTCTGCAGCTATCAGAGTTACCCAAATAAGTGATTTTACACACACAATTTAATATTAAGATTGTCTTTCATAATCTATACAAAATCCTTTGAAATGAAAATGCTATCATAAAGGCAAGAAAGAGAGAACAGAATAGAGAAAGAGGGAATCAATAGGAAAAAGATAATAAAAGGATTTTTTCTTCTTTTTTTTTTAAACAGCAAATCCCTGTCCTGTACCTTTTGTAATCCCTGAAAATGCTCTTCTTTCTGAGAAGGAATTTTATGTTGGTCAGAATGTGTCTATCAAATGCAGAGAAGGCTACGTGCTACAGGGCCAAGCTGTTATTACCTGTAACCCAGACGAGACATGGACACCAACAAATGCCAAGTGTGAAAGTAAGTGAACCAGTGGAATTTAATTCAATCCATCATAGTCTATTTTCCCAATGTCATGGATTTTGTCAAATCCCTTTACCTGACTACTGTATAGATTTTGTTTTAGCATTAGCCTATTATAGCAGAGAGGCAGCATGGCATTATGAAAGGGGAGCCAGCCTCTGAGGCAGAAAGATCTGGGTTCAAATCCCATCTCTAATACCTCCTGGGAGTTCCTAGGCAAATCACTTCATTTCTTAGTGCTTCATGTGATTGTCTAAAACTATGTATTACAGCAACCTGAATTGGTAGAAGGAATTTCCTCTCTTTGGTGTTCCTATGCAACTGAAATCACAAATCTAAGCCTTTTTCTACCATCTTATGATATCAAACGATCTTGAAAATTCTAAGGAAGTATTTTGGGCTAATCTATAAAATCAGACATTTGGACTAGAGTGATAGTCCTCAACCATTAAAAAAGTATGTGAATCAGGGGCAGCTGGGTGGCTCAGTGAATTGAGAGCCAGCCCTAGAAGCGGGAAGCCTTGGGTTCAAATCTGGCCCCAGATACTTAAGAGCTATGTGACCCTGGGCAAGTCACCTAACCCCCACTGTCTAGCCCTTACCGCTCTTCTACCTTGGGACCAATACCCAGTATGGATTTTAATACAGAAGGTAGGAATTTAAAAAAAAAAAAATAAACCCATGGAAGAAAGTCTTAAAGAAATTAAGAAACAATATTTGTACTCCAGTAACAGGACTGGCTGAGAGTTCACGCCATGGAGTTTGGATTATATAATTGTCTCAATGGAACAAGCAATATAACTATGCTGAATGTTCATAATTGATCCCTCTGCAACATTACTTATTATGGTATTGTGCAGCTTGTGGTTCCTCAACGAGCAGAACATTTAAGTAAAATAAACAGCTTAATAAATGCGGTTATTTAGGTGAGGGTGTGTAATAAGGAAAATTTTTAATTACATTTTATAAATGAGCATACTTTTAAAGCCATAAAATTCTACTTTTATGGCACTTCCTGGTTTCACATACGAACGTTCTGGTAAACGTTTAACATCTGCACCATGGAAAACATGTATGCACAACACATTTTAGAGTTTAATCTTATATATAATAAATAATAAATATTATCATTTTTCTCCAAAAATTTTAGTCTAATTTCTTCAGTCTAAATAGTCAACCAAATAATAAATCAAGTCATGATTTGTAATATTTGTCCATTTCTGAGGTATAAATGTTCATGCTAAAAATTTAACAATCTGCTCTGGCAAGCAGGCATAAGTCAATTCCAGCACACTACTAACTTCAAATCTTGGACTACTACAGTCTCTAAAGAACTAAAAATAAGTACCTTTCAGCGGAGGGATACATGGTAGGACTAAAGAAGTTGCAATGCAGAACAAAAGTAACTATGAAGAAGAATCACAATATAAGATATCTTCTTGAAGAAATGGGTAGAGTAGCTGGGAAAAGGGCAGATGGAAAGAATGAAACTAGGTGGCTCAGTGGATAGAGAGCCAGCAGCAGAGACGGGAGGTCCTGGGTTCAAATATGGCCTTGGACCCTTCCTGTTTATATGACCCTGGGTAAGTCACATAACTAACCTAATTTCCTAGCCCTTATACTCTTCTGGCTTAGAACCAATCATTAATATTGATTCAAAGATGGAAAAAGGGTACTAAAGGAAGAAAAGAAATGGGTGATAGTTTTAGAGGGGACATTCTGCCAACTTGTTTGCTTTTCCTACTTAAACTTTTGTATGTATCTGAGAAACTGGAGGTTGTGTTTTCACAAGACAAACGAGCAAGATTTCAGGTAGATTCTCTGGTGTATTTTCAATAATAAAACTTTTTTGTCCTTTATTTCTATCCCTCATTCATACTTATGATAGATCACATTGTACTAGAGTTATTTGTGGAGCTGTCTTATTTTTCTTACTAGAATGTGAGCTCCTTCTTCCTTTACTATGCCTAGCACATATCTTGCCCATAATTTGTTGTTGTTTTTCAGTTGTGTCCAACTCTTAGTAACCTCATTTGAGATTTTCTTTTTTTTAAACCCTTACGTTTCATCTTTGATTAATACTGTGTATTGTTCCAAGGTAAAAGAACAGTAAGGGCTAAGCCAAAAAGGTTAAATGACTTGCCCAGGATCACACAGCTAGGAAGTGTCTGAGGTCCGATTTGAACCCAAGACCTCCCATCTTTAGGCCTGATTCTCAATCCACTGAGTCACCCAGTTGCCTTCTTTCCATTGGTTTATAACAGCTGACCTCCAACCCCTGTGTGATAACTGACTCATAAAACCTCATTTTGCCAGAAATTGTATAGATATATTCATTTCATTTTGTGCAATACTAACACAAGGTCAGAATTTTCCTCTTGATACTACAAATAACTTCTCAGTTGGTCTTGTAGTAGGCACACCCATAACTGGCTCTTTCACTTCATTTAGAGATCTCTTGTGGACCACCAGTTCATGTAGAAAATGCAATTGCTCGCGGTATACATTACCAGTACGGAGACCTAATAACTTACTCCTGCTACAGTGGATACATGTTGGAAGGCTCCCTTCGAAGTGTCTGCTTGGGAAATGGAACCTGGACATCACCACCTACTTGCAGAGGTATGGCTTCAATTAATTTGTGATTTTTTTTAACAGTGAGTCTCTTAGGAAATCTACATAAAAATATACAGAGAAAACTCATAGATTGATTGAAATTAGTATAGAATCTTTTTAATTATGTGCAAGACAATATTTTGTGCTGAGCATACAGTGATTAGAAGGAAACAGTCTCTTTACTTAAGGAGCCCATGTTTTATTGGTGCATATAGGAAGGAAACCAGGTACGTAGAAGAGGCAGAGAATATTTGTGACTGGAGAGATCAGGGATGACTTTCCAGAGGAATTGGTATTTGATCTGGGACTTAAATGAAGTGAAGGATTCTAGTATAGGTTGTTATTAATTTTAATATAGGCAATTATTCTATCAGTTACTGTAATTAAAAAAAACATTTTAAGGGGCATTTTAAGCTAGGTAGTACAGTGGATAGAGTGTCAGGCCTGGGGTCAAGAGGACCTGGGTTCAAATCTGATCTCAGATATTTCCTAGCTTTATGACCCTGAGCATTTAACTCCAATTGCATAGTTCTCCCAGCTCTCTTTCTCTAAGGCAGAGTTAAAAAACAAACAAACCCAACATTTTCAGTATTGAAAGGATTTAAAGAAATACATTTTAGGAAATTGTTTTTAAGTGTTCTGAACAAGGTAAATTTAAAGGGCAGAAAATGGGATTTATTAATTGCAATATTAATATAGTATTCTTTATTCTTCAACATAACATTATGCATTGAATAGACAAGCCTCAGACTATAACAGATAATCAGTAACTACTCTAGAGAGTTTGACTTGGGAGCAGCTAGGTGACTCAGTGGATTGAGAATCAGGCCCAGGGAGAGGAGGTCCTGGGTTCAAATTTAGCCTCAGACACTTCCTAGCTCTGTGTGTGTGACCCTAGGCAAGTCACTTAACCCCAATTACCTAGCCCTTACTGCTTCTCCATCTTGCAACCAATAGTATTGATGCTAAGACAGAAAATAAGGGTTTTGTTTTTTTTTAATCATTTATAGTTTAAGGTCCTTCTAGCTTCAACATTCTTTGATCCCATGTTGGGAGAGAAGATGGGTACTTTCTAAGAAACCCATATAATATGTCTGTATCTTGTGGACTTTGGCCCCAAGCGATCACATTTGTAAAAGGAAGAAGCAGGGGTAGAATCTGTGTCTGGACTTTTACTGCTGCTGCCTCTGCTAGTAAAATGTGTATTCCTCATGCACCATTAACTCTCCAGAGGCACTGTGGTCTCCTCACAGAAAAAAAGTAGGGGTCAGAGGCAGTACCTATTCCTGCCAGATAGGAGGGAAAGAAGGGACCAGCCAAACAGAATCTTTTCTGCCTCTGCTTGTCTGGCCTGATACGGAAAAGAAAGTAGAGAGAGTTTAGCCCTGACCTTCCATAGAATCACTCTTGGTGTCCTTGGATCCATGCCAAATGTATTCTGGGTAGGAAACCTCAAAGCTATAAAGTGGAATGACATGCATAGTCAACAGAGATGCTGGCACGGTCACTAAATAAGCAAAATTTGTATCTTTGGGAATGGGGGTTGTAAAATAGCTATATGGCTACCCAACTTGTTTGCTACCAAGGTCAAGTTTAAGACATCACCACTTAATGTGGAATGCCTGGAAGTTTGGGATTTGTTTTTTGTAATTTTTATTTTTTCCCAGTTAAACATAAATACAATTTTTGATGATCATTTTCTACCATTTTGAGTTCCATGTTCTCTCTTCCTTCCTTCTCACTCTTCCCTGAGACAATAAAACATTTGTTTTTGGTTATACATTTACCATCATATAAACATATTTCCATTTTCATCATGTTGTGAGATAAGAAACGATTTTTTTAATGAAGAAAATAAAGTGAAGATTAGTCTGCCTCAGTCTATATTCTAATTCCATCAATTCTTTCTCTGGAGATGGATAGTATTTTTCATCAAAATCCTTTAGGATCTTGGATCCTTACATTGCTGAGAACAGATAAATCAGAATGCCTAGAGTGAGGCATATTCAGAGAGAAAGAGCCATATACCAAAGTGAAACTCTGATAAAACTGAACTAGTAGAGGACAGCTGGGTGATTCAGTGGTTAGAGAGCCAGGCTTGGAGAAGAAAGGTCCTAGGTTCAAATGTGACCTCAAATACCTCCTAACTGGGTGAGCCTGGACAAGTCACTTAATTCCCATTGCCTAGCCCTTACCTCTTCTTCCTGAACTGATACTTTGTATTGATTCTAAGACACAAGGTAAAGGTTAAAAAAAAAACTAACTAAATCTAAGTATTAAAATAAAGTTATACTGAAACTAGAAAGCTAAAAAATGACAATTGCCGCTTAGCTTACAAAACCAAGGATTAGCTACTGTTCCAACCTGACCAGAAGATCAGGCTCTGTGGGCTCAACCTTATATTGTCATGTTGGCACTATGTGGTTTACTGCTAATCTGTTTGCACTATTCCTTTTATACAAATCTTATTTATTCTCTTCACAAAAACTGATTGATCCCATTGCCTAGCCATTGAGAGTATTGTAAACTCCAAATGGCCTGTGACAATCTTTAGGGGTTCCTTTTGTATCAGCAGTGCCTTTCATCAGTGACTGTATCTCATAACACTTAACTGAGATTTCCTATAACGTGAAATTTCTTCAAGTAGAAGTTTGGGATTTATTGAATATAACCAATTTCACTGGTAAGAATATATCTTGTCCTTAGCGCACCATCCTAAAGCCATGCAGCCAATGGGACAAGTGCTTCCTTGTTCCCTTTATGGCTCTGTCTCTTAGATAAGCGTTAGTAAATGAAGTCTATTCCAGGTTTTGTGGTTCTTCCTGATCTGCCCATTTTTGCGTAGATACTGTTTAAATGAGATATATGGACCACACAAATTGGTGGAATGCAATGATCATGACCCTAACACTTATTAACTGTGTGATTCACTTAACTTCCTTGCCCCTCAATTTGCTATCTATAAAATGGAGATAATTATAATTGTACAGACTAACTTTATAGAAATGAATTGGAGAAAAGTTTTATAGTCCTTAGAAAGCTATATAAATGAGTCATTCGCAGTGACCTAATTATGATCTGATTAGACCAATGTCAGAATTAAAAATGAAACCCATATGACTAGGTATATTATCCACTGAAGCTACATACATTCTTTCTCACTTTCTCTCATTTCACAAACTCAAGACACTACATTCCTTGATTAACTAAAGGAGATCCTTGTGTTCTCAACCACTTAAGTATTTCTGGAATGTCTGCTATGAGTAAAATTCAGCGTTTGATTCTATGGAAGACATAAAAGTCAAAGATATGGTCAAACTAGGAGCTTAGTAAACAGAGAAGACTCACATATGGAGAATAACAGTAAACAAAGATGGTGAGTATTTGTGCTAAAATTTTGGTATAGACACTTAAGTGCTAGGATGGCACAATGGATAGAGTGTTGGGCCTGGATTCAGAAAGACTTATCTTCCTGAATTCAGATTTGGCCTCAGACACTTATTAGCTATGTGGGTATCACTTAATTCTGTTTGCCTCATCTGTAAAAATGAGCTGGAGAAGGAAATGGCAATTGCCAAGGAAACTCCCAATGGGGCCACAAAGAGTTGGACATGTCTGAAATGACTGAATGACAACAACTAGATTTTAAAGGAATTTAGAGTCAGAGATTCTTGAGGGCCAGAAAAATCTGAGAAAGCCTAGAAAGGGGGATAGGAAGGAATTGATTAGAAAAAGTAGAAAAGGGAATGTTTTTCAAAAAGGGAGGCAGCATGAGTGGAGGCACAGAGGTATTCCCTTTTCATAAGACAGACCCTAGACCAACTTAACTAGTCAGAAGTCACTTCGCTTTTGTCTGCCTCAGTTTCCTTAACTGTAAAATGGGGATAATAATAGCACCTCCTTTCCATGGTTGTTGTGAAATAAAATTTGTAAAATACTTAGCACAGTGCCTAGTGGATAGCAGGCACTTAATAAAAAACTCATTTTCTTTCCTTCCTCATGCCTCAAAACTCAGAAATTATCATAAGGAGGAAACTAGGAAGACAAAATTTTGCTACTGTGGGGTCAGAGTTTCTCACTAGTATAGTATTAAGGAACTCCAAACACTGAATAAGGACATTATTTTAGGGTAGAAGGTGGCAATGGTGCAAGAAGATGGGAAAACCAGCAGCCATGCTGGCAGCTTTACTATTCACAACCTAGCTGTTTGGGATTCTAATATCTTTCAACAGTTTTAGTTCCATATATGTACTGTTTTTCAGCTTTCTCTAGTATGGCAACTGGCTAACTACAAAGCAACCAATTTATAAAGCATTCGCTGCTAAATAGTGGGAAAAGTGGACAGGAACACTTAATCACTTCTACTTCTAGCAATCCCTTCAAATGTTTAAAATATATTTATCAAGACTTTTAGTAAACTAATAAAAGTCTTACCTTGTCCCACATAAACATATGCAGGCCTTTAGCCATATGGCATTATTTCCAGAGAATCTTATTACTCCTACATGCTTTCTCCTAGGAAACCTATAGTTTATCAATATTCCTATAAAAGTGAATGTAATATTGTAGATGGGAATTAACCCTCTCAAAAAAAAAGAAAAATTATGATTTGTACACTTCTATTTTGGCAGCCTAAATTTGTATTAACATCTTTAGCAGCTGGATTATAATTTTGATTTGTATTAATTGCATTAACAACTTTGAAATTTTTTGTTTTCCAAACTACTGACAATCCCCAAATCCCCTGCCATGTTATTGTACAGGTGATATTTGTAATTGTTAAGTATAATACTGCTAGTTTCAATCTAATATTTCAGGTTTTTTGAGATTATTTTTAATTTTAATTCTTACATGTTTTCTAATAACTAACCCTATCAATTCTGAAAGAGTTTAATATATTTTTGCATTCATTTATAAATCTAAAAAGCTTATAAGTTCCACTAAGTTTTCATTAAATTGTTGTCAAAAATGTTGAGTATGGAAGGGCAGTAGCCCTTGTTCTAACAATTAAGTGAGAAAATGCCAGGCTCATCATTAACCTAGCCACTCCTAGAGATTCCACACAAATATATCAGTCCAATTACATCTGTTGCCAAGTAAATGTTACACATTAAGGGGATTTTGCTCTTGATGTTTAAAAAGGCACTTTTATTGTGACATTACCATAAGATCCATTTGTACATAGTGAATTCATAGTACACGTATTTCATCCAAGTATGAGAGTTTCAACTTATAAGATATAATTTATAAAGAAAATTTTGATACCAGTAATAATGGACTATAGAATTGCAATGCTTTAAGATGAAAATCAATCTTTTGTGAGTGTGCATTACTGAGTCACTGAGGCTTGAAACTCCACCAGTCCTGTAGATTACTGTGCTATTGTCCTTTGTTAACATGCCAATGACCCCTGGCAGTGGTAACAAAAGCATTATCTATCTCACCTATATGATGAAGGAAACACCTTAAACACTGTAAATCATTTGTTAAAAATGAGCTTTTGAAAGTAATAATACATCAACTCAAAATTATGAGATTTTAGATCTGAGACAGAAGGATAGAAAGCCAACCTTTAAAAAAAAAAAAACACCTTACCTTCCATCTTAGAATCTATACTGTGTATTGGTTCCAAGGCAGAAGAATGATAAAAGCTAGGCAATGGGGGTTAAGTGACTTGTCCAGGGTCACCCAGCTGGGAAGTGTCTGAGATCAAATTTGAACCCAGAACCTCCCATCTCTGGACCTGGTTCTCAGTCCACTGAGCCATCCAGCTGCCCCCCCAAAAAGGGCCAAACTTAAAGACAGTAAGTCAGACCTCTGATTCATACTGATTACATGATTCTATGCAGGTCACAACCTCTCTGTGGTCTAGGCTCCTCTATAATTCTATAAGTTGCAGAGAAGGAATGGACCTACTTTGGTGAAAGGAGCTTACTTTCTTGAGTTTTCCAAATTCTCCCAATGAAATCATAGGTCTAGTCCCTATTGACAGTACATTTTGGTCCCAGTCTCCTTTCTTTACAGAAACAATAAATTTGTAAGATAAATCAGGCAAAGTGTTTTCATAATTTTACAAAATAAATAAATCAAAGTTTAGTGATAAAAAGTAATTTGTCCATTGCCAGTAATTTCGAAATGCATGTCAGTCATTTTCTAAATCTAAGTCCATTGTATTTCCCACATATCTCCCTCTTTGACATTATTAATCATCAACACTTCTTGGTGAGACCTCTTCAAAGTAGAAGCTATCCAAGACAGTGGTGTCAAACTCAGCTAGAAACAGAGACCACTAAACCATACATCAA
This sequence comes from Gracilinanus agilis, assembly GCF_016433145.1. Classification (NCBI taxonomy): domain Eukaryota; kingdom Metazoa; phylum Chordata; class Mammalia; order Didelphimorphia; family Didelphidae; genus Gracilinanus; species Gracilinanus agilis. The sequence goes on from NC_058130.1 coordinate 186,542,761, forward strand.
GATCCCAGGGGACTTCATAGAGACATAGAAAACTACATATTGCTGTTATCTATGTTTTATGGCATGATTATTTATTTTGCTAAATATTTCCCAATTATATTTCAGTCTGGTTCAGTCACACTCCAGAGGCCCAAGGCTATGAGTTTGATACTTCTGATGAAGAAGAAATATTTATTGGGCTCTGGGAGGGTTCAGAGGAGACCACGAAGAGCTACATTCACATGGGGCACTACTGGAGGAAGGAAGGTTTTGGTAATTAATTAGCTCAAGGCTGAAAGGAGAGCTTGGAGCATAAAGTCCAAGGGAAGAGGAAGCAGCCTTCAAAGAACTACAAAGGCAGCAAATAGGGGCCTCTGCTTCTACACTATGGTTCCAATGGTCTCTGCTTACCTCAAGGGTCAAATATAAATTCCTCACCTTGGCATTTAAAGCTCATTACAACCTGGCTCCTACCTACCTCTCCAGGCTGCTTAATAGATTACTCCCTTCTATGGCAGCTAGTTGGCACAGTGAAAGGATTGCCAGGCCTGAAGTCAGGAAGACCTGACTTCAAATCTGGTCTCCACCTATAAGCAGCATGACCCTGGGCAAGTTACTTAACCCTGTCTCCCTCAGTTGCCTCATCTTTAAAATGAGATGGAGAAGGAAATGGCAAACCACTCCAGTGTCTCTGTCAAGAAAACCCAAAAGAGGTCATGAAGAGTTTGGACATGACTGAAACAAATGAACAACATACTAGCTTCAATGAAGACACATTGACCTACTTGTTCTTCCAATATTATGACACTTCAACCTCCATCTCCTCCATTTTTTTAACTTTACTTTTGTTATGAGGAAATTAGGATTTTAAAGTAAGTTAGAAGCCAGAGCTGTCAGACAAGACCTGAAGGTTCCAAGAATGAAACCGTGGTAAGAGAAGAGAAGGTTTTTCCTGTGGACTCTGGTGGCTAATGGCAGTTAGGGTGCTTGGCTTAACTATCTGAGTGAAGAGCTAGGAAAAGTGGATTGTCTTCAGCAAGAAACCATCTGTCCAGGGAGGAAGCCCAGGGTGAGCATTAAATTTAGTTCTATATGAATGGACATGCAAACTAGTTCATCTCCCTGACTTCATTGCCCTTTGGATTTAATTGCTGTGATGCCTGAGGTCCTGAGGAGCTGAGATCATGGGTAGAGCTAAAGAGGATTCATCAGTGAGAAATCCTTTACCCCTTCTGACCAGCCAGGCTTGTCCTGAAAGCCTGAGTTAGTGTTAGAGTAGAGTGTCCCACCTACCAGCCCCTTGAGTTCATCCATAGCCGATTAGATCTAGTGTGACCTTTTCCCTTATTACCTACCCCTTAAACTTATCATTAAACTATTTTCCTTTTCTTTCTGTGTTTCCTCTACTCCAACAAGAGCCCGCATGGAGTTACTTTCCAAACTTGGTTTCCTTGGCTAGTGTGGTGGACCATTAAACTGTCAACTCCCAACTTGTGTGTTTACTCTGCCACTACCCATTCTTCACATCCCTTGTGTGGTTTTCCAGTGTATCTTATTAGTTCTGTTACTTGTGGGGTTGTGGGTATAGTCCTTGTTGTGTTTGGCACCCTTGATTGACACTTGTTAAGTCCCTTTTGCATATTTCACTTTCCGTATTAGAAAAAATACTATCAGTTCCATGACATTCATTACCAAGAATGGTAAGGGTCCCACAATGTCACAGGTGAGAAGTGAGAAGTCCTCCCATCTCCAGACCTTGTGCTCTATCCACTGTGCCACTTAGCTGCCCCTCATTTCCTTCATCTTTGCATGCTCTTGAGCTCTCCCTTACATATGACAAAGAATGCTGTCCATCTCTAGAGAAGGAACTATTGGAATAGGAATGCAGATAAAAGCGTGCAATTTTTTACTTGTTTATTTGGATATATGTTTTGAGGGTTTGGTTGTATATGATTATTCACTTACAAAAATGAACAATATAGAAAGATGTTCTGCGGGATAATACATGTATAACCCAGACTGAATTGCTTGCCAACTCCAGGAGTGGGGAGGGAAAAAAGGGAGGGAGATCATTTGGAGAATGTGACTTTGGAAAACTGATGTAGAAATTTGTTACTACATGTAATTGGTAAATAAATTTCAAACAAACTAACAAGCTTCCCCTCTCCAGCTCTGCCTCTTGGTTTCTCTGGCTCCTTTCAAAAGACTTGACTTAAATGCCATCTTCTTCCAGAGGACTTTCCTGATCCCATTGGCTACTAGTGCCTTTTCAATCCAAAATCCTTTGTGATGACTTTGCATGTTTCTAACATATTCTCATACCATATAGGATGACTTCCTTAGAAGAAAGTGAGGTCCTTAAGGGCAGGGACTATTTCTTTGTGTATCTAGGATGTAGCACAATGCTTATTCGTTGATTCATGCACCTCTTCTTACCTATCTCCCCCACCTTTATTAGTCTTCTGTTACTTTATAATTATTATAACTGTTTATAAATATAATATAATATAATTTTTAAATATAATAAAAATGTAAAACAGTAGAGATGCAAGAAGTACTTTAGAAATCATGTCAAATGAGCCTTCTTTAGGGCAGAGAGAGGAGATACCTGGGAACTTTAATGTACCAAACATCAAACAAACAAATTAATTAAAGAAAAAATATATAACAACAATAACATTTTATAGCATTTTAAAAAAAGAGAGGTTGTGGCCTCCAATATACTTTATACATATGAAAGGTGAGATACTTTATGCAAAATCTAATTAATGAAAGAACAAGGATTAGGACTTGGATCTTCCTTGCTTCTCGACCATTAGGAGGCCACCACTTTGAAGCCACATTTCTTTAAAAATTTGAGTGGAGTGAAAAATCTATGACCATTTGGAGTTAAAAGAAAAAGAAAAAAACAACTACTTTATAAGCAATAGTACTGGCCAATATTGGAGAGAAAGTCTTAAACAGACTAACTTGTAGTTATATTGAATATTGATTCCATATTCCCTCATTCCCTCTCCCACAAAAAAAAAAATGATCTGAGGGCAACTAGGCAGCACATTGTATAGATTGCCAGAACTGAAGTCAGGAGGACCTGGGTTCAAATGTATCCTCAGACACTTCCTATCTGTGTGATACTAGGCAATTCACTTAACCCTAGTTGACTAGCCCTTGCCACTCTTAGAACTGATACTAAGAGAAAAGGTAAGGGTTTTTAAAAAAAGAAGAATTCTTTATGGGGGCAGCTAAGTAGCTCAGTGGATAGAGAGCAAGGCCTAGAGATGGAAGGTCCTGAATTCAAAGCTGGTCTCAGACACTTCCTAGCTGTGTGACTTGTAAAGGATAAAAAGGGGCTTTGATTGGGTGAATATTAAAAGGTTGCCAGGTAATTGAATAATTATCACTTCCCAATTAAAGAATAACCTCAAGTCAAAATGACTTTTATGAAAGTTTATTTACAAAATATAGGAGAGAGTAGAAGTAAAAAGATGGGAAGAAGGTAGAATAAGAGGTTTGTATTTAAGTCTGGGCTTTAGAGGCCCAGCCAGAGCCTAAAAGTCAATTAACAAGGGTTTTAGCCTCAAGGGCTTCTCCCAATCAAGGGAGCCTCCAGGAGGCTAGTACCCCCTGGGAGGTTAAAGGAGTCAGCCTTCTTTACTCCCCACATGTAGTTCTAAGAGAGAGATTTAAGAGCAGTCTCACCAAGGTCTCAGGGTCTCAGGTCCAGTATACCTCCACATCCAAGCAAGAACTAGAAGAGGCCCTGGCTCACTCAACTCTCTCTTTTTAAAGGGGCCTCTTTTGCGTCACTTCCTGTGCCTTCCTCTTAGTTTGTGTGTCCAATCACAATAGATGCTTTTCTTAGGACTGCCCAGGAGGCAGTCAGTAAATTCTGATTTGTTACTCACTCTAGCACACGTGGGTTACAGACCTCCCAACTTGTGAGTTAAGTGGAGTTGTTTTCACCTTTAGTGATTAAATCTAAAAGATGGGCAGGGTAGATTTAATCTCATTATCACAGACCCTGGACAAGTCACTTAACCCCATCTCCTAGCCCTTACCACTCTTCTGCCTCAGAACTAATACACAGTATTGGTTCTAAGACAGAAGGAAAGAATTTGAAGGAAAAAAGTGATCTGGACCAGAACCACAAAGGATAAATGATAGTTTAGGTTAAAGAAAAGTGTATGGTGGCAAAAACATCTTTGATTAAATGCAAATTATAATATAGATGTTGGCAATTAGATATTCTCCATCTCTGCTGTGAACAGAACAAATGCAAATATACTGTAGGTGGACATGAAGAAAAATTCAGGTACTGTTCATTTGTTGAAGTAGATGGTATTGACCTCAACTTGTGATTTGTTGGGCCAATGCAGAGCTCCAGATAATAAATTTGCTGTACTAACATTCAGCACCTTATATTCTTCGAGAGTTACGTTGGGCACTGATAGGCTATGACTTGTACAGAGCTAAGAGGGAGGGCTTAAACCTAGGTCTGATGCTAAGGCCAGCACCTTTCTGAAGCAAAACTGGAAAGCCAGCGATGGAAGACCATGAATTTTTCTTTTCTGTAAGGTATTTAAGGATAGGCAGTTTGCCCATCACTGGAGTGTAGTAATATGTTTGGGAATCCTCCCTTTACAACAAAGCAATGACATTAAATGGCCTTCCAAGGTCCCTTCAAGACTTGATTTCTGTTTCCCTGACATCAGAAATTTTGGTTGTTGAACATGTGTGTGTGTGTGTGTGTGTGTGTGTGTGTGTGTGTGTGTGTGTCCTTGTCCTCAGTATCCAGTTATATACACTGACTAGGTCTGAGATTTCATAAGTCAAAGGGTAGAGATAAGCCAGGAGTCAGCAATGAATGGCTCTCAAGCCATATCTGGCTCCACCTCCCAAACTGCCAGTCCTGGCAGAGCCCCAGGATGTGCTCCAGGGAGCCCTTCAGCCCCCGCCCCATATTCCAGCACCTTCTGCCTCCATCCTCCTCCTTCTGCAGGCATTTATGGCTCTCATGGCCAAAAAGGTTGCCGACCCCTCAATAAGCCATGCTATGCTAGAGTAACAACCAATAAAAGTCTCTACAAGGCCAAATTCCTTCTGGAGCTTTTATCACACTTACTATTTAAGAATCAAGGACATGATATGAATGGGAAACTAGCCATGGTGGTTCTGGTAACTGCTATTGACTTAGAGTCATTCTCATTTCCTTTACAGCTGTCTGTAGATTCCCATGTCAGAATGGAGGAGTTTGCCAAAGGCCCAATGCATGTACCTGCCTGGAAGGCTGGATGGGACGCCTCTGTGAAGAACGTGAGTGACTTTTAATCATGACCTCTAGGGAAGTTATGTGTATGTGTGCCTATAGGGGAAAAACATAAATGTCTTTCATGACAGTATCACACAAAAGGAGAGACAGACAGAGAGACAGAGACAGACAGATACAGATAGACAGCAGACAGAGACAGAGACAAAGACAGAGGAAGATAGAGAGACAGAGAGAGAGGGAAAAGGAGACAGACTGACAGACAGAAAGGTAGAGACAGACAGAGAGATAGAGAGAGACAGACAGACAGAGACAGAGACAGAAAGAAGAGAGAAACAGAGAGACAGCGAGGGAGAGACAGAGACAGTGAGACAAAGACAGACAGACAGAGACAGAGGAAGACAAAGAGACAGAGAGAGAGGGAAAAGGAGACAGACAGAGAGGTACAGACAGAGAGATAGAGACAGACAGACAGAGAGACAGAGAGAGAGAAAGAGAGAAACAGACAGACAGAGACAGTGAGACAGACAGACAGACGAAGACAGAGAGACAGCAAGAGGGAAGAGACAGACAGACAGAGGTAGAGACAGACAGAGAGATAGAGACAGATGGACAGAGAGAGACAGACATACAGATAGAGACAGACAGAGAAAGACAGAGAGGGAGAGACAGAGATAGTGAGACAGACAGAGACAGAGGAAGACAGAGAGACAGATAGAGAGGGAAAAGGAGAAAGACAGACAGACAGACAGACAGACAGAGAGGTAGAGACAGAGACAGATACAAAAAGAAAGAGAGAGATAGACAGAGAGACAGAGGAAGACAGAGAGACAGAGAGGGAGAAGGAAAGAGACAGACAGATAGAGAGGTAGAGACGGACAGACAGACAGAGACAAAGAGAGAGAGGGAGAGGGAGAGACAGAGATAGAGAGACAAAAACAGAAAGAGAGACAGAGACAGAGAAAGAGGGAGAAGGAAAGAGAGATATTGGGGGGAAAGAGTGTTTGTGTGGCAGCTAACCTAGGAGTGAGCTTTTTCTTTGTAATAATTTATTTAATTTGGTTAGTAAAATGGAGAGGAAGCATAGCACTGAAGTCAGAAAAAACTTAGGTTGAAGCCTTGCCTATGATACATCCTTATAGGGCCCTGGACAAATTAGTTCACCTCTCAGTGCCTTCCAAGCAATTTTCTAAGACTGTAAGTTGCCCATCGGGTACTCATGTACATTGATAGAAGAAGTTTCCTTAACAGGAATTCCCTACGGCTCCAACTCCTAACCAGCTCTAAAAACCTATATCCCCACTCCCCACCAAAAAGTTAGAATTGGGCAGCTGGCTACATGTAAAAACAATAGTTCTCTTCTACTTTGCCATCATAAGTTTATAGGCTATAGAATCTTTGGAATGTGATTTTGGCTTCAGATATTCAATTCTTTCATCCAAAATTCATCCTATCTAATCAAGGGAAGAGTACTGCTTTCTTATAGAGAAGTGCTTGTAATAAAAATACCAACTCTGCTCTTAGGCACATGGATTTAGAATGGGAAGTGCTTTAGGGATCTTCTAGAATAACCTCCTTTTTAACAACTAAAACTGAGGCTAAGAAGTCAAATGACTTGCCTGAAGTCTCATAGGTAATGAGTGACAGAGCCAAGATTCAAACCCAAGACTGACTTCAAATCCAGCACTCCATATAGCCACTGTCCACCCTGTCCACTGTCTTTTGTTCTGTAAACAAACCCTATGCCTTCTTTTATTCATACTGAAGATTCAGAGGGGCCTAATGTGTCACATTTGTTGTTATTAGTTTTATTACCTTTGCCAAGTATCTTGCTTATCAGGCAAATTTTAGGGTCACTTTTAAGAATGTAGCTCTTGGAGCAGCTAGGCAACATGGTAGATAGAGTGCCAGGTCTAGAGCTGAGAGGGCCTAGAATCAAATCTGGCCTCAGACCTATGATCTTGGGCAAATCATTTAATCCCAATTGCCTAACCCTTACCACTCTTACTACTCAGAGAAGGTAAGAGTTTTGGTGAGTTTTGTTGTTGTTAATGTAAGTCAGATTCTTACTTAAGAAAACTAGGAAGTTAGCAAATGTTTGAAAATACCATTCATTTTAAATTGCAATTTGTGGTCCTTAATTAAAAAAGTAGAACCATGCTTGTTCATATGCAGGTGTCAAATTTCCCAATTTCACTGAGTTTGACATATATGAACCACAAAAAAACAACAGACCTCTGTCAGCAGAAGTCATCAGTTCATCCAAATGAATTTCTATTAAGGCGTGTTTTAAAGGTGCCCCTGCTTCCAAAGTAATAATAATAATCAGTCTCTTGTGGAAAGCTCCAAACATTTTAAATTGTGTGATCATTTTAAATTAAGTCAAAAAAGAACTTAACAAAATGAAAATATTTGTGGTTTGATAAACCAACTTGCCAGAACCCTGATGTATGTTTCATACCTTCATTAATGTAAGTCCTCAATTCAGCATTTCCCACTATTTATTAACATATGCTGAAATAAAAAAGAAATATTTGCCTATCAAAGTCTGTCAGACTCTGATTAATGCAAAACTTTAATACATCTATCCCAACTTATCTATAAGTCTCAATGAGTTGGCTAAAGCTCAGAACGGTTAAATGACTTGCGTGTGGTCACACAGCTAGTATCAGAAGTGGTATTAGAAGCCAGATCTTCCTGACATCAAGTCCAACATTCTCCCCATTATTCCAGGCTACATCTCCACAACTAAAGCTGGATAAGTAGGTAAATATGTGCTTGTTTGTAGGTTTTGTTCAAAAACACAAAAGAATAAACTGAGTCTGGACCATTTATTGATCTATGAAATCTCTTGGAACTGGTGCTTTAACTAGTTCTGAATCTACCTAACTGTTGCATCATCTTGTAAACATCTCTCCATCTCATTTTTGGTTTATCAATAGTTGCTTCTGTACCTGTATCTCCAGGATCTCCATCAAGCCAGTACAGCCTGAGTAGGCTTTCAATATCTTTAAACAGCCTGACTAGTGAAAACGTCAAGAGTCATTTTCTCACCTCTGTTGAACAGGGCCCTTGTATCCTAGAAAACCAATTTTCTACTCATGGTCATGGTGATCTGCCAACTTGATTTAAGCTATAGTCTTAAACAGATCAAAAGGAAAAGACAGCTGGCTTACTATATTATATTTCTGAGAACATACAGAGGGACTGTGGTGTCAAGGAAAAGCCTAGTAATTTCTTTTTTCTTTTTTTTTAGCTTTATCTCTATTTTATTCTAATATCAAATTTACCCATAAGTTTTCCAAAGTTATATGATCCATATTGTCTCCCTTCCTTCCTCCCTCCCCACTCCCAGAACTGACAAGCAATTCAATCTGGGACCTATTATATGTATTATCACTCAAAACTTATTTTTTTAGTTTTATCTTTATTTTATTTTAACGACAAATTTACCCACAAGTAAAGCTAGCAGTTTCTAAGAAATGTTTTCACCCACTTTCAAAAACAATCATTCCTAGAAATTAAGAGAACATCTTCAAATCAGGGTAAGACTCCTGAGGTTTGTACAAATATAATACACATTCTGAGAGCCAAAGTCTTCAGTGAAACCAAATTGTCTAATTTAGTCTGGTCCATCTCACAGAAGAAAAAGCATAGTAGTACCTGCCTGACTTTGTCTCTCAGAAAGCAGCCAGGCTCATTTCAAGACTTACAGATAACTAAATGCATATCTCTGTGCAAGGGATGAATCAGAGCTGAATACTAGGAATATTGATACTTAAAATATAAAAGTCCCATTGTTCTTCTTTTAAATGAGGATAACAAAACACTTCTTAAGCACTTATTATGTAAATATGCCAAGAGCTGCAGATACAAATACAAAAAGGTATGTTGTCACCCCCATTAGACTGTGAGCTCTTTGAGAATAGCTACTGTCATTTACTAGCCTTTACCACAGTGGTTTGAAATTTTCCAAGGTCCAGCTAGGAGGCTTAATGGATTGAGAGCCAAGTCTAGAAAGGAAAGGTCCTAGATTCAAATTGGACCTCACATGATTTCTGGGTGTGTGACCCTGACCACTCTTCTGCCTTGGAACCAATTTAAAAGTCATTTAACCCCCACTGCACAGCCCTGACCACTCTTCTGCCTTGGAACCAATACACAGTATCCATTCTAAGAGGGTAGATAAGAGAAAAAAAGAAGAAGGAAGAGGAAGAAAAAGGAAGAGGAGGAGGAAAAGGAGGAGGGCAACAAAAGAGAGGAAAGGAAGGAAGGAGGGAAGGAAGAAAGAAGGAAAGAAAGAAAGGATTTTCTTGGAATAAATGTCATTTTATAGTAGTTTTATTATAAAGTATGGACTTTTGTTATAATATATTTATCTGTTCACGTACTACATGCCATCTGCCTCTGAGTCACCACGATGTATGTAAGTCCTTCACATTCAGAGGTTATCTTTTTGTTTTTCTTTGCATCTTCAGTCGTAGGGGCCTTACACACATTAGGCACTTTTTGGATCAGACCAGATTGGGTCTAATACACTGCTAGTGACTCCACTCCAACAATATAGATGCTGTTGACAGCAAATGAATTTATTCTTCTGTGGAGGTATTCTAACAAGTTCTACAAAGAACAATTTTTTACCTACTTGCCCATGTACATAGTTCCATGTCCTCCTACAAATTAGAACAGATAATCATTACAGAATATAATTTGGTATTCAATTAATACATTCAGACAACCACAAGAACTTTTTTCCAGATGTGGTTTGTAGTGAGTTTTTTATATATCTTCTAGATATGAGGCCTGTAAGGTGGCTGAGCTTTTAGGACTGGAACCCAGGTTTCCTGAATCCCATACCAGTGTTCTTTGTACTTTATATCCATTGTCCTGGGTACAAGTGAAACCTGCAAACACTAATGTTTTGTCACTTGCTGTCACTGTGTATTAGAAATATGTCTCTTCCTATAGTTATTAGCCTCTAGAGGCCAAAATCTCCATTTGACTCAAGGCAGAGCTCCATTTGGTGCTTAGATTTTATATCCTATTCATAAATGAACATTTGAGTGTGCAGAAGGATTATGGATCCATTTGATAGAAGGGATAAGGATTTAATTGACATTGTCAAATTTGTAACTATTCACTCAGTTTTTATTCTAATTACCAGAATATAGTTGCTATCTATATGCTTCCAGAATCTCCTCACCCTTTGTTAGCTTACCAGGACACTGCATTTTCTGTATTAATGCTATTCATAAAACTACTTTATGGAAAGATAAGAAGAATGACTCAGAGCCTTCATCCCTACCCTGTGGCAGTGAAATCCACAGGACACACACACACACACACACACACACACACACACACACACACACACACAGGGGTCAGCCATTCACTCATGGCATAGATGCCATACAAAAGAAAAAAGAAAAACAAGAGCATGGGCATGAAGCGAATCCACCTGTCCCTTTGCTCTGGTCCCTTTGAGCATGTTCTCTACTCCCATCATTCCTTCCTCCAAAACCAACCCAGGAATTCTTACTCTACGGTCTATGGATAGATTTCATGTTATTTTACCCCTATGGACCAAAAAGAGTGCTAGATTTAAGTCAAAGGAATAATACAGTCTCTGACTTTTACTGTCTGCATGACTGAATCTTTGCAACCAATTTAACATTTTGGATCTCTGTTTCCTTATCTGAAAAAATAAGTGATTAACTTTACTACCATCCTTGGTTCCAAGGCAGAAGAATGGTAAGAGCTAGGCAATGGGGGTTAAGTGACTTGCCCAGGGTCACACAGCTAGGAAGGGTCTGATTTGATTTGATCCAGATTTGAACCTAGGACCTCCCATCTCTAGGCCTGGCTCTCAATCTACTAAACCACCTCGCTGCCCCCTAGTACATTCCTAATACAGTCCCTGGCACATATAGACACTCAGTTATTGATTGACTGACTAGATGGCCTTTGAAGATCTTCTTTCATATCTAAATCTGCAAATGGAGATAAAATCTGTTTACTTTATCTTCAGGGCTATAGGGAGGAAAGTACTTTCTGAAGTTCTATTGAATTATATAAATTATTCTTATGACAACACTCAAAGAATAAAACAGGAGACTCCATTCAATACTAGAGTGAGTTGCCCTTTGTTCTGGTTCCTACTTGGTCTTGATGATGGGGTTTCTTATATGTGATGATTTTTTTATAATAAAGAGAATGTACTATTGCAATTTTCTATTAGAGCAAAATCCAATTTACTCCCCTTAGAGATAATTATCTGTTGTTCAAATTTGCATATTTTTAAAAATTTGTCTTTTTCTACCTTTTCCAGCAATATGTATTCTTCCCTGTCTGAATGGTGGTCGCTGTGTGGCACCATATCAGTGTGATTGCTCAGCTGGGTGGACTGGCTCCCGCTGTCATACAGGTAGGCTTCTTTGGTGGCTCATAAAAGTAAAGAATTAAATCCACTGTATTTTGAGTTCCTCAGTTCTTCCTTTTGGAGGTTGGGCATATGCAGATTAACAAAAATTGGACTTGGATATGTAGAAATAATTGAGATGGAGCAGGCATTATTAGGAATTCAGGTGCATTCAAGAGACTTTTATTACATACCTCCTTGTTTCAGAATGCTAATGCTGCTATGTAAATGCTAGATATGGAGGCCAAAAAGACATCCTCCCTACCTTCATGAAGTTGAGTGTCATGTCCGGGCATATGAGACAGATTACGACCCACCTAGAATTGAATGATTCCAGCTTTTTCTATTTTTTTTATCTGTAATCCCTTATTTTGGTCCAGTCTTGGGACCTGCCCAAAGAATTGCAAGAATTTCAAAACGGAAGAATATGATTTTAATTATCTAATATAGAGATCATGTTGTTTCACCGAATGTATGTTAAAACTTCATGCAGAAGAACAAGAATGACTTATTTTAACTAGTAGAAAAACAGTTGCAAAACTCATTTAGAAAAGCAATATAACAATTTCTAACTTCCCACTGAAAAAAATTTCCAACAAAAAGACTTTTATCTTCCAATGCCAGGCAGAAGGAGGAAATAGGAAGTAGCCAACTGCAGTAGATTCACTAGTTTTAAAAGTCTCTATGTAGCCTAAAAATCAAAAAGGCCCATTTTAAAAAAGGGAAGCAGGAGGGATTTTCCATGGTTTTGGTTTACCAAATGCTCTGCTGCATATTTGTATTCATTGGGTGTGGTGAGACCAAAAGGGGGGAAAATGGATGTTTCAGTTTCCCAGCAATTTGCACACTATTTAGATTTAGACAGACTTGTTTATTTTTTCCACATTCCTTCTGAATTTAAAATTAAACTCATCATCCTTCACCCAAAACCAACCCCCTTTCAGAAAAGCACTAGTTTTGCACCTGTTGTCACAAATCTTTCTACTTACTGTGAAATAACCTTTAACTCTTACCTCTCCACCGTCCCTGATGTGAAGATCTTTATATCTCCTCAGCCTTTCTAAGTCCTTTCCATTCTTCTGATTGCTACAGGCCAAACCGATCTCTCCCTTATCTCAGCTTCTATTGCAGTTTTAGTCAGTACTGCATGGTTTAGCATTTAATTGTTCTCAAATTGTTTCACATGAACTAGTGTGATCTAATTATAGAGGGCATTTCAAAAGTCTTAGTGCAGCTTTAAGCTTTTAAAGCTTAAAATTGGCCTCAGACTTTTGGAATATTCTGTATTTCATAATTGAAAACTACTTAAGTCTTTTAACAACCCCAAGTTTGCCAGTATTGCAAAAGCTCACCTTTTTAACACCAGTATTCCCCCAGTGGCACTACATGACTAAGCATGATGGGATACCTTGACCACAGAAGAATTGAAAGTACCAACAACTCAATATAAGTTGGCTGTAGCAAATTACCAGCGATGACCTATACACAAGAAGCAGCACTAACATCTGCAAGCATATGGGCTGGTCATTGTATTAATGAAGAAGGACAGCAGGTGGGCAACTGGAGATGCTACACCAGTAACTCAGTGATATTAAAAGGATGAAAGAGGCCTTCAGCCCAGTGGGCAAATCTGCTAAAGAAAAAATATGGAAGAGGCAACTGGGTAGTGTGACGAATAGTGTGGGGCCAAGTCAAGAAGGATTGAGTTTAAATCTTATCTCAAACATTTATCAGGTGTGTAACTTGGGGCAGATTACTTTCCTTCTTCCTGCCTCAGTTTCCACATCTATAAAATGGGTGTGATCACACCACCTACTTCACAGAGTTATTTTAAAGATCAAATGAGTTAATATATTTAAAGCACTTAGAAAACTTCAAAGTGCTGTATAAATATATAAATATATATATATATATATATAGCTAACAAAGGACCACACAAATTGAAAAAGCCTGAGAAGTATTATGATCAGTGTCCTCCCATCACCCCTCCCACCCCCCAAATTATGACTTTCTCAAAATAAAGCGTTTGTTTTGTCCTCTCAATTACAATCCCTGAGAGTAGAAACAATATCATTCTTTGTCTTTCTCTCCACAGTTTCTTGCACACAGTAGGTGCTCAGTAAATGCTTCTTGGTTGATCAATTCCCAACTAAATTGAATTTCCTTAAGGGTAGGCAACATGTCTTGGATTTCTTTTGTATCTCTAGTAGCATCTCATAAAGTACAAGGAATACAGTAAGGATTCAATGTTGATATTTATTGGAGTTTAAATTTTGAAACAGATGTCTCTTTTTAAAAGGCCTCTTAATGTATAACCCAGTGGATTTGCTTGTCAGCTCCCAGAGTGGGGAGAGAAGAGGGGAGGGAGAGCACATGAATCAGGTTACCATGGAAAAATATTTTAATTAATTAATTAATTAAAGATTAAACAAAATATTCCTGGGGGCAGGGGAGGTAAAAAAGAAAATTAAAAATCTTGTACGGGTGCAATAGAAAAATCTCAATTTTTATTTCAAGATTTGGAAAAGGTCTTCAATGCAGTAGGTGACATCCACAGTGAGCGTGGTTTTTGAGAGATACAGCTACCCACTCCATGCCTTGGATTGTGAAATGAGAGCAGAGCTAGGCTTGGCAGGAAGCCCTTCATTCTCTCAGTAAATTGGCTCTCATTTAGAACTGCATCCATGTCTCTCTCTCTCTCTCTCTGCCAGGGGACAAAAGGTCTCTCTCTGGAGCTCTTTTAATATTTATCTTCCTCCGGCTTTTTCTGACTTGTATTTTCTATTTGAACAGAAGATCTAATTAATGTTGTTGTTGCTGTTTTGTTTCCCCTCAATCTCTGCCTCCCTACTTTTAAACCATCCACACGGCAGTTCTATGTTCTGTGTGCATTTGATGCAATAGGAGACACCAAAAAGACAGGGTGCCCCTTCTCCAGCCTTATTGTGAAAAATAAGCAAGCTAGCTTCAGTGATTTTTTTTAAATTAAATTAAATTTAATTTTTTTAAACCCTTACCTTCTGTCCTAGAGTCAATACTGTGTATTGGCTCCAAGGCAGAAGAATGGTAAGGGCTAGGCTTTAGGGATTAAGTGACTTGCCCAGAGTCACAGAGCTTGGAAATGTCTGAGGCCAGATTTGAACCTAGGACTTCCCAAGTGATTTTTTTTCAAATGAAGAAAAAGCTCTCTTTCCAAGCTTCCATTCTTTTTTTTTTTTTAATTTAATTAATTGATTTAGAATATTTTTCCATGGTTATATGATTCATGGTCTTTCCTTCCCCTCCTCCCAGCCCCCTCCCATAGCTAACGGGCAGTTCCAAGCTTCCATTCTTCATGGGTAAAGTTTTCATACAAACCTACAGACACTTGGCACATAGCAGAAGGAAGGCTTAGCAGAAAGGGTCTTGCATTTGGAATGAGAGGATCCAGACTTGCGTCCTAGGTCTGCTATTTATTTACTTACTCATGTGACCTTAAGCAAATCATTTCATTTTTCTGGGCCTCCATTGCCTTATTTGTAAAATGGGCTTGAATTCAATGACATCTAACATCCCTTTTGGTTCATGAACCCAACTGATGTCTTAGACTAGCCACATGTTCTCAATTTACAAAGCCTGTTTGAAACAGTCAAGATGGCAGATGGGAGCCAAGAAGTGGATTCCATAAGTGGTTTTATCAATCTAGGGCCTCTTAGTTATAAACATGGCACATTACTTCCTTTCTAAAATGTCTTGTCTGGGAACAGCTGGGTGGCTCAGTGGATTGAGAGCCAAGCCTGGAGACGGAAGTCCTGAGTTCAAATCTGGATTCAGATACTTCCTAGCTGTGTGACCCTGGGCAAGTCACTTAACCCCCATTGCCTAGCCCTTACTGCTCTTCTGCCTTGGAACCAATACACAGTATTGATTCTAAGACAGAAGGTAAAGGTTTAAAAAATAAAAATAATAAAATAAAATGTCTGAGGGCAGCGAGGTGGCCCAGGCCCTAGGAGTTGGGAGGTTCAAATCTGACCTTAGACACTTCCTAGCTGTGTAATCCTGGACAAGTCACTTAACCCCAGTTGCCTAGCCCCTATACTTAGTATTAATCCCAAGATAGAAGGTAAGGGTTTAAAAATAAAATAAGATAAATAAAATAAAATAAAATAAAATAAAATAATAAGGTAAGGGTTTAAAAATAAAATAAGATAAATAAAATAAAATAAAATAATAAAATAAAATAAAATGTCTTGTTTGAAAGATTCGTAGAGAAGCAGGGTAGGCAATTGTGAGTGGAGATGAAAGGAATGGCACCTCATTAATCTTCCACTCTCTGGGCTAACATTAGGTCCCTGATAACTTAGAAGTACTGTCAATGAATGGAATATATGCAGCTGTCTTACTCCCATGTTTTTTTAAAAAATATCCATTAAATCACATCTTTCTCCCTCTCCCCAATTTGGGCATATATACAAATCTGCAGTCATCATATTTTCTTGTCTTTTCTTTTTAAGAATTTTTTTGTAAAATAGTTCTCTGTGTAATCACTCCTCAATCTCCTTAGAATCAACGCTGTGTATTGGTTCCAAGACAGAAGAGCAATAAGGGCTAGGCAATGGGGTTAAATGACTTGCCCAAGGTTACACAGCTTGGAAGTGTCTGAGGTCAGATTTAAACCCAAGACCTCCCATCTCTGGGTCTGACTCTCAATCCACTGAGCCACCCAGCTGTCCTCCATGTCATATTTTTTAACACAACTCAGCCAAGTTAATGCCATTTTATCCATTTATATATTTGTCTATTCATTCTTTCATTTGCTATCTTAAAACCTGCTCTGCTAGATAATTTTCCTTTAAATAAGTGGTGAGTATGTTCTACTTGTCTGGTATTATTACTCTGAGCTTTGTCATCATTAAGGGATAAACTTTTGCCCATACCTTACCAAGGACAAGTTTTTCTAAAATTTGGAAATTCCTGTTATTCAATCCTATTTTTAATCTGCAAGCACTGGACTTGAAGTCGTAAGACAGAGTACAGTTCAAGCCATAGATCTACCGTGTCATAGTTTTATCATTGAAAAGTCAATTCGTCTCTTAGGGGATCAATTTCCTTATCTGTAAAATGGGGTAATTATGACTTTACCATCTATATCAAAGAGTTATTCTAATGTTCAAACTTTACAAAGTGGCCTAGAATTCATCGAGTAGGGAAAGGACATGCTAAGACTTTCACTTTAGGTAAATTATTTTGGCAGCTAACCAGAGAAAGGATGAGAGTAAAGAGAAGCTTGAATCAGGGGGCTCCATTAAGGAGCTATTACAGTGGTCTGGGCAGGTTATTAAGGGTGGTGACTGTGTGAGTAAAGAGAAGGGACACATACAAGAGATATTGTAAAGGCAAATGTGACAAGATTTGGCAACAGATTGGATATGTGGCGTAAGAGTTAAAGATCAAGAATGATACAGAAGGGGGCAGCTGGGTCACTCAGTGGTTTGAGAGCAAGGCCTAGAGACGGGAGGTCCTGAGTTCAAATCTGGCCTCAGACACTTCCCAGCTGTGTGACCCTGGGCAAGTCACTTGACCCCCATTGCCTACCCTTACCACTCTTCTGCCTTGGAGCCAATAAGCAGTATTGACTCCAAGACAGAAGGTAATGGTTTAAAAAAAAAAAAAAGAATGATACAGACATTGTAAATATGACTGACTCAGAGCCATATCCATAATAAGGAAGTAGATGAAAAAAGATGTTTTGTATTCTAATAAATATTCTAATTTTGAGAAACACCTTTATTGTATATCTGGTTTTCTGGGGAAAGTGACCTTGCAGTGGCTATTTTGCATGTCTTTTTTTTATGCAATAAAAGAGGCTTGGACTAGAAAAATAAAATTGAATTTTGGATGTCTACAAAGCATCTAGTTCTAAATGCCCAAAAGATAATTATTGATGTGGAACTGGAGCTCAGGAGAGAGACCATGGCTAGGCTAAGATATTACAGATCAGGAGAGAGACCAGGGCTAGGCTACTATAATAAGTCTACATGGAGATAGAAA
Organism: Gracilinanus agilis; assembly: GCF_016433145.1. NCBI lineage: Eukaryota > Metazoa > Chordata > Mammalia > Didelphimorphia > Didelphidae > Gracilinanus > Gracilinanus agilis. The sequence continues at coordinate 186,560,454 of NC_058130.1, forward strand.
TTGAACCTACAGCAGCTATATGAAAAGTATATGAAAGTAAAGAATAGGAGTTCTTTACAGGGCGTTGATGGGCTTTTCTTTTCATATTTCGATAGCTATATTTCAGTAAAATTTGCTTCGTTGTAATCCTAGGGATTTTATTTTATGCATCCATTCTGTGTATTTATTTTGTGCATCAAACATAAGGTAAGAAGGAAACCACAGGCCTCACCAGATATCCAAAGGGTCTATATCACACCCCCAAAAAAGATTAGGAACCCCTAGTACAGAGAGGAAAAAGAAAAGATGCCAGAAGAGAGCCTTGGGGAGATAGCCATGGTTAGTATAGTTAGAAAATCCAACAAGAGATCCAGGCCTAGAGATGGGAGGTCCTGGGTTCAGATTTGATCTCAAATACTTCCTAGCTGTGTGTCCCTTTCACTTAATCCCTATCGCCTACCCCTTACCACTCTTCTGCCTTGGAACCAATACACAGTATTGATTCTAAGGTGCAAGGTAAGGGTTAAAAAAAGATGATCCAACAAAGGAGATTGAGGAGCGAACAGAGAGGTACAGGGAGGACCAGGAGAAAACTGTTTTACAAAACATATTAAGGGCAGAGTCTCCAGCAGAGAGAAAGTGATTCACAATATTAAATGCTTCAGAGAGGCCAAGAAGGATTAGGATTGAGAAAAGGTCATTGGATGTGACAATCAGAGGATCACTGGTATGTTTGTAAGAGACAGCCCAATGGGGTGATGAGGTCTTTGAAATACTTACACATTAAATCCATATGTCTATTTTTAAATATAGCTGTTTGCCAGTCTCCCTGCTTAAATGGTGGGAAATGCATAAGACCAAATCGATGCCATTGTCTCTCTACTTGGACTGGACATGATTGCTCGAGGTAAGTCAACCAGGCAGGGACATTTAGTTAAGATAAACTACGAATCAAAGTCATTTTAACCAAGTTGTTCCATATGTGATCCAATGGAAAATCCAGCAGTCACGACTTCAGCATAAGTTTCCACATCTTCAGTCTTAGCAGTGGCTTGAAACATTTGAATTTTCAGTTGATGATAAGAGCCAGGAAATGCTAGAAGGAAAGAGTGGGAACAAAGAGAGAATGAAAATGGGAATTAGAATGGAAAACACATGCCTACAGGTGACCAGTCTAGATATGAGAATTACTCATGACGAATTAGAGGAAACTGTTTAAAGAGAACCAGAGCCAGTGGAGAAGATGATTATGAAATCCTTAAGAATTAAATATAAGGGAATAGCAGAGGAGAAAGGAATAGGGCAGTATCAGTCTGGGAAAGAAAGGCTTTCCTTGGCTAAGAGAGATTTGTTATAGTAATGGTGTCAGAGAAATACAGAGGGGAAAATTCTGATCATTGGAAAGGATCCTACAAGAAAGAATTAGGTGTACACCTCACATTAGAAAGGAAAGAGGTAGAGACAGACTAGAAAGATAGGATTGGCACCATGGGGAGGAGCTGGGACAGGAATCTGGAACTTGTTTCCCATTTCTTCTCTGTAACAAGTTTCAATATTTCTGTCAGAAGGAAAAACTAGGAAAATATCTTAAAGTTCTCTGGTTTTGATTGCTTTTTTTCTCTCAATTCATTGGGAAAAACCATCATCTGTCATAAAGGCTATCAGAGTTTATGAAAGTTCTCCACTGTAGAGGACATTCTTTTTCCCCCACTTTAAAATCCTTACCTTTTGTCTTATAATTGATACTAAATATGAGTTCCAAGGCAGAAAAAAAAAGGTAAGTGCTAGGCAATTGGGCTTAGTGACTTGCCCAGGGTCACCCAGCTAGGAAATGTCTGAGGCCAGATTTGAGCCCAGGTCCTCCAGTCTCCTGGCCTGGCTCTCTCTCTATCCACTGAGCCACCTAAGCTGCCCATATTGCAGGATTATTTCAAGGCCTTTTAAGTGTGAGGATAGAAAGGAGTTCAAGTTTTTATTGTAATCAACAGATTATAAAATGCTTTCTTTACTGCAATACAGTTGATGTAGTTAAAAGACCAACAAAGAAAGTTGAGGAGTGATATGACAGGTAGAGGAAGGAAGGACCAGGAGAGAACCGGTTCACAAAAACAGAAAGGAATGAGCATCTAGAATGGGAAAAGAATGTCCCCATTTTAGAGAAAGGAAAAAAATGAGGGACAGAGGTTGTGACTTGCTCATACAGGAAAGTGAGAACAATAAAATGAAGAAGAGATGAAGAAAGAGAAAGAGGGAGTAAGGGGGGGGAGTAGGGAGGGGGGACATATTGGAGGGAAGAAATGGAAGAAGCTCTGACCCCAGAGGAATATCTCTGTTTTTCTGCTTTTCCTATTAATAGTGAAATTCACAGTTCATTTTGGTGAGATGGTAGAGGCTTCTTTTTATTTCTGATTTTGAGGAATGGAACAAATAGTAAAGATACAAACCGAGTTCCAAAGCCCATTAATATGGGACTCTCTCCTCCCTGGTGGAGATCAATGCCCCATGCCTGTTACACTGATAATCTGTATTATATCAGACTTTCATTGCATGTAATTATGACCCAGGAGACAAGATTTGAACAACAAAACATCTAACACAGTGTTGTCATTTTAATTCTTGTCCCAGGGCAATGTTTCTTACTTCTCCCAGTGAAGTGATTTGATTAAATGAATTTGTACCAAAGTATTAGAGAATCAATTTATTACCACCTGTCCAAACAATAGCACTCCAGGACTGGTTTTTCAGTGATTCCAAATCACATTTCTCTCTGGTCCCTTACACTTCAGGGTATGACAGAGTGGGAAGGTTATCTGATCTGGAATCTGGAAACCTAGATTTTAGTTGTTATTCTGATGCTGAACTACACTTTACCTTGAGCAAATTAATCCCATCTCTTTGAGCTTCAGGATCTTGGTGGGAAACAGAGAAGGAAGAGAGAGGAACAGAAGTTTGGGATAGATGGTAATAAGCGTGAGAATAACAATAGTGTAATAACAATAGCATTGAGATAGCTCTTAGAGGTTTACAAAGAACTCTCTTTTGATCTTGCAAATTATCTCTAATATTCTTCCATCTAAATGGCTGTGTGATCTTCATGGCTGTCACAATGAATAACTCAGTGATGGCCTAATTTCCAACATCAGTGATAGGCCAGTCCCAGCTTTCCTAGCCTTTCAAGTGTTCCCTAAATTGGAGGTGTCAAACCTGCTGCCCACTGCCCCTCTGCTGCTAATAAAAATCCCTAGTGCTGCCTGAACCAGATTAAAATGTCCTAAGTAAATATTTAACCAAGTAGATATATATGCATATATATATACATGTATATACATAATATTATATAATGATATTACTTTTATAATAAGTAATATATTTGTATATTAATTTAATGGCATAATATATACATAAATATATATTCACATTGCAACATAGTGTCTAATTGTTGTTTTTTAAGTCAATATACAGCCCCAGAGATCTGTTTCTATTGTGTTTGTCCCCATTACCTAAAATCACACCTCACTACTGAGTAGTGTTATGAATAAGATTAGATTAGCTAGTTATTAGGTATTGATTACATATTGATTAGGAAGTACCTAGCAGGAAGGAGCTGGAGCTGGGAATTCCAGGTTGGAATGAAGGAAAAGGAAGTCTATCTGTGTTCTGTGTGTGGACTCCATTAGTGGTAGGCAAAAACTGTTGCCAGCCTGGGAGACCTCAGAGCAAAGGACATCCTATTTCCTGTTTTCCCCTGGGATCCTGTGTGGTGTGGCATTTAAGGAAAGGACAAGATCTACAGAGCCAAGAGAAGAGGACAGTGCTTCAAGCAAACCCCTTACTGCTTGGTTCCTGAGACTACTGTAGTTCCTGGCATCCTCCTTCATTCCAACCTGGAATTTCCAGCTCCTTCCTGCTAGGTACTTCCTAATCAATATATAATCAATACCTAATAACTAGCTAATCTAATCTTACTCATAACCGTAGGTCATCACTCTACTTTCCTACAAAGCTGATCTCACCTACAAGACTTTAAATGATTTAAAAGAAGGAATTGTGTCTTCTTGGATTCCTGTGTATCCCACAAATCTCTTTTCAGACCAAGTATTTAACAAACAGGATGGGTAAAAGCCAATCCACAAGTTAAATGCTAAAGGGCTTAGGAATCCATGGCCCTAAAGCCTCCTGCGCCCTTGGTTAAATTCCACTCTACTTGAAGGTCCTTTGCCTGTAGAATGCAGTTCACTTGTATGGGTTTGCATTTTCTCTACAGGAAAAGAAAAACTGGGTTTCATCCCTTCTAACAAGACCACAGCAAAGCGGCGCTCTCAAAAAGGCAAGATCATCTCTCCCGGCCAGTCCCTGGGGATTCTGGAACATGGACATTAAAAATCCAACATGGTGCTGGTTCTTTTGGAAAGTTATTTTGTTAATTTTTGTTGTACTTGTTTTTGTTTTTATTTTGTGATACATTTTTCCTTGAGTTTTCCATTAAAAAAATCTACCTGTATTTTCATATGCAAAAATGTATCTTAAGTATATGCTGCTACACCCACATAATATGTACATATTCTGTCATGAATTAGGAAAATTTCATGTATGCATTTTGGTTGCTTTTTTAAAATTCCTTTGAATATGTTTGTCAAGTATAAGTTACACTGCCAAGCAGTGTGATGCAGGCTTGCCATTCCATGGACTTTCCAAGCCCACAACATAACCCAGAAGCCAAGCCACAGCGAGATGACTGGTTGTATTAATGACATGTAAGCTATCCCACAGTTCTCTAACACAGATTACCGTCTTAGCTAACATACTTCATGAGGATGAATACATGAAAAGGAGGGCCTGGTTCATCCCACTTATATAATGTAGCATCATTTTCTTGGAAATGTTTATAACAATGAATTTTTCATCTTAACTTAGCTAGATATTTAGGGATTAGATTGCCTACTCCCCATCTCCCTTCCCCCATATAAGATGCTACAGACAGCAGGAATAGCTGGTTGCCATGGAAATAAAAAAAAACTACCTTTATTCCCTCAACAGGATACACAGAAAGATAAGGCAAGGCCCATAGTAGAAAGAAATCTCTAGGACGTAAAAAGCTACAAAGGGAAAGGGATTTTTTGGTTTTGTTTCTGTTTTGTTTTCCTTTTATCAGAATTGTGATTTCATAGATGGAAGGAGTTCCTGATAAGGAACTTCCTCTACCAATCAGATACATGGGCACTTTCTCTGAAACTTACAGTCTTTGAATTCTCCAGGACACAAAGAGGTGAAATGATTTGCCCAAATCTTTCTGACTCCAAGGCCAGCTCTCTATATCCACTGTACCGAGCTGCCTTTCTAAGGGCACAGATCTTAAAGGAACCTTTTTTCCCCTCTCTCAGTTCCCATCTCACATCTGCACTTGCTGGAATAATTACATACAACTGCCCTACATGCAACCCCAGCAGAAAACAACAACAATAGCCTTATCTCATATTTTTAGCATGCCAATGAAATAGAGATGGCAGAAAATGACCCAAAAGCACATTTTTTAATAAATAAAAGAGGAGAGAGAAGAAAAAAGGAATGCATGAAAGGGGTCGGGAAAAAGGTATCTTAAATATATGCTGCTACATCTATCCAATATGTACATATTCTGCTATGAATTAGGGAAATGGCATGTATACATTTTGGTCATTATTTTTAATTCCTTTAAATATGTTTGTCAAGTATACGTTTCATTGCCAACAGTATCATGCAGACTTGCCATTCCATGGATTTTCCAAGCCCACAACATAACATGGAAGCCAAGTCACAGCTAGATGACTGGTTGTTTTAGAAAAGAAGACTGGTAAGCCACTCCCGAGTAGTCAAGGGGCTCAGAAGTAAAAAGGAGAGTACAAGTAAAGCATAGTGTTCCAATCCATTCCCAGAGAGGCCAAAATGTTCTCTCTCTAGAGTTTCTCTCTAAAAGACTCATCACCTCCAGAACCTTTCTGTTCTACCATAACTAATGATGTAGTACCTGGCTTTGCCATTTAGAACTCAGTAACCTATTCTTGGATGTCAAGAAATTCCTGGAATTCAAGTTCTTAGAAATAAGTGTTTGTGCATTGAGTGGAATTTGGGAAAAATAAAGAGAAAATTTGGTGTGATTTCAGTTTGGATCTAAAAGCTTCACTAAAATTGAGGAAGTTTCTGCCCCCTAAGCCGCCATAGGCATTTGATGAGAACACCCTTGAAAAGAAATATTTACTGGTGATTTACTGTGTGTGAGAAAAAAAATCAATCTATTGACCTCAAATATATAATGCCTGCATGTCCATTCCTATTCCAGGTTAGCCTTTTAAGGAGAATAGGGCAATGAGAATTCTGATAGGTTCAAAGAGGTAGAAGGAACATCAAAGATCAATGATTATCTCATCCACTTTACAGAAGGGGAAACTGAGTCCAATAGAAATTAAATGACTTGCTGAAGGTCACACAATTAATTGGTATCAGAAGCAGGACATGAAACCAGGACCTCTGATTCCAGAGCTAATATAACACAGATGGCAGAGTACAAGAAGCAAAATGAAGAAGAAAAATTCAAATCTCACCTCTTCCTAGCTATATGACACTGGGCAAGTCACCTCTTATTCGCCATCTGTAAAATGAGATAGTTGGATGGGATGTGGCCTCTGAGGTCCCTTCTAATTCTAAATCTATGACTTTCTCACTGTTTCAGAAAACAGTTCTACCAAGAGAAATTCATTACAGTAGATAGAGGATCATGCTTGGGAATTATGAGTCTTGGACCCTAACACACACAGTGAACACTAACTACAGGTGCTTCAATTAACCACTCTGAGCTTCAGTTCTCCTCCTCTATAAAATGGAGTAAAAATCTTTGTACCAGCTGCCTCACACACTTAGGAAGGCATTACATATATGTAAAATGATATTATTTTTAATGGATGGAGTAGTAGAAAGAGCTTTGTAAATGTGGAAGAACCATGTACACTGACTCAGTAAATTGTTGAGCTACCTTTGACTTTTTCTGTACCTACTTCTCTGCTTTTCCCACCCTTTGATCAATTGCCACTGATATTAGAAATTAGATTCGCCTGTTGGGAAGGGGAAGAAGTTGGATTTGGAGATCTCAAGGATTTGTTCTGTGATTAGAAGGGCTGGCCAATGCTTCATTCTTTCAGTTTCAAGAGAGAACTTGTCCGAACAGATATTATAGGTCCCTTTCAGGTGAAAATATATGATCCTATGAGCAAGAGCTTAAGATCTCTTCAAGGCATCATGACATACGAATCCTCTGAACAGGGTAAGTCACACATAGAGAGCTAGAATGGACCTCAGAGGTCATCTAAGTCAACCCCTCTTTTATAATTGAGCAAAATGAGACCAAAAAAGATTATCAATCAATCAAAAAAGCATTTATTAAGCACATACTATGTGACAGGCACTATGCTAAGCCCTGATGATACAAAAAAAAAAAAAAAAGGAAAAGATAGTCCCTGCCCTCAAGGAGTTTATAATCTAAAGGTGACTTAACTAAAGTCACAGAGGTGGGAAAGCTGAGACTTGGAATTGGAGCCCAGGTCTTTGGAATCTAAGATAATGCAGCTTTCTAAAGAAAATAATCAAGATAAAATATCTTATCAATGCAGGACATAATTCCTTGTTGGTCTACCTTGTCTTACATTTTTCCCATTACAAAACTACTGTAAATATGAGAATAAGTATGATTGCCCTACTTTATGAGATCCCTAAAAAACAGTGAAAATCAGGCTGGTTTTCAGTTTGGGATTGTTTTGGATCACTGAAATAAAAACACAAGCAGACACTAGACCTTTTGAGGCACCCCAGAACATACAAAAGAAAATATAATTTCCAAAACATATGTGAACAAGACTCCAGGAATTAGCTTTGACTATGAGAATGAATTATCATAAAAAGCAACAGGAAAATGTGCAGTAGTTTGGGTTACATGAGAGTCCATCTTTGTATACTTGGGCTCAAGAAATGTATGTTTTTATTGTGCACAGCCTAGCCACTATTTCCATTAAAAACTGGTACCTAGTGGGGCAGCTGAGTGGCTCAATGGACTGAGAGCCAGACCTAGAGACAGGAGGTCCTAGGTTCAAATCTGGTGGTTTCAGACACTTTCTATCTATGTGACTCTGAGCAAGTCACTTAACCCCCATTGCCTAGCCCTTACCGCTCTTCTGCCTTGGAACAAAAACACAGTATTGATTCTAAAAAGGAAGGTAACCCAGCTGTGTGACCCTGGGCAAGTCACTTGACCCCCATTGCCCACCCTTATCACTCTTCTACCAAGGAGCCAATACAAGAAGTTAAGGGCTTAAAAAATAAAATAAAATAAAAAGGAAGGTAAGGGTTTAAAAAAAAATAAACTAGTATCTACTCTGGAATGCCTAGACTTCATGGAATTTTCTGTGTAGGGTATGTTGAGTGCTTTCTTGTATTTCTACATAGTGAGAAAGAATCTGAAATTATCTTTGACAGGAAGCAAATTTAATTGCTCTTTCCTGACTTTCATGGAGGTTGTCAGGCCTTCTGACCCTCAGACACTTATAACCTCCTAAAGCAACTATTCCCAGCATAATTACCTATTTGAATACACAATAGCCCAAGATCTGGGGAGGAGGGAGGGAAAAATAAACAGAACCTTAAAGAAGATAGCTTTTTTTAAATCAAAACAACAATTTGCAGCTGGTGCTCCATGACTTCAAGCATACATAAAGACCATAGAGATGGAGATAGAAAGGTCCTAAGCTGTCATCAAGTCCAATCTACTCATTTTGCAGATGAAGCAATTGAGGCCCAGGAAGATTAAATAACTTATCCAAGGTTACACAGGTAGTAGGTATCAGAGGTGGGATCTGAGCTCAGGTCCTCTGATTCCAGAGCCAGTTAATATTCATTCAGCTGCTTAAGAGAAGGTTGCTTAGAGGGCAGTTGGATGGCTCAGTGGATTGAGAGCCAGGCCTAGAGACGGGAGGTCCCTGGTTCAAATGTGACCTCAGATACTTCCTAGCTGTGTGACCCTGGGCAAGTCACTTGACCCCACTGCCTAGCCCTTACTGCTCTTCTGCCTACACAGTATTGATCCTAATGCAGATGGTAAGGGTTTAAATATTTTTTTTAATTTTTTTAAAAAGAGGAGGTTGCTTTGTTTAAAGCTGCCAGTAAGGATTCATTAAAGAGACTTATCCACATGGGTGTATGCTGAAACCAACAGCAAGTGGGTGCAGGTCCTTGGTTGGCCTGGGCCTCTGACATCGTGCTCCTGGGAGAATGACTGTCTTTCTCTCGCCTGGACACTGACCAAGCCACTGTTCTTACGAATCATTTTCACAAGTTTTCCTCTCCACCCTAATAAGTTGTAACCTGTTTCATTACATGCCTGATCCTCACCCTTCTGAATCATCCCAAACCTTCTTTTCATAATGTCCTCTGGAGAATGGAAAACAGCATGTATGCACTAATGCACTATGTTCACAAATAAAAATGCATTCTGTCATCAAGAAAATCCCAAAGGGGGGTAGTAGCTAGGTGGCTCAGTGGATGGAGAGAGAAGCTTAGAGACAGGCGATTCTGGGATTAAATCTGGCTTCAGATACCTCCTAGCTGTGTGACCCTGGGCAAGTCACTTAACCCCCATTGCTTAGCCCTTTCCCTCTTCTGCCTTGGAACCCAAACACAGTGTTGACTCTAAGACAGAAATAAGGGTTCAAAAAAAAAAGAATATCTTAGAAATGTCAAACACCCAGGCTCCATTGCAGTTCAACACTCCCCAGTATAACCCAGGAAAATTAAAATATTGTGGGGGGGGGATATTTAACAAAATAAATTAAACTACAACAGAGTATAGATAATATTAGTATGGGATTTTCTAAGTCAATGTGCTACCCACAAAGATCCTTATGGATGGTTTAGTTTCCCCTGTTTCTTTTTGAGTTTTGATGCCATTGCTTTAGGCAATGGTTTCCAAACTTTTTTGGCCTACCTCCCCCTTTCCAGAAAAAATATTACTTAGTCCCCTGGAAATTATTTTTTTTTATTTTAATAGCAATTAATAGAAAAGATAAATGCACCTGTGGCCATCACCACCTCCCTGGATCGTTGCAGCACCCACCAGGGGGCGGTGGCGCCCACTTTGGGAATCACCGCTTTAGAGTATATTCAGGGACCAACCTGAAAAAAAAAAAAGAATTAATCTTGGTAAAAATGATTTAAATTCCACAATTCTTCCTTTCTGTAACCTGCTCTTAAAATTAAAAGTGAGAAGATGCAGGCAAGGAATAAAGTTAAAATAAAGTCTCTCCCAGATGGAAATAAAAGAGTCAATATATAAAATAAATGTTGTGGTCAGCTCCTTGGCTGGCCTCATGACTGCCCATACCATGTCTGAATGGTTAGTTGTTTAGAGAGGCCATGTATTATGGTAGAAAAAGTGTTGGATCTGGAGTTTGAGGATCTGGGTTCATATCCCATCTTGGATATTTACTAACAGAATGGCCCTAGTCAAGTCACTTTCTGGCTTCATTTCTCCATCTGTAAAATGAAAGAACTGCATTTAATTAGACTAAAATAAGAGGCCTCTTATAGCTTGAAATCTGGATCTTGAGATACGCAACCCAGATTTGGAAATATAGATCTGTTCATGCGTCTGAAATAGGATATTTTGGAGATATGTTTTAATGTGCCATCGCTTTGGATTCCCTTCCATAGTCCATAAACCCCAGTCTCTAAGCAACTCGGATAGGACACTGCCCGGTGCCAAGACTACTTCTAGCTCCAACAGAGTCCTTCATCACTCCCTCGTTACAGCCTGAGCCTCTGATGTTAAGGCGAGAACATGGTAGGGCCACCTAAGGGTCACCCCCAATATTGAGACTCTGACAGTGTTCACAGGACAGCTCCGACTGTTTCATAATTCATGAATTGGATGTTTAAAGGTTGGCTGGGAGGAAGCTCCTTGCTGAGCTTGATCAAAGATCATTTCATTAGGCTAAACACAAAGGGCTTTAGATCAAATCAGCCTCAGATCTCCCCCGATGGGGTGGTAGAAGGGGCAGCACACACAGAAGCAAATCTTTTCCCACGCACTGAATCCCTCTTTAAAAAAAGAAGCCAGAGGAAGTTATGCTTCTGTCTGTCCAATATTCAGATTTAACTGCCTGGCATTTGCACCATTCTCTTCCCCCAATCAATGCAGCAGTTAGGTAGTGCAGTGGATAGAGAGAACTGGCCTGAGAATCAAGATCTGGGTTCAAAATCTATCTCAGACACTTCCTAGCTGGGGGATCCTGGACAGGCCACTGAAACTCAGTTCCTTATCCATAAAATGAAAATGATAATAATATTAGCACCAGGGAGTTTGGTGGCTAAATGGAAAGAGAGCCAAGCCTGGAGATGGGACATCCTGGGTTCAAATTTGATTTGTGATATTTCCTAGCTGTGTGTCCCTGGGCAAGTCACTTAACCCCATTTGCTTTGGAAACTATACTTACTATCAATTCTAAGACAAAAGGCAAGAGTTTAAAAATAATAATAATAATAATAATAGCTTTCTCTTCACAAGGGTCATATGGAAGAGCAAATCAAATAACACATGGAAAGTTCTTTGCAAAGCTTAAAGCAACATACAAATGCTAGTTAACTCTTATTCTACTTTGATCTAGTTGGCTTAGTGGATAGAATTCTGTAAAACAGAAAGACCTGAGTTTGAATCTTGCCCCAGACACTAAGTAGCTGGCCCTGGGCAAATTGCTTACCATTTCTATGTCTCAGTTTTCTGATCTCGAAAATGAGGAAGTTGGGCTCGATGGCTCGCCTCTAAATTTATGCTCCTATGAACTTAAATTCATCAAGTGCCTACTATGTGCCAGGTGGAACAAAAAGGCTGGGTGAAGGCTTGTCTAGCACAGTCACTTAACCCCAATTGCCCAGCCCTTGCTGCTCTTCTGTCTTAGAATTCGTACTAAGACAGAGGGAAAGGGCTTAAAAAAAACACACAGGAAGGCAGAAACCACAGGAAAGGGCCTCATATTTCTATGGAATATGCCATGGAAGGAGGTGATGTCAGAGAAGGAGAAGAAAAGGATATGTAGACACCAAGAGGCTACCAATGTGTAAGAGAGAAAGGCCCGAGTCACACCAGGTAGGCTGTCACCTAGTAGGATCATTATTCTTGCTGACAGGCTGATAGACTCAGTCTTTTTACAATCTCCCTATCCTGGGGGAAAGCTCCTGTCGCCACCCCCTGCGTATGGTTCTACAGGTGGCTTCATGAGTATTTCTATATTATTCACAACGATTCCATCCTATCAAATCTATCTTTTGCAACTGCTGCTATCACTGCCTGTAATGTCTAATGTTCCTGCCCGTTACCCTATGAATAAAGTCGCTCTCTGGTTAGTGCCTGTAAATATCACTCCTTTCCTTTCTCTTTTCTGATGGCCTGAAGCACTCATGAGTCTTTGTGGATATCTGGGAGCAGGACGGGTTGAAGGAACCTGGCTTGCTTCATACCCTCAAACCATAGACCCAATAATTTAATGGCAGTCCAAAGGAACAGAATAAGCACTGTATTTTTTTTTATTTTTTTTAGAATGTTAGAATTTAGAATATTAGAGTTTTTTAGAATATTTTTCCATGGTTACATGTATTTTTTTTAACTCTTACCTTCCATCTTAGAATCCATACTGTGTATTGATTCCAAGACAGAAGAGCGGTAAAGGCTAGGCAATGGGGGTTAAGTGACTTGCCCAGGGTCACCCAGCTAGACAGTGTCTGAGATCAGATTTGAACCCAAGACCTCCTGTCTCTATCCACTGAGCCACCCAACTGTCCCCTAAAATTGTATTTTGTCTTCACAGACTGAGGTTCTAGTCTCATTCTGACCTGAATGATGTGTGATATTGGGCAAGTGAATTCCCCCCTGTATCATAGGATTATGAGATTTTCGATGAAGAGATGGAAGGACCACCAGAGGCCATCTAATCCAAACCCCTCATTTTACACGTAAAGAAACTGAGACCCAGGAAAGTTAAGTGACTTGGCCAAGGGCACTCAGGTTATGTCAGAGGCAGGATTTGAACTGAGGTCCTTCTAACAACCAAGAGTTGGTTTTCTTTTGATTATATCACACTAGATAAAAACATTTCCCATATAGAAAACTATAAATGGAAGCCTTGCCTCAGGGTGAGCTCCTCAAAATGCACAGAAGGAAGAAGCAGATAGGTCACAAATTTATTTGAGGTTGTGGGGTCAGAGAGCACAAGCAAGATCCTGGAGTGTGGGGAGGAGGGAGAGGAGACTGGATGGGGCACCAAGTGGCTGCCACAGTAGGAAAGAGAAAGAGAAAGAGTCAGATCAATGACTCACTTGGGATACGGTCTATGGGGCAAATTTTTTTGCTCTCTAGGTGCTGAATTCAATTATTTCTAAAAGCTGGCTTTGAAAAGAGTCATCAGTGGCTAGAGCTCCAGGCCTGGAATTGGGAGGACCTGGGTTCAAATCTGGCCTTAGACCCTTCCTAGCTGTGTGACCCTAGGCAAGTCACTTAACCCCAATTCCCTAGTCCTTGTTTTTCTGTCTTACGAGTTATTACTAAGACAGAAAATATGGGTTTAAAGGATATAAGTAAATAAAGTCATCAGTTTAAGCACTAACGCTGAGTGAACTTAAACCATAATCACATTAGCCATACCTTCAAAACAGCCCCTGGCCCTACCATCTTGTTATACTATTCCATCCAACTGGAAATGGGCTGTTTCTTAGAGAGATTTTCATTTGAGCCAGACTGAGATCAGAAAGTCATTTTTAGCCCAAGAGATCAAGGGTAGGACTAGCAAAAAATATGAATGAAACGCTCACTGTTTGAGGCCTCCTGTGACTACTGGGGGGAGAGATAGGATAGGAGGAAGGGGGTATTTTTTTTGGTGTTAGGAACTCCCAGCAAAGAACATTTAGAAATAACTCAGACAAAGACCTAGTTGTCCTACCTTAGTTACAGCTCTGCATCCAAACCACATGAAAGACATTTGTTTCAAAGGATTTTTCTTCTGCTACAGAAATGTGTTTTTTTTTTAAGGATATTTTATGCCTCATTTTTACCAGTAAAACATTTTTCTACTGTCATGAGGCAAATGGTGGTAATCTTCGAACTGGAAAGAAAGCCTTCATTCCTAAGGCTTCATCTACTAGACTAAACCGATAACCCCAACGAGAATGAACTGCAAGAACTCTCAGACTTCTCCCATGGCCTGAGGCCACTCATGAAGAAGAAAATGGTCACCGATGTACATTCCGTTCTCCTGCCGTATTGCTTCAGTTACTCACCTTATTCGTTGCCATAGAAACAAAACCATGAGACATAAAATAGACGAGGCACATACAGGGAGTTGCTACAAAGATTTGTCTTTAGCGTTGGTTCGTGTTAAGAGAATGAATGAAAGAATGAAAAAGCATGAACTTAGTGTCAGGAAGACCTGAACTCAAAATCCTGCCTCCTACACTTACTGGGTGATTCTGGGCAACCCTCCCAACTTCTTGCTGCCTCGGTTTCCTCATCTGTAAAATGAGGAAGCTGGTCCTCATTCTCAAGTCTGGGATCCTTTCCAGCTCCAAATCTATGATCCCATAATAAAATTCAACCTGATATCCTGTCCTTTTAAAATTATTTATCTGGGGGAAATATATTTTTCAGGTCTTCCTGATTCCCAAGCCCAAAGTTCTATCTATTCTACTGCATCACCAGCTGCCTCCACATGTTTAGGCAATACAGTGTGACCTGAGATATGACAAATTCTGTAGCAAATCAAAGGGTGTCAAGATTTTACTGTATTTTGGGTCCATGGATCACAAATGCTATTGCCAACCTCAGAACAAGAAGGGAAAATCATAATATAGAAATCTGGATTATGTGATGAATTAAATTTCATTTAAGACTGAGAAGGCCAGGGGCACTTAGGTGGCTCAGTGGCTAGAGCACCAAACTTGGAATTGGGAGGACCTGGATTCAAATCTGGCTACAGACACTTCCTAGCTATGTGACCCTGGACAAGTCACTTACCCCCATCTGCCTAGCCCTTACGGTTCTGTCTTGAGTTGTTACTAAGACAGAAAATAAGGGTTTAAAAAGAAACCCTAGATATCAGATTCCTTTTTCAAATATTGTTCAAATTCTCATCTAAATCTTTCAGCAACAAATCCAACACTGTTGGGCTAGGGGCAGGGAGATATGACAGGGGATTGAAAATGCAAATCTAAACTTCACATCAAAAAATAGCAAATTTTGTCCTGGGGGCAAGCAAGCATCTCAAAACCCAAGATGAGAGGGAGGAATGTTGGCGAATCCAGTTGAGGCAGTGAAGGAGCCAAAAGGGAGGGATATCTTGGGAGGGGGTAGAGAGAGGGGATGCTGGGAAGCCAGTTGGTTGTCATAGTGAGAGAGAGCAAATGAATATACTGGGGATGCAAATGCAAAAGTGAGGCATTTCTTGTTCCCAAGGAACTTACAGGGAGGAGTGTTTTCAGAGGGCTGACACAGTCAAACCATCAGGGATTATGACTGACAAAGCCTTTCCACTAATAACAACAGTACTGAATGGATGGGCTGTGTTTGGTGGCAGCTGAATTTTTTGGGCAGGGTCTGTGCTATGTTAACCAAAGCAGAGCAGATAACAAGGTTCCGTGGCCCAGAAGATTCGGCAGCAGGGCCAACAAAATAGAAAATGGCAGGAGTGATCCAGGTGATTTTCCAGTTGACTTTTGTTTAGTCACATCCTGGTCTTCTTGACTTCATTTGGGGTTTTCTTGGCAGAAACACTGGAGTGGTTTGCCATTTCTTTCTCCAGCTCATTTTACAGAGGAGAAAACTGAGGCAAACAGGGTAAAGTGACTCCTCCAGGGTCACACAGCTAATAAGGCCAGATTTGAACTCAGGGAGATGAGCTTTCCATACTCCAGGGTCAGAACTATCCATCACACCACCAATGCAATGGACCTATTTAGAACTAGAATAGACTTTTATCTACTCCCTCATTTTACAGAGGAGGAAAATAGCATCAGGGTAGTGAAACAACTTGCCCAATATCTTCGTTTCAAGTACTAGAGGGGGTTATGGGAAGTAGGAAAATTTCTGACTTTTCCATAGATGGGAGACGTGTTCAGGAATTTTTTTTTAAGCCCAGCATAAAACTTTGAAATTTCAGGATGTGCCAATTATAGGTTCTCAAGCAAGATTTCTGTAATATAAGAGGTCATACCCCAAGTTACTACTGGGCAGCTGGGTGGTGCAATAGAAAGAACACGGAGCCTGGAGTCAAGGAGACTCATAAGTTCATTAGTTTTAAGTTCAAATCTGGTCTCAGACTAGCTGTGTGACCCTGGGCAAGACACTTAACTCTATTCGCCTCAGTTTCCTCGTTTGTAAAATGAGTTGGAGAAAGAAATGGTAAACCACTCCAATGTCTATGCCAAGAAAACCCCAAGTGAGATCACAAAGAATGAGATCCTACTGAAAATGGCTTAACAATAGCAAGTTACTATTTGCCCGTTTCCAGGCTAGGTGGCAGACTGGATAGAGCAACAGGCTTAGAGTCAGAAGGACCTGGGTTCAAAACCACTTCCTAGCTATGTGATCCTGGGAAAGTCACTGAACCATACTGTCTGCCTCACTTTCCTCGTCTATAAAATAGAGATAATAATAACATTGTAAAGACCAAAATGAGATAATAATTATAAAGTGGTTCAACACAGTTCCTGTTATATAGTAAGTGACCTGTGAAGAGTCACATAGCTAGAAATGTCTGAATCTTGATTCGAACTCAGGTCTTCCTGACTCCAAGCCCAAAGTTCTATCTGCTGCATCACCAGCTGCCTCCACATGTTTAGGCAACACAATGTGACCTGAGATATGACAAATTCTGTAGCAAAACAAAGGGCGTCAAGATCTTACCGTATTTGGGGTCCATGGATCACAAATCATGCTATTAAGAACCCCAGAACAAGAGGGGGAAATCATTTAGTCAAAATTGAGAGAAAACGCCCGAGGGAGGCTGAAATTGGTCTTGACTGTATTCCACAACCACGAAGGGCTGTTTTTCACCTAGAAAAGAGCCGAACAACAGGCTGTGTAAACTGAGTGAGGGGAGGTGATGACTGGTTGGTGCCTTATGTGTTTGCTCAAGGAAAGGATAAGGGAAGCGTAGCCTGCCCAATATCGGGGTACAGGGAGGGACGGAGACTAGTAAGTGTTCCTTCTCTTTTGCCTGCTCTTCTCTTTGAAGGCAGATTCTTATTGGGAAAGGTGAACGCACTTGGATTTTTTTCAAACCACCACTGACCATTTCCATGGTGGCTTCTCTGTATGGGAGACATGAGTGCTTTAGGAAGACGCAGCCTGTTTAAAAGGAAGGCCATCGTGCTAGACATCCTCGTCTGAAAGCTGGCCAGAGCAGCGACACTGCTTTGTGGGAAGGTAACAAGCAGCTAGACAAGCAGGAACCGGCTGAAAATTCCTGGTGAGTGTTTGGCAGATGAAGGAGTTTTCAGGTTCACAGTGGGGTGGTTCCGTAATCAAGAGCAGGCCAGCCTGCAGCTCACAAGAGAGAAGCATGGGAAAACAGAAGTGTGCGCACTGGTGGGAGTCCTGGGGCATGGAGCATTGCCTGTGATCAACTTTTGCATCATATTGGTTGGTTTTGCTGACTTCCTCAACCCCCCCCCCTTACTCTTTTTTATAAGGAATGGGTATAATTTTTTTTATCAAAAGCTTTTTCTGCATCTATTGAAACAATCATGGTTTCTATTGATTTTGTTGTCGATATAGTAATTATGACGAACAGAAGAAAATAGATTCAATATTCCTAATACTAAATCCTCCCTGAATTCCTGGTATAAAGCTCACCCCATCATGGAGTGTGGTCCTTATCCTATAGTACTGTAATCTCCTTGTTGGTATTTTATTTAAAATTTTTGCATCAATATTCATTACGGAGATTGCCTCTTCTTTTTTTTTTTTTTTTTTTTTTTTAATCCTTAGCTGGGTGGCTCAGTGAATTAAGAGTCAGACCCAGAGATGGGAGGTCCTGGGTTCAAATTTGACCTCAGATACTTCCTAGCTGTGTGATCCTGGGCAAGTCACTTAATCCCCATTGCCCACCCTTACCACTCTTCTGCCTGAGAACCAATACCCGTAATTGATTCTAAGACAGAAGGTAAGAGTTTTTAAAAAGATAAATAACTAAATAAGTTAATGAATGAAATAAAAATCCTTTGTTATAAGAGATGACTCTCTGGAAAGGATAGGGAGGATAAAGATACAAGGCAGAATGAAAGCAATTAAAATACATACATACACAAATAAATATCAATAAATTTTAATTATTAAATTTTTATAATTATTATATTATAAATTTTAATTTTTTTTAAATTCAAGTGTCTCTTCTTCTTGAAACCCAGAAAAACTCAATCAAAAATTTAATCAACCAGCAGCATATGTTCCAACATATTTACATGCTCTTCCTCTGGAGAAAAAGCTCTCAAATACTGTCATTTGCATCCTGGCCACACTAATTACAAAATAAAGCAGAATCAGAAACCGGAGCTATAAGTGAATATCAAAGAGGTCCAAATTCCAGACCTGGGAGCCTTGCCCTTTGTCAAGGAAGCAATATTGTCATAAAAATAACGAAGACAGTAAGCTATTTTTGAGTCCCTAGTACCCAACGCAAGGCCTTGAACATAGCAGGAGCACAATGATTATCTAGTTCCCATCAAAACCTAATTTAAATTGTTTGTAAATTTCTCAGAGGCTCCCAACTAGCTCTTCTATTTGACCAGAGAGCCCTCTTGCTATGATCCCTACCCATCTTTCACACTTTATTATGTGTTACTTGAGGAAAGAGAATTTTGCAAGGGCATAGAATGGAATGT
>NC_058130.1:186581322-186590412 GCF_016433145.1 Gracilinanus agilis
GAGGAGGAGGAGGAGGAGGAGGAGGAGGAGGAGGAGGAGGAGGAGGAGGAGGAGGAGGAGGAGGAGGAGGAGGAGGAGGAGGAGGAGGAGGAGGAGGAGGAGGAGGAGGAGGAGGAGGAGGAGGAGGAGGAGGAGGAGGAGGAGGAGGAGGAGGAGGAGGAGGAGGAGGAGGAGGAGGAGGAGGAGGAGGAGGAGGAGGAGGAGGAGGAGGAGGAGGAGGAGGAGGAGGAGGAGGAGGAGGAGGAGGAGGAGGAGGAGGAGGAGGAGGAGGAGGAGGAGGAGGAGGAGGAGGAGGAGGAGGAGGAGGAGGAGGAGGAGGAGGAGGAGGAGGAGGAGGAGGAGGAGGAGGAGGAGGAGGAGGAGGAGGAGGAGGAGGAGGAGGAGGAGGAGGAGGAGGAGGAGGAGGAGGAGGAGGAGGAGGAGGAGGAGGAGGAGGAGGAGGAGGAGGAGGAGGAGGAGGAGGAGGAGGAGGAGGAGGAGGAGGAGGAGGAGGAGGAGGAGGAGGAAGAAGAAGAAGAAGAAGGTGGTAATTATTTTGTAGGCTGCTACTAGTCCATGTGGGCAGCTAGGTGTCCCATTGCATAGAGCACTGTGCTTGGAATCAGGAAAACTCACCTTCATGTGTTTAAATCCAGCCTCAGAGTCTTATTAGCTATGTGATCCTAAGTGAGTTATTTAACTCTCTTTACCTCAGTTCCTCAACTGTACAGTGAGATGGAGAAGGGCAACAGCAAACCACTCTAGTATCTTTGCCAATAAAACCCCAAATAGGTTAACAAAGAGTCAGACATGACTATAACTACTGAATAACAACTCGAATCCATCTGGTCAATCTTTCATCTTCTCTCTGTCAAATCCTTCAACATATATTGACATCTTGGAGGCAGCTTGGTGGATCAGTGGATTGAGAGCCAGACCTAGAGAAGGGAGATCCTGGGTTCAAATATGACCCCAGACACATCCTAACTGTGTGACCCTGGGCAAGTCACTTAGCCTGCAATACCTAACCCTTACCACTCTTCTACCTTAGTTTGTTAGTTTGCTTTTTTTTTATTTTAAACCCTTTAACTTCTGTGTATTGACTTATAGGTGGAAGAGTGGTAAGGGTAGGCAATGGGGGTCAAGTGACTTGCCCAGGGTCACACAGCTAGGAAGTGTCTGAGGCCGGATTTGAACCTAGGACCTCCCGTCTCTAGGCCTGGCTCTCAATCCACTGAGCTACCCAGCTGCCCCTACTTTTCTACCTTAGAACCAAATCATAGTATCAATTCTAAGATGGAAGGCAAGGGTTTAAAAAAATATACTGATTTCTCTCCAATTTTCTTCTTAATGCCTTTCAAGCTAAACACTAATCCCCAGAATTCTACAGGACTTTTCTTCTCTCTACATATGGAGCCAGGAACAGCTCCTATACACTTGAATGTCACAAGTATCTGAGAAAGAACCAATGGCTATAGGAATGTTCTGGGGCCAATTCCTACTGGCTTCCTATGTTAAAATTGAATCTTGTTCTGGTCCCCTGACCACTCTGCCCCTTCTAGTCAGTATGGTAAGTTTTTAAGTCAGTATAAAGGGGCAATAGCAAGAAGTAAAATTGTAAAGGAGAACTTGGAGGGCAAGTGCAAACTATCCCAAAGACCAAAGGAGCATGATTGATAAATTGTCACATATTAACCAAAATTCAAATCCTGGCAGTATGTACTAAATCAGTGGAAGCCATCTAGATAAAAATTATCAGGGTTTTATAATACGTAAATTCCCAACAAAATCTAGACTTTCATAGTTCCATAGCAGCCGAACTTCAAAAAGGTGCTGATAACTCTGAGGTGATACAGGCATGTTAAAGTTTTGCAGATAACTTTGAGGTATTTGGATACATAAATGAACTAAACCCAAGGCAGAGATAAGTTAGTTTGTTCCTCTCCCAAAATCCTATAAAAATGAGACCCCAAATTGCTGCCCCAACCCAGAAATCTTCCATCTCTAAATAGAGATGCTCCATCTCCATCTCCATGCTGCTTAGTATTGCCCACCCTAAGCCATGGTTTACATGAATGATATTCTTTGTCTTTGCACTCCATCCTCTTCTCCCAGTTACCTGCCCTTCTTCAGCTTCCTTCATCCCTCTCATTCCCTGCATCCATGCCTTCTGCCTCTATACTTCTTTTGCTGCTGGTCTCTGCTGTGCTATTTGCCCCTACACCTTCGTGGCTAGTTAAAGCATGGTTTCCGCCCCATGGTCCTTCCTTACTTTCATAATTTCATAAATTAATGGTCATTTCATTTACTGATTATAAAATTTTCAGTATGAACATTCACAACTCAGAAAACTACAAATTGGATCTTAATTTATTGTTTTATTGATTTCTAGGTTTAAGAAAATGGTATTAATTCAGACTAAATTTTAAAATATGTAGGGGGCAGCTGGGTAGGCCAGTGGATTGAGAGTCAGGCCGAGAGATGGGAGGTCCTAGGTTCAAATCTGGCCTCAGATACTTCCTAGCTGGCGACCCTGGGCAAGTCATTTAACCCTCGTTACCTAGCCTTTAAGGCTCTTCTGCCTTAGAACCAATATTCAGTATTGATTCTAAAATGAAAGGTAAGGGTTAAAAAAATAAACAAATAAATAAATTGTAAAATGTGTGTGTGTGCTTGTTTTTTCTCCCAGAAAGCAGTTGTTAACCATTTCCCAGCATTCTTGTATTGCTATACAAGCATTGTTTGAACTTAGCAGGAAAGCAGTGCAAGACTCAGGGAATGAAGTCATCATCAGACTAGGTTGTCTCATGACCCTAGAATAATTACAACAAAATGGGAATTTATGCTGAGCTTTAAAGTTTGCAAAGTGCTTTACATCGATTATCTCATTTGAGACTTACAATGAAGGAGAAGAGGCCACATGAGAGAGGAGTGGCCAAATATCAGCTAAAATCTAGTGAGACCACTCTGACCTTGCCTAATCTCATCTGATCTCAGAAGCAAAGTTGGATCTGGTTAGTACTTAGATAAGGGACTGCCTGATAATAATGGGAGCTATTTTTTAAAAACAGTGTGGTATAATGGAGAGAGTTAGACTAGGACTAAGGAATACCTGGGTTTGAATCCTGCCACAGACACTTGCTATCTGTATGATCCTAGACAAGTCACTCAGAGCCTCAGTTTCCTCATTTGTAAAATAAGGTGGTGAAACTTGATGATCTCTAGGGCCTCTTTCAGTTCTAAATATATGACCCTGTGACCTCCTGTACTTCTAAGTGAACTCTGGAGAAGAGAGTGCCAAATAATGGTATTCCTTAGTGGTGGGGGCAAAAAACTCAAAGAAGTAAGAAGACTCCAAAGTGACTATGAACCATCATATAAGAAAGGACCTCTGAGAGAAGATCTATGTCTAATATCACTAGAAGATTTATTCTTAATACTGTATCATTTGGAGGCAAGTAGGTAGCTCGATGGATTGAGAGCCATGAGGTCCTGAATCTAAATCTGGTCTCAGACAGTTTCTAACTGTATGACCCTGGGCAAGTCACTTAACCCCCATTGCCTAGCCCTTACCACTCTTCTGCCTTAGAACCAATACGTAGTATTGATTCTAAAGGGGAAGATAAAAAATCTAAAGGGGAAGATTAAAAAAATGCAATCTCTATTCTATCTAGTAAACAAAACTAGTTTGGGCCAAATGTGTTCAAGGGTATTGTGGTCATGTCCTTGCTTTCTTCCATTAGGATGAACATGGAATTCAAACTAACTTGACTTCTCCATCCTAGATCAGCAAAGGGTACTGGAATCCTTTGGTCAGACATGTGACTTCCCACCACCACCATGAGGGGATCAGGAAGGGATGTGAAAATATAAGTCTACTTCCTCATTAGAAATCCACTAATTAGAAATGTCTAGGGGAAGAATGAATAACAAGCTTTCAGAATTGTGTTAAATGATTCAAGACTCTAGATGAATTATTGCTGATCACTGAGAGAGATCATGGACTATTTATTGGTTATTGCTAGCCTAATCAATAAATTGACTTTTCTTATCCAAAATCCAGTCTCTTGGAATTTTTATTGGTCACAACTAATAATCACACAGAGTGAGAAAAACTAGGGGAAAACTAAATTGTATTCATCATGACCTTCTTGCTAGAGATGAAACTTGAAGACAAAAGGAAGTTATAGTGAAATGGAAAGTTGTCTTACAGGAATCTGAAGAGATAAATGAGGGTGGAGTTGGTTTTAAGTATCTAAAATTAATAAAATATCATCATTTCATGGGACAGTTGATCTCAGTGGATGAGAAGGAACACAATTTCTGAGAACTTGCTATGATCCTTCAATTTATAGATAGATAGATAGATAGATAGATAGATAGATAGATAGATAGATAGATAGATTAGACAGACAGATAGATAGATAGATAGATAGATAGATAGATAGATAGATAGATAGATAGATAGATAGATAGATAGATCTCTACCATCNGATAGATAGATAGATAGATAGATAGATAGATAGATAGATAGATAGATTTTAATACCTTCCAATGACTTCAACATAAAAACGGACATGGGAATGATGGTTTTAGATAGATAGATAGATAGATAGATAGAAAGATCTACTTGCATACACACACATATAATATGTTGGAAAATATGGCTCAGGATTACACAAGAAAAGGAGCCAAAATCATATGCATTATGAATACTTTCTTCAAGAAGTAAGAAAAAAGGTATTGGATATTGTTTTATTTCTGTCTTTATATCATTAGTGCTTAACATGGTACCTAGCACATAGTAGGTACTTTAAAAATGCTTGGTTAATTGAACTGAATCGCTGTGGAACTCAGTTCTGATATTGGTCATTCTCCATACTTGGAATTCCATCTCTCATCTTCAAGAAGCTCCCCAATGGAGAGCCAGGTGGCTCAGTGGGTAGAGAGCCAGGCCTGGAAATAGGAGGTCAAATGTGGGTTCAAATGTGTCCCATCCCAGTTTGTAGGCCAGGCTTTCAATCCCCAGAGCTACTATTGGGGTCCAAGTCATAGCTCACCACCAAGGAAGACCAGCAGACAATGCAATTAAGCAGGAAGGGTCATTTATTGATCTGGTGCGCACCAGGGGAGCTCAGCCTAAGAGTTCCACCTGTGGCTCGTGAGTACAGGAGTTTTATGCCCGCCCCTTATCAGCCTATGGGGTTCACAGGCATCTCTTGCAGTTAGGGCGTTGACACATCTATGTACTTTGTCAGGGGCCTGCTTGCCATGTCTTGCAACAATATGTTTTGCAAGGGTCAAGCGGCTCCTTGTCTTGGCCTCCCTCACTACCAAGCTGCTGCCGCTTCATTAACATTTCAGTTGAATTGAATTGATTGGTACCCTTCATAGATAATCACACCAAAATTTTCCACTAAGGAAAAGAATGCAAACTCACTATGAAGGTCTAAATTCTGAAAATAAATTAAAGGTAGTGTTCCTGTAAAAGGAGTGCTGAATTTGGAGTCAAGAGGACCTGGATTCAAATATCAGCTCTGCTAGTAATTACCTATTAAGTGATGTATATCACATCATTTAATTTCTCATCTCTAAAATGAAAGGGCTGAACTGGATGACCTTCTGTGCATTTTAAAATGCACTAACCCTGAGAGACTACCTCTCCCAGGATCCTCTACCTTAACTTCCTCAGACACCTCCCACTTTCTTTGTGGGAGATGTCTGAGGAAAGTATAAGAGAAAGAGCAAGTGTGGGTTTTTCCCCCAACTGGTGGAAGCACCTATTTTTTTGGAGAAGTGCCTACCAGAGGAGACCCTTTTCCCCCTACTGGAGGAGACCCTTTTTTCCCTACCTAACTTTTCCTAAAATAAATAAACCCAACTATCCTATCCCTAAAGTTGTAGCCTGATTAATCAAGCTCCGAAGGGTTCAGGTCAATTTCCCCACTGGGGCCAAAGACTGGCTACCCCTGCTACCTTCCTACCCTACCTACCTTCCCTACCTCCCTTTTCCTTTCCTCCCATCCATCCTCATCCTCCTTTTCAACCACATTCACACTTGGAAGCCCCTTTCTACTCTGAGTCTATGAAGATTCTTATTTTAAAAGAAGGTTCACTATAGATTTTCTTTAGAAAGCCTACAAAATGATCCAGTTGAAAAGAATGTGACTCCGGGCAGCTGGATGGCTCAATGAATTGAGAGCCTGGCCTGGAGACAGAAGGTCCTGGGTTCAAATTTGACCTCAGACACTTCCTAGCTGTCACTTAACCCCCAATGCCCTGGAGCCAATACACAGTACTAATTCTAAGAAGGTAGGTAAGGGTTAAAAAAATAAATAAGAGAATATGACTTACTGACCTCAAGCACAATAGCAAAAAAATATACCCATACAACTTAGCTCAATGGGGGCCCTTTCAAGATGATTGCCTTGTTGTTTGAGAACCTTGAAAAAAGGTCAAGGAATTTGATGTGGTCTGAGTAGGAGGCAAGATGAAGAATATTCTAGTTTCTCATCTACACACAGTTGCTGACGCATAGGATGACCTTTAAAGACCTAGAAAATCGTTCCCTTTTCTCGTCAATAAAGCCAAGATAATAATAGCCACTTCTCCATTCAAAGGTATCCAGGGAATTAATTAATAGCCTTTAAAATTCACAGACGATGCACACTATAATCAATGTTTTATGTTTTATTATTAAAAGATTATCGAAGGTAGTCCTGTTTAAATATGCCTTTTAATGATGTGTATGTATTTGGCATTTGTTTCATTCATACATGATGCTACATATAAGCTCTGTTAATAAGAACTTGACCCTTTCCTTCTTTTCTCCTTTAACTTCCTTTCTTACCCAATTTTGGTTACATCTCGTGACGGATGCAAACATTTAAAGAACAGCTTTTAATTGTATAAAATACTTAATTATATAAAATAAAGGCCACCAAAGACCTTTGTGGTACCTTCAAGATGAGCCAATAATTCTATGATCTCTGGAGTATTTTTTACCTCCCCTTTATTGCATGGAACCACTGGAGAAGAAAATGGCAAACCATTCCAGTATCTTTGCCAAAAAAATCTCATGGATAGCTATGGACCATGGGGTAACAAAGAGCTGGGCATGACTAAGTGACTAACCGACAACAATTGTATTTTTTCGAGGTCAGTTTTCCTTAATTTCACAGATAAAGAGACTGAAGTCTAATGAATTGACTTTTCCAAGATCATTCAGTGATAGTGTAGTAGTGGCTCCCAATAGAGTTGGGATTTCACTTCTTTTGGATTATTCTCCCAGTCATTAGCACTTTCTCACCAGCTATTAGCAATCTCTCTCTTGCAGTTACTTCCTATGTCAGGACGTATAGATAGACCTGAGGAAGACTCTAGTCCAAATCCTTTCTCAGACACTTAAGAAAGAACTCTGTCTCGGTTTCCTCATCTATAAAATGAAGATAACAATAGCACCAACCTTCTAGGGTTGTTGTAAATGTAAAATGAGATAATATTTATAAGACACTTTGCAAACCTTAAATATATATATGTGTGTGTGTGTGTGTGTGTGTGTGTGTGTGTGTGTGTGTGTGTGTGTGTGTGTATCTTGCATTTACTTCTGTGAATATTGAGCCAGCTAGGTGATGTAGTAGATAGGTTACTAGGTCTAGAATCAAGAAGGCCTGAAGTCAAACCCAGCCTCAGATGCCTAATAGCTGTATGACCCTAGGCAAGTTTGCCTCTGTTTCCTAATTTATAAAATGGGGATAATAATAACACCTACCTCCCAGAGTTGTTGTAAGGATCAAATGAAATATTTGTAAAGTATTTAGCACATGTCTGGCACATAGTAGCTGCTACATAATCTTAGTAGTTTAAATTAGGATTTCAAAGAGGCAGATACCTAGAATGCACTCCCACCTCTTCTCTTCCTCTTAGAATTCCTAATTTCCTTCAAAGCTCCTCTCAAGCACATTTTTCCTACAAAAGCACTTTCCATATCCCTCTCCCTCAACTCGAACTTGTTAGTACCACCTCTAATTCTGTTGAATTCAAGAGATCCTCCAGCCTCAACTTTCCTGGCAGCAGGGATTATAGGCGTGCATCATCATGCTTGACTCTGTTTGACTTTCATCACTGGCACACCCTGCTAGGGTGTCAGGCCTCTCCCCAAACCAAACTATTTCCTACATCCTCAATATTTTTTACTGCCCTCCTACTCTCCACCACATCCTTTACCTTCCCTGGTCCTTTTCTCATGGAGGCATGGCACATTCCAAGAAAAATAGCTATGCTTCAGGTAGTATTTGCATCAGAAGGAGATAAATCATCTGACCTGGCACTGGACAAAGGACCATGAGTCATAGGATTGTAGATGTAGAGTTGGAAGGGATTTTAGAGAACATCTAGTCCAACCCCATTCATTCTGTGAAGAGAAAAACATGGCCAGGGAGCTTGTGACTTGCCCCAGGTCAAGCAGCTGGTAAGTGGCTGACCTGACTTTGGAACTCTGATGCTATGACGCATTGTCTGCCACCTCATGCTTTCAAGTACGCAGAGGACCACTCGGAAGTTCTAAGTAACAAATTAAAGTTGATCATTGATTCTACCAACACTGTCTCCCCCATCACACACAGAGACAGACACATACACACAAGCTATGGTGTCCTGTGGACTCTAAATCTCAAATATAGATTTGATTTTCTAATATTCTTGCCCTGGAGGATCATTTTGGGGATATACTTTTGGAACCTGAACTATGCTCAATAGGAATGAATTAGTCCAGGTGGAAAGCTAGTTGGCATAGTGGATAGGGTGCCAGGTCGGGAGTCGGGAAGATTCATCTTCCTGAGTTCAAATCTGGCCTCATACACTTAGGTGTGACCCTGGGCAAGTTTCTAATCTTGTTGGCCTCAGTTTCCCCATCTATAAAATAAATTGGAGAAGGAAGTAGCAAACCTCTAGTATCTCTGCCAAGAAAACCTCAAATGGAGGGAGCAGCTAGGTGACTCAATGGACTAAGAGCTGGGCCTAGAGATGAGAGGTCCTGGGTTTAAATCTGGCCTCAGTTGATGACTTTCTAGATGTGTGACCCTGGTCAAGTCACTTAACCTTCACTGGCTA
>NC_058130.1:186593371-186616223 GCF_016433145.1 Gracilinanus agilis
AAGGAAGGAAGGAAGGAAGGAAGGAAGAAAGGAAGGAAGGAAGGAAGGAAGGAAGGAAGAAAGGAAGGAAGAAAGGAAGGAAGAAAGGAAGGAAGAAAAGAAAACCCCAAATGGGGTCACAAAGAGTTGGACATGACTGAAAAAAGATTGAACAGTAAAAGTCCTAGTGAAAATCATCAATGATCAGTCTGGACTTCTATGGCAATGGATACACATTATAACACAATTTCAGTTATAGTTAAAGCTGTGGCAAGCCCTCATTCATTCATTGAACCTGAATTAAGCATTCATTAGGTTCTGGGCTTTGGGATTACACCAATGAAAACAAAGTAGCCCTGGTTTTTGCACGGCTTATATTCCATTGTAAGAAATATCATGTTAACATATACATACGAAATATAGACAGAATAATTTAGAGGGGCCATTAGCAAGTTGAGGTTGAGTGAGAGGAATCTGGAAAGTGCTTTTGTAGGAAAGGGTGCTTGAGATGAGCTTTGAAGGCAATTAGGAATTCCAAGAGGCAGAGGGGATGTAGGATCCAGGTATGGAGAAAAGTGTCTGCCAAAAAATGTGTCATTGTCCAAAGGGAGAGTCTATGTAGCATGGAAAAACCCACTCCTGTCACCCTTAGCCTTGAGTAGTGCCCCCAGATATGGGGTCATCAACCAACCAACCCAACCACCAGCTGAAATGATGGGATGGTGATAATACCTCTTGTTGAATATTAGAGGCAGTCCTTATACCAGCACCTTGTTGGTCAGGTTTGATGTTGGGATGAGCTGAGAAGTTCTTCACAAGTCCTTGAATAATTAAAGATTTTGGGGGCAAAATTTTTCCCTAACACAGAAAAAATGAACGAGGGTTCCAGTGGCATGGACTCCCTTTGTCTCCACACATAAATAAATACATTGGGTTAGCAGGGCAGAGTATAGTGACTAGTGATCTTTATAAATCCACCAAGAAGGTGAGAAAGCCAGAGTAGAGTGCCAGGCTAAATGCTTTACATATATTATCTCATTTGATCCTCATAAGAACCTTGTAAGATAGGGGCCCTACTCTATATGGGTGGGACATTTTTTTGCCTTTAAATGACCAACAAGCTGTATCAAGGAAGGGTGAGACCAATCAAGTTTCCAGGATAGCTTTGTTGCCTTTTAGGGAAAACTATTCCCTGTTGCAGGACAATAGGATCCTTCCTCCTAACACAAAGAATGTTCAAAGCCCACCACAAGTTTACCTGTTACTGACTTTTAAAATTGAATTTCTTTACCACCAGGTATTTCAAGATCCTAGGTCCTCTGGATACCAGGGTTTTTGAGAGTCACATGAATTGATCATGGTATAATAAAAATAGCACTCATTGGATCTTTTTTTTAGAAATTAATTTGTCCATACTATTTTTCACTTTAGTTTTTTCAGGTTTTTATTTTGGGCTTTTGATTTTATATGATTGTTCTTACAAAAATGAACAATATGGAAATATAAATTTGCATGATAATACATGTATAACCTAGATCAAATTGCTTACCATCTCCAGAAAAGGAGAGGGAAAGGAAAGAAAAAATGTGGATCATATAACTTCAGAAAACTTATGTTAGCACAAGTAATTAGTAAGATAAAATATCCATACAAAAAATAATTATTCATTCAAAAAATGAATTTGTTGGGGGCAGCTAGGTAGCTCAGTGGATTGAGTGCTAGGCCTAGAGACGGGAGGTCCTGGGTTCAAATCTGACCTTAGCCACTTCCCAGTTGTGTGACTCTGGGCAAGTCACTTGACCCCCATTGCCTACCCTTACCACTCTTCTGCCTTGGAGCCAGTACACAGCATTGACTCCAAGACAGAAGGTAAGGGTTTAAAAAAAAAAAAAGAATTTGTTTGTTACATTAAGACACCCAGATAACTCCCTTCTTCCCTCTCCTCCCCCATTGGAAAAGTCATTAAAACATCAAAATATATGTTTTTTATAAAAACATATATTAATAAAACTATAGCTACCTTATTTCCATTTATCAGGTTGTTCACTGGAGGTGGATACACACAAGTCATTCTTCAAACAGTATTTCTGTTGCTGTACATAATGTTCTCTTAATTCTGTTCATTTCATTCTTCATAATTTCCCATAGGTCTTTCTAAGTTTTTCCAAAATTAACCTGTTTATCATTTCTTATAACACAGTAGTGTTCCATCACAATCACATGCCAAAATGTGTTTAGCCATTCTCTTGTTTTAGAGAACTTGTGTTTGAATCTGACCTCTGATGCTTATTATCTTTGTGTCCTTGGGGAAATCACCTTGGGCCAGAGATTCCTCATCTATAAGATGAAGGAGATGTATAAGAGGCCCTTTGAAGTTTCTTCTAGCTCTAGGTTGATTATCTTACAAACTTTATCCTCATCTAGCAATTGTGAATTTCTTATCACAAACTACACCTGCTTTCCCCATGGTCCTGATTTGCACCTTTCTCCCATAGTGTCCAAATTGTAAGAGATATCAGAGGCTACCTAGTCTAACCTATAGATAGATATAGATGAACAATAATCTACTGGACCTTTGTTTAAAGAACTCCAATGAGGGAAAGTCCACAGCTTCCCAAGATCCACCCCCCCCATAAATTGTGGATGATCAGAAAATTCATAATCCAGGAGATCATAGACTCAGAGGTGGCAGGAAAGCCAATACCTAATTTATAATAGAATGGCCCAAGGAAAGAACAAGAGAGATTCCCACTTGTAACATTTATGCCCTAGAGTGGTAGAGGCTTTCTGCTAGTACTCTCCCTCCAAGCCCATTTGGAGAGATTAAGAATAATAAACTAGTTGGGGGCAGCTAGGTGGCTCAATGGATTGAGATTCAGGCCTGGAGAGGGGGGTCCTGGCTTCAAATGTGACCTTAGAAACTTCCTAGCTATGTGACCTTGGGTGAGTCACTTAACCTTCATTGCCTAGCCCTTATTGCTCTTCTGACTTAAAACCAATATGCAGTATTGATTCTAAGACAGAAGGTAAGAGGAAGAAGATTAAGGAGAGGAAGGAAGAGGAAGAGGATGAAGAAGAGGAAGAAGAAGGAGAGAGAAAGAGAAGAAAAAGAAGGAAGGAGAAGGAGGAAAAGGAGGAGGAGAAGAAAAAGAAGGAGGAGGTGGAGAAGGAGAAGGAGAAGGAGGAGAAATAGAAGGAGAAGAAGGAGAAGAAGAGGAGAAGGAGAAGAAGAAGAGGGAGAGAAAGAAGAAAGAGGAGGAGCTGCTTGCTACAAAGTGTTAGGACTTTTTCCTGATACTCATAATAAGTAGAATAGGACTGGGTGAAAACTAGACCCAGGTCTTTATGACAGAGAGTGAAGTCAGAGTGTTCCAAGGAAAGAGAACAAATGTAGAAGCAAAGAAAATGATTAGTTAGCAAGGAACCTAAGTGAGTCATTGCATATAAATGGAGAATAAGCATTTTAGTGTGAATATCTGGGCAATTTGAGGCTTCAGGCCTCTGACTTTGTTATTATGGTTGCTGTTGTTATCATGTCAGTAGTATCTGACTCTTCATGACTCCATTTGGGGTTTTCTCAGCAAAGATAAAAAAAATGGCATACAATTTCCAATAAAGATAATAGTTGTGAGGTGTGTATTAAAATGTTTTAAAGGCTTTCTCTGTTATATGATGGCACAAATTATGATCAAGGTCTTTGATATCATGCCATATATTATTCCTTTTCTGGCTCTGCCTCTCCTCTGACTCCCCAGACTTCAACACTATGCTTCAGTTGCTATCTCATTCAGGAACATCCCTTTACCTCTGCAGCTTCCTTACCCTGGAAAACATTCTTCCATGCCAGCCCCCTTCGCCCATTAGTGACTTTCCCTAGGACCTACATTTTGAGGAAGGGTGCCTTCATTCTCCTACTTCTTACTCTTAAAGTTTTGACCCCAAGACTCTGACCCAGTACCTTCTTCTACCTGCCCACACAACTTTTAAACTTCCTTTTGTATGTTTCCTTTGCCCATTAGATTCTAAGTTCCTTGAAGGCAGGGGCTTTCTTTTTGTTTGTATTTATATTCCCAGTAATTAAAACAGCACTAGCACATAGTAAATGCTTGTCTACTTGTAGTAGGGTGATCTGTTAAAGAAAGTGGGGAAATTTAGCCTAGAAAAAAGAAGACTTGAAGATGACATGAAGATGAAGAACTGACTTCATGTATTTGAAGGGCTATCATGTACAACAGAGAATAGACTTGTTATACTTGACCCCAGAGGATAGAACTAACAGTAATGGGAGAAAGGTGCAAAGAAGTAGATTTAGGTTTAAGGTAAAGAAAAACTTAATAATTAGAGCTATCCAGAGAATTTATGTTGCCTTAAAAGGTAGTGAGTTGAATTGGAAATCCTCCAAGTCCCTTTCCAAATCTGAAATGCTATATCCTTTGATTGAATCCTACAAGTAGAATCACTACTAAAGAAAGGGTCCCAGGACATTGGATTAATTTTCTATGTAGTAATTATAGAATGGCATGGACAAGTCAAACAGAATAAGAAAATATGGAAAGGGTAGTATCTACATTGGTGGAAGAATCTATAAGGATCAATTGCCATGGAAATATTCGCATCAATAAACTGTAAATGTGCCTAAGTAGTTAAGTACAAGTTAGATTCCTGGGACAAGGGATATGGTAAGTTTTGTAGCTCTCATTAAATAATGACTGATCACTCTCCAAAAATATTTATATTCGTTTACAGCACAGGTGTCATAGCTGAAACACTCCCACATGTGGTACAAATGAGATTAAAATATAATTGTAATATATTCTAAATTAACACATGACCTTAATATTAAAAATCATATTACTAAAAATATAGAAAAGAAATAGATAACATACTTCTGGCAGCTATAGGTAAGAGATGTAGTCTCAATTAAATAAGAGATAGAGGCAATTACAAAAGATAAAAAAAGATAAACTTGGTTACTTGAAACTGGAAAGCTTCTATACCAGTGATGGCAAACCTTTTAGAGATCATGGGCTGTGATCCACCCTCTCTACCCCAGAGACTGTATGCCATGCCCCACTCTCCCATTGAGTGGGGGAGCCCCTCCTTACCCCACATAAGTGAGGGAGAAAGTGCTCCCATTGGGCTGCTGGGCAGAGGTGGGTGAAGTGAAAAAATGTCCTCAGACACAGTGGAGAGGGGGAGAGGATCAGCTCCACCTGAATCCCTCTGCCTTTCTAGTAACAAACTCTGGGGGTTTGGGGAGGGTGGCACAAGTGCCCACAGAGAGCATACTGTGTGCCAGCTTTGGCACACATGCCATAGGTTCCCCATCACTGTTCTATACAGACAACACTAGTGCAGGTAGGATTAGAAGTGAAGAAGCTACTTTGGAAAAAAAATAACTTTGAATCAAATTTCTCTAATAAAGATTTTATATACAAAATCCTTTTGTCTTTTAAATATGTTAGTATGTATATGTGTGTTTGTGTATATTTTCAGCCATTTTCACAATTGTGATGAGTAAGAACTAAATCAATGAAATAAAAATCAAGGAGCCACCCTTCAAAAAACACCAAAAAATACAGATGAGTGACTTTGATCATGAGTGTGTTTGCTTATCATTAGTGACTTCATTAATTATTTTCACTCTCTTTTTTACTACTTGGCTCTTTAGCTTAGAATCAATATCCAGTATTGATTCCAAGATAGAAGGTAAGGGTTTAAAAAAAAAACTAAGCAGTCTAACAAACTACAAAAACCAGCAGGATCTCAAAACAAGATCCCACTCTTTGGGAAATATAGATGCCAAGGTATATCTGACTTGATCTGGTATCTTAAGTCTTTAACCTTTGGCAGAATACATGTTATAGATAACAAGGGGAAAAGGTGTGTGTTCAGAATCCAAGGAAAGTTGAGATGTTGGTGCACATGTTTTTCTGTGTGATGAGTATAGTCAGTGGTTCCCAAACTTTTTTGGCCTACTGCCCCCTTTCCAGAAAAAATATTACTTAGCCCTCTGGAAATTAATTTTTTTAAATTTTAATAGCAATTAATAGGAAAGATAAATGTACTTGTGGCCATCACTGCCCTCCTGGGTTGCTGCAGCACCCACCAGGGGGCAGTGGCGCCCACTTTGGGAATCACTGATGGAAGTCATATTTTATGTAGCCTTAGGCAGAACAATGCTGCAGGGTACAACAGAATGAAGAGATAAGTATTTCATAAAGTTAGAAGTGGAGAAAGCCTTAGAGATTACATAGTCCAACCCTCTCATGATACAATTAAAGAAACTGAGACCCCAATTGGTTAAAGACTTATCCGAGATCATTCAGTTAGTTAGTATCTCTCAAAACATTCAACTCAGCAAGTTCTGTCAGACTTTACTAAGCATCAAGCCACAAAATTAAATGTAGCTCTCAATACTCAAGGCTGCAGAGGTAGAGATGCTAGCAGGACAGCTCCCCCTATCAACAAAGTCTAGTTGAGTAGCATCTTCTCCTTCATCTGGTGGGAAGTCTTAAAAGAACCAACATCAGTCTTTGCCACTATCCCCCCTAGTCATCTCAGTTAGCTTGAGGTTATCCAAGGTACCAGCTGTGAGCCACAGAACTCAAAGGACACTGCCTCATATACTGAGATACCCCACCCTTTCTTCCCTTGCTTAGGTGAGAGTAGAACAAGGGAACCAACTGGTTGTGATGGTGACAGAGAAAGAATTAGTTTTCTGGCTCCCAATTCACTCTTTGTCCTATCACATACCATACTACCTTCCTAGAGCAATTTTCTGTTTCTACAGTCATGCAGAAGAGTAAACTTGACTTGTTCTCTATTTTAATCTTGTACCATTTTTTGCATTAATCCCTTCTCCTCCCTTTCCCATTTCTTGTCTACCTACATTTGTTTTTATTTTTAATCTGTTTTCAGATATAAGGGTTAAGTAAGCTAAAGGCCTACTCTAGGAGGACATGGAATAAGAGACGGAGATTCAAATGACCTGATTATCGGCTTCTATCTGTATAAGTCATTTGTGTGACATTGGAGAACATGCAGAGAATATACATATGTATATGTGTGTGTGTATATATATGACATTTTAAAAAATCCTTTTAACTTGACTCCTATTACAGCACTTGTTCTTAAAAGCTAGAGTACAAAAGTCAAAATATTTCACAGAATTTTAGAGCTGGGACATAAGCAGACAGCTATTCCAAACAGCAAGTTAAAGAAATGCCACTATAACATATCCAATAAGTGGCATTTCTCTATCTATAATAGAGAATTATTATTATACCTTCAGCTGTGAATCCTTATTCATCTTTTCCTCAAGTTTGCTCTATGTATCTGTCTTTCTCTCTTTTGCTTTTCAGAAGTCCAACCTAACATCTGACACCCTTCTCATTAAATTCCCAACAACCCAACCCTGAAATACAGCTTGCCAGGAAAAATACTCCACCCATGCTACCTTTAAACTAATGATTTCAGTGGTGATGTCAGAAGCAGATCTTAGGGGAAGATTTGTGAATGTATATCAGTTGACAATGAGAAAACCAGAAATAAGGAGTTTTGACT
Organism: Gracilinanus agilis; assembly: GCF_016433145.1. Taxonomy (NCBI): domain Eukaryota; kingdom Metazoa; phylum Chordata; class Mammalia; order Didelphimorphia; family Didelphidae; genus Gracilinanus; species Gracilinanus agilis. The sequence goes on from NC_058130.1 coordinate 186,600,917, forward strand.
GTCTCTCTTGAAAACTGAGTAAATCCTTCTTTCCATGGCTAAAATTTTGCTTGTCTCTTTGGTTGGATCCCATTTGTTTTGTTGTGAAGCATATTTCGATTATTTATTTCCAGGTGTCTAACTGCTTCTTTTACCTAAATTTGGTCATATTTGGCTTTGCTATGACTCCAGCTAAGTGGTAGAGTTATTCAAGGAATCTTACACTGTCTCAGGCTTTTTTTCATACCTCATTGCCCTTGAGGATTGTTCAAACTGCTCTACCAAGTCCTACTGAAAATATTTAAGGCTAGAGAGAAGGAATTGTAGGAAGATGGCAGAATAAGGCAAGAAATTACCTGGATCTATCAAATCCTCTCCTGCCAATAACTTAAAATGCTACCTCAAAGTGAATTGTAGAGAGGCAGAAATAATTAAAAGTCAGGGTAAAACAGTCATCCAGGCTGGCAAATTATAATGATGGTAGAAAAACTCTGATCTCCCAGAGTAGTAGTCTAGCCTGAAGAAAGTGCAGATACCACCAGGACAAATACGATATACTCTACATTACCCCTGCACAATCTGAGAGTAGAGTCAGACCCTAACATAAAGTTAATAGCCAAGAAATAGGCCATTAAAAATAATGAATAAAAAACTGAGTAAATAACAGAAAAAGAACCCAGCCAGTTAACTACTATGGTGATAGAAAAGGAACAGGCAAACTCAAAAGGCAATGAGGTTAAAACAACTACATATAAAGCTTCAAAGAAAAAATGTAAAATGTTCACGAGCCTGAAAAGAGTTCTTAAAAAAGCTTAAAAAGTACATTAAAAATCAAATAAGAGAGGTTGAGGAAAAATTGAGAAATTGAGAAAAGAAATAAGAATAATGCAAGAAAACAAAGAAAATTTTGAAAATAAGCAAACCAAATGGAAAAGAAATCCAAAAATTTACTGAAGAAAATAACTCTTTAAAAATTAGAATTGGGCTAAAGGAATTTATTGCCTTCAGAAGACATCAATAAATAATAAAATAAAATAAAAAGAATGAAAAAATAAAAGGGAACATGAAACCTCTCTGGAAAAACAACTGACCTAGAAAACAAACTGAGAGATAATATAAGAATAATTGTACTGCCTGAAATCTATGATCAAAAAAAGAGTTTAGGCACTATACTTCAAGAAACTGTTAAGGAGAATTTACCCTAAGTTTTAGAACTTGAGGGTAAAACAGAAATTGAAAAAAATCTACCCACCATGCCCCAAAGAGATCCAAAATGAAAACTTGCAGGAACATTATTGTTTTATTACAAAGCTCTCAGATCAGGGAGAAAATATTGTAAACAATTAAAAAGAAACAATTTAGATATGGTGGAACTATAGTCAAAATAGCACAAGATTTAACAGCCTCTACCTTGAAAGGCCAAAGGGCATGGAATATATTCTGAAGAGCAAATGAGGTCGGCATGCAACCAAGAATAACTACCCAGCAAAGTTGAGTATAATCCTGTAAGAGAAAAATAAATGTTTGATAAATTAAAAGACTTTCAGTTATTTTTGAAGAAAACACCAGACCTGAACAGAAAATTTGACTTCTAAGAATCAGAAAAAACATAAGAAGGTAAACATGAAAGACTATAAAGGATGTAATAAAGTTTAACTATTTACTTCTTTTATGAAAAAATAGTTCTAACTCTTAGTAATATTTGATAATACTAAGGTAGTTTGAAAGAACATACATAGAAAGAAGGTTAGGGGTTCGGTTGATCATGATGGGATGAACCTAAAAAATAAAATTGAGTAGGGAATGGTAAAATGAAGCAAAATATTTTCTACAAAAGAGACATAAATGGAAGAACTGTTACAGTGAAGAGGAGGAGGGCACTGAGGGTAGGTAGTGTGGGAACCTTATTTCTCATTGGAATTCAGTTAAAGAGAGAATAACATATATATCCATAGAGTATAAAAGTCTTCTTAGCTTACAAAGAAATAGAAGTACAAGAGGATAGGATAAGAGAGACTTAGAATGGTGTGTGGATTAGGCAGCCAGTACTCAAAAGTAATTTAGACTTCTGAGGAATGATTAAATTAAAATTAAATTAAATTAAATTAAAAAGAGAAAAAGATAACCAATGAGGAAAAAATAAGATGGATGGAAATACAAAACTAGTCTCAACAATATATTGGTTAAAAAAACATTTAAAAGTTAGAGGCATACATAGAGTAAAAATAAAAGTCTAGAATAAAATTTATTATATTTCACCTGATGTAAAAAAAAGCAGGGGTAATAATAATGATCTAAGACAAAGTTAAAACTAAAATAGACTTAATTAAAAGAAAAAACAAATAAACTACATTATGTTAAAAAGGTACCATAGATAATGAAGTGATATCAAGTCTAGATATATATGTATCAAATGCTATAGCATCCAATTTTTTAAAGAAAAGGTAAATGAATTACACATAGGAATAGATAACAAAAGCATAATAGTGGGGAACTTGAACCTTACCCTCTCTGAACTAGCTAATTCTAACCATAAAATAAATAAGAAAGAAATTCAAGAAGATGAACAGAATCTTAGATAAGCTAGATATGATAGACATTTGGATAGAACTGAATGGGAATAGAAGAAATATCCCTTTTCTCAGTTGTACATGGTTCTTTAGGGGGGAAAGACTATCTATCAAGGCATAAAAATTTTATAGTTAAATACAGAAAAGTAGAAACAGTAAATGCATCCCTTTTTAGGAGTTATTTTAGCTAATTATATGCCAGTAAGTTTGATAATTGAAGCAAAATAGATGGATATTTACAAAAATATAAACTGCCCAAATTAACAGAAGAGAAAATAAAATTCTTAACACCATCTTAGAAAAAAGAAATTGAACAAATCATTAATGAACTCCCCAAGAAAAAAATCCCTGGATCAGATGGGATGCACAAGTAAAATCTACTGGGGGCAGCTGGGTGGCTCAGCGGATTGAGAGCCAGGCCTAAAGACGGGAGGTCCTAGGTTCAAATCTGGCCTCAGACACTTCCTAGCTGTGTGACCCTGGGCAAGTCACTTAACCCCCATTGCCTAGCCCTTACCACTCTTCTGCCTTGGAACCAATACACAGTATTGACTCCAAGACAGAAGGTAAGGGTTTAAAACAAAACAAAACAAAACAAAGTGAAATCTACCAAACATTTAAAGAAAAAGTAATCCCAATTCTATACAAACCATATGGGGAAATAGGCAAAAAAGAAGTCCTACAAATTTCCTCTTGTGACACAAATGTGGTGCTGAAAACTAAATCAAGAAGAAGAAAAATAGATAAAGAAAACCAGAGATAATCTCCATAGTGAATATTGATGAAAAAATCTTAATTAAACTACTAGTAAGGAGATTATAACAAAGTATCACAAGGATCATTTACTATGAATGATTGGAATTTATCAGGAATGCAGAGAGGATTCAGTATTGGGGAAAACATCAGCATAATTGGCCATATCAATACAAAACCAACAGAAATCATATGATTATCTCAATAGGTGCAGAAAAAGCTTTTGAAAAAAAAAATAGAACTATTCCTATTTGAAACACTAGAGAGAGAGCAGCAAGATGACTTAGTGGATTGAAAGTCAGACTTAGAGATGGGAGATTCTAGGTTTAAATATGACCTCAGACACTTCGTAGCTGTGTGACCCTAGTAAAGTCACTTAGCCCCGCCTCTCCCCAACTGCCTAGCCCCTATCACTCTTCTGCCTTGGAACCAATACACAGTATTGATTCTAAGATGAAAGGAAAGGTTTTTTAAAAAAAAAAAAAACACTAGAGAGCATAGAAATAAATAAAATTTACATTAAAATGGTAAGTAGTTGCTGGGTTTATACCCTTTTAAGGAAAAAAGACTTGTACCAAAATATTTATAGCCTGGCTCTTTGTGGTGGCAAAAAATGGAAAATGAGGAGATGTCCTTTGATTAAGGAATGGTTGAACAAATTGTGGTATCTATTGGTGATGGAATACTATTGTTCTGAAAGGAATAATGAACTGGAGGAATTCCATGTGAACTGGAAAGACCTCCAGGAATTGATGCAGAGTGAAAGGAACAGAACCAGGAGAACATTATACACAGAGACAGATATACTGTGGTACAATCTAACGTAATGGACTTCTCTACTTGCAGCAATGCAATGACCCAGGACAATTCTGAGGGACTTATGAGAAAGAAAACTAGCCACATTCAGAGAAAGAACTGTGGGAGTAGAAACACAGAAGAAAAACAACTTTTTGTTGTTTGATCTGCTTGATCACATGGGTCAATGGGGATATGATTGGGGATGTAGACTCTAAACAATCACCCTAATGCAAATATTAATAATATGGAAATAGGTCTTGATCAATGACACATGTAAAACCCAGTGAAACTGCTCATTGGCTACGGGACAGGGGTGGGAGGAAGAGAGAGAAAGAACCCCATGTAACCACGAAAAAATATTCTAAATCAACTAATTAAATAAATTTTTTCAAATAAAAAAAATCATGTGACCATGAAAAATATTCTAAATCAACTAATTAAATAAAATTTTTCAAATAAAAATAAAATAAAAATAAATAAAATGGTAAGTAGTATCTATCTATCTAAAAACATCACCAAGCATTATCTATAATGAGGACAAGGTAGAAGCCTTCCCAATAAGATCAGATGTGAAACAAGGATGCCCATTATCACCACAATTATTTATTATTCACTAGAAATATAGCATACATATAGTATATACCAATACAAGAAGAAAAAGAAATTGAAGGAATTAAAGTATACAATGAAGAAACAAAACTATCTCTCTTTGCAGATGACATGGTGGTATACTTAAAAGATCCTAGAGAATAAACTAAAAATTTAGTCAAAATTTTTAACAATTTCAGAAAAGTTGCAGGTTATTAAAATAAACCTACATAAATCAGCAGCTTTTCTATATATTGCCAACAAAACCCAGCAGCAAAAGATAAAAAAAGAAATTCCATTTAAATTAACTGTAAATAATATTAAATAATTGAATGTCTACTTGCCAAAACAAACCCTGGAACTATATGAACACAATTACAAAATACTTTTTTTTTTTTACAAGTAAAGTCAGATCTAAACAACTGGAAAAAATATTCATTGCTCATGGGTAGGCCAAACCAACATAATAAAAATGATAATTCTACCTAAATTAATCTACTTATATAATGCCATGCCAATCAAACCACTCAAAAATATTGTTTAGAGGAGGCAGATAGTTGGCTCAATGGATAGAGAGCCAGGCCTGAAGACAGGAGGTCCTGGGTTCAAATTTAGTCTAACTCCTTAGCTATATAACCCTGGGCAAGTTACTTAGCCCCAATTGCCTAGCCTTTACCATTCTTCTGCCTTGGAAATGATACTTAATATTGATTCTAAGAGAAGGTAAGGGTTTAATTTTTTTGATAGAGCTAGAAAAAATAGTAACAAAGTTCATATGGAAAAACAAAAGGACAAGAATATAAAGAGAATCAATGAAAAAAGTGAAGGAAGGTAGTCTAGCAGTATCAGATCTCAAATTATCTTACAAAGTCATAATCATCAACAATCTGGTACTGGCTAAGAAACAGAGTAGTGAACAGTGGAATAAATTAGGTACATAATGCCTAGAAATAAATGACCATAGTAATTCCATTATTTGACAAAAACCATTGGGAAAATTGGAAAGTAATATGACAGAGACTGGGGAGAGACCATCTCACACTATATACCAAGATAAAGTCAACATGCATACATGATTTAGGCACAGAAGATGATATCATAAGCACATCAAGGGAGCATGGAAAAAATGATAGAAAGGGAGTACAAGGAAGAAGAGAATGAAAAGTTAAATATCTGAGAATGGAATGGACTATTTAGGAGGTAGTTGGTTCCTCATTAAAGATTTTCAAAAAGATACTAGATTTCTACTTTTGACAGATTTCTGTTCAGTTATAGATTGGTTTAGGTTATCCTGCCCTATCACTTTAGAAAAAAAACAACTTTAAAATCATATTAAGGATTTTAAGGATGAGGAACAGTAAGGCAAGAGATAAAGAGATGTTATGGTCAGAGAAGAAAATTTCAGTGTTCAGTATCTTAGAAATGGAATAGTTTTATGTGCTAAGGAAGTCTAAAGTATGACCCACCTTGATGGGTGAATAAGTATTATAAAAGGTGAAATACTTGTTATTGCATTTAAGAGGCTGTAAGGATAGATCATTAGAAGGGCCATTGGCATAGTAGTTGATGTATTCCAAAATGATGTCAGAGAAATGAATGGAAAAGAAGACATTAGTCTAGCTTACAGAATCTTGGAGAAATTGGGTGGGAAGTGGATGCCAGAGGTGACTCAGTGGATAGACTGCCAGGCCTGGCATCAGGAGGACTTGAATTCAAATTTGACCTCAGACACTTCCTAGCTATGTGGCCCTGGGCTAGTCACTTAGCCTCAATTACCTAGTCCTTACTGCTTTTCTGCCTTCAGACTAATACCTATATTGATTCTAAGGCTGAAAGTAAGGGTTTTTTAAAAAGAAGAAAGAAAAAAAATAAAGTGGATACAAGCAAGATGATTAAGTAACAATATTATTTAAGTCTAATTCCCCTTCATTATTTCAAAAAAGGCAAAAATGCCCCAAGTAAAAAGGGCAACAATAACCAAAGGGGAAAAGGAAAAATATCTACACAAATGAAAATCTCTCAGAGAGCAATCAGTAAAGAAACTGAAGAAATGAGTAAACAAAAAAATATATATTATGAGAAATACTTGGGAGAAATAATAGTGCTGCAATAACAACTACAGTATGAGATTGGAACATTTTAAAGCCTCTCCAGAGTAAGATATTTTAATTAAGTTAAGGAAAAAGTAAAAATAACATAGTTGTTGTCTAGGTTGGTTTCGCTCAATTATTTTTATTTATTACAAAGGCAAAGTTCAATGGAGAGTGGTATTAATATAGAAGTAAATTATTATGACATAAGATAAACATATCACAGACTGAAGAAAATAAACAAATAAGAAAAGAAAAAAAAAGATGAGGGAAATTAGAGCTCCTAAATAAAGATTCAGAAAAACAAATAAGAGAATCGATGATATAAAAGAGAAGATGGAAAATCTTAACAAAGCAGTAGACACTTTAATAAAGTAAATGAGTGACTAGGAAACCAATAGATGATAGTGAGTAAGATTGAGATAAGATGATATAGCAATAGTTTGATTAATGTTCTACTCAATATGTCTGTGGAAACTGAAAACAAACAAATTCAGGTAATACAAAGAACATGTTATGAAAATTCTCTTTCAAATTCATGTGAATTAAGTAGGAGGCAACATAGTATTCTTTGACCAACCTAACCTGTGCTCCCATGTTGAAACTATATTATTAAACTGCCAACCGCCCATCAGTGGATGTGCTTGGGTTTGGTTTTCCTGTCACAATTGTGTTACCCAAGTAGCAGGATGAAAATAGAATGCAAAAGTAATTATAATATGGCAGAATGTAAAGAGTATCAGATCTAGAAACAGGATACTTACGTTCAAATTCTGGCCCTACTCCTTTTTACCTGTGTGAATTTAGACTTTTTAGTACCACTCATCTGCCTTTGGCACCCATCTGTCACCCAACTCTTACCTATAGCTCCAAGAAGCTGTAGCATGTACAGTGGCCACACTCTGGTAATACACCTTCTCAGCACATGGATTAAACCAGGTTAAGAGTAGCCAACAGACCTCAAATCTGTCAATGAATTAGCAAGGTGTCCACTCCAAGCATGTGAAAATTCTCCCTGGTAGAATAGGCAGATGAAAGAAGTTTGTTCCAGTGGTCCAGGAGGACAGCTGAAGCAGAAGCCATGGAGGGCTTAGAGCTTCATCAGACATCCAAGATGCCACAGTCATCCCAAGCCATCACAAGTCATCTTGACTTTTGTCTTGCCAATGGACTTGTATGACTCTGTAAGAGAGAGTGAGGCTGATGACTTTGAGCAACTTTGTCTTACTTAAACCTAAAGAACATGCTAGTGAAGACATCATTCATACTATTCAACTGTTTTATTACTTTACTATGTTATAATTTTGCTGTTTTACTATTCTTCTAATTTGAATTCTTGTGATGATGGATAAGTGATGAGAATGCACTGTGATCTGTAGTCACAACCCTGCACAGAAGAGGTTGCAGGGTTTAGGGTCATCTTCTCATTGGACCAAAGCCACAGTGGAATTCAGCAGTCCCCTGAGTTTCTGAGCAGCTTTTTTTTTTAAACCCTTGTACTTTGGTGTATTGTCTCATAAGTGGAAGATTGGTAAGGGTGGGCAATGGGGGTCAAGTGACTTGCCCAGGGTCACACAGCTAGGAAGTGGCTGAGGCCGGGTTTGAACCTAGGACCTCCTGTCTCTAGGCCTGACTCTCACTCCACTGAGCTACCCAGCTGCCCCTCTGAGCAGCTTTTTTAAAAGTAAATACTGCTGACTGTGGCATGAGGAATGGGACAGAAAAGGTACACTAAAAATTGTTTGCTTCACCTAACCCTAGCCTGCTTACTACAGTAGGAAGGGTTCCCATCCTGTGACCAAGACACACAAAAAATATACAAAAATTAGGTGATCCTACTCACCATTGGTACCTAGAATGTTCTCATGCTCATGGACAATAGGAAATCAAGCAGACCTGAAGATGAACAGTTCTTGACTTCAGAACATCCAAATAGCAGCCCTACATGAAACAAGGCTGACAAATAAAGGAAGGTCAGTTTATCAAAGTCAGACCTGAATACATATTTTTCTGAAATGTCATCATGATGGGGAGGGCCATGAAGTTGCCATAGGTTTCATAACCAATTTTTTTAAACTCTAACCTTCCATCTTAGAACTAATACTGTGCTATTGGTTCCAAGGCAGAAGAGCAGCAAAGGGCTAGGCGATGAGTGTAGTGAATTTAATATAAATGTGTACCTCTTTTTCCTAAGAAAAGTTTGAAAATTCATTTTGGACACTCTACTCTTTGATTGCGTATGCATGTGTGACACTAGAGGCCTCATGGCTCCCTGGAATCCCAAAAGATGCTTGCATCTTGTCCTATGTGATTCCTGGCATTCAAAAGACTGGCCTCTGACCCAGACTGAGGCTAAGTCTGCCCAACCATGGAGACCTAGGAGGAGTGATATCACTGGGGTGATAAGTTAGGGATCAAGGAAGCAGCAAGTCTCTTGGTCTGAAGACCTGCCCAGTGCTTACAGTCCTTGGTTAGGGAGTATCTCACTGGCCTTTTGACTTTTCCTGTTGGGGCAGCTCCTGTGGGATCTCTCTTGAGTAGCAAATGGAAACATGAGGTAAATTGCAAACTCAGATTAGCTAGATTCTCTCCAACCTGTTTTCACTATAACTATAAATTAATATACAATATCCAGAGATTTTAATCCTACCATGGAGGTAAAGTGACTTGCCCAGGTTCACAAAGCTAGGAAGTATGTGAGGCCACATTTGAACCCAGGACCTCCTATCACAATCAAATCTAACCCAATCAGCAATCTTATATGCCTCCCAAAAGAGGCAAATGACAGACTCATAACAATACAATTGCCCCTTCTTGGAAAATGTCAGATCACCATCATTAGTATGTATACTACCACTTTGATGAGCCATGATAAAGTCAAAGAAAAAAATTTGATGAAGATCTGGAGACTCTCATCATCAATGTCCTGAAAGAAGACAAGTATGTAATTCTAGGTGACTTTAATGCCAGAGTAGGCATAGATCATCAGACATGACAGGGAGTCCTTGGGAGAAATGGAATCAGGAAGAGCAAAAGCAATAGTCTTCTATTTACCTAAACACAACAAAATGTTGCAGATGCACCCTTGTAGCAAGCACTAACATTTAATAGACTACATCATCATAAGAAGACAGGCAAGATATGAGATTGATGAAGGTGATATGTGCCGCAGAGTGCTGGTCCAACCATAGACTTATTCTCTCCAAGCAAAATAATTTGTATTCAACAAAAGCGTTGGCCCCAAGGCAAGAGGACCATCAGGAAACTCAAAATCCACAGATTAGAGCATTTTTTTGTATATGAACAATTTATTGATCACCTAAAAGAAAAGCTGAATCAACACACAGGAACAGTGGGGCAGAAAAGAAGGGCAACTTTCAGGGACTTTGTGTATAGCATCACATTTGCTCATCTGGGCAAGAACACTTTAAACATTAGGTTTGTTTTGATAACAATGATGGGAAAATTCAGAAGCTGCTAAATGAAAAATGAGAATTCCACAGGTTTACCAGCAGGAAAGTTAGTCCATCTCTAAGAAGGCAGCATTTATAGAGAGCCACACCTGGAGAAAAAGAAGCCCTGGATTCAAGTCTGGCCTCAGATATTTCCTAGCTGTGTAACCCTGGGCAAGTCACTTAACCCCAATTGTCTAGCCTTTACTGCTCTTCTGCCTTGGAAGAGATACTGAGTGTCCATTCTAAAACAGAAGTTAGGGATTTATTATTTTTTTTAAGGGATGGCAGTGGCATTTAACTCCATCAAAAGTAAAATGCAAATGAAGCTTAGAAAGATTTAGGATTCATGGATCAGTAAGAAGGCAGATGAATTTCAAGTTTACACCAATAGTAACAATTCAAAGTGCTTCTGTGATGCTGTAAAGACTATTTATGGGCCAAAGACTGGTGCATTTCAACCACTGAGTGTTGATGGAACCACACTGATCACTGATAAGAATATAATCCTGGAGAGACAAGCAGAATTCTTCCATAGCATTCTCAACAGATCATCAACCAATGCTGAAGTCACTGACTATACACCTTATATTGAAGTTTATTTGATTAAAAAGAAGAAAACCAAATTGCCAGTATCAAAAATGAAAAAAGGGAAAATTAACAATAAATAAAGAAGTATCATTAGAAACTATTTTCCCCAACTAATAAGCCAATAAAACCAATAACTTAAATAAGATAAATTATTATTTACAAAAATATAAATTACCCTAATTATTAAAACAAGATGTAGAGAATTTAAACAACCTCATTTTGGAGGAAGAAATTAAACTTCCAAAGAAAAAAAAACTCCAGGACCAAACGGATTCAAAAGTGGATTCTATTAAAATAACATCAAAAAACAATTAATTCTAATATTAATTAAATTATTTGCAAAAGTATAAAAAGGAGACTATCAAATTCCTTCTATGATATATTTTTGTCTTCATTTATCAAATAGGGACAACCAACACAGAAAGAAGAAATCATAGACCAGTATTCCTAATGGGCATTGATTACAGGAAAAAAATATTTGCAAAGCAACTAAAATAGAACATCACAAAGATTATATATTATGATGGGGCTGGATTTATAAAAGAATGCAAAACACCCACAAAATGTATAGAACAGGGGGCAGCTGGGTAGCTCAGTGGATTGAGAGCCAGGCCTAGAGACAGGAGGTCCTAGGTTCAAATCCGGCCTCAGACACTTCCTAGCTGTGTGACCCTGGGCAAGTCACTTGACCCCCATTGCCTACCCTTACCAATCTTCCATCTATAAGTCAATACACAAAAGTTAAGGGTTTAAAAAATTAAAAAAAATTAAAAAAAATGTATAGAACATGTGGGAATCTACCTTCTATGATATATATAATTATATAAAATACAACTACAAGCAACTATTTACAGAAGTAGACAGGCCTAAATAATTGATTTAATATTAATTGTTCATGGGTAGGACAGACCAATATCACAAAAAAATCACAGTACTACCTAAATAAATTTACTTGTTTAATGCCTTATGAAACTATCAAAGAATTATTTTCTAAAATTAGAAAAAATAATGATGAAATTCATATGGAAGAAGAAAAGTTCAAAAATTTCAAGAGAAATAATGAAAAGATTTGGGAATGAATGGGATTCAGTGCTACATCTTGAACTGTACCACAAGGCAATAATTATTAAGACAGTTTGGCATTAATCAAGAAATAGAGAGATCAAATAAAGGAACAGATTAACAATACAACATACAGAAGAAACATAGCTGATACTCTAGAATTCAATAAACACAAAGACTCTCGTTCCTGGGATAAGGATTCCCTATTTGATAAAAAAGTTTTGGGAAAATTTTATAGTAATATTGGGGAGATAGATTTATAGTAACAATTCCCATTCTACAAAAAGCCTAGGAACAAATAGATACATGGCCTAGACATTAAAGGTCACAGCATAAATTAATTAGAGCTATAAGGGGAAAAAATACCTCAGAAATACAGATAGGGAAAAAATTATTGCCCAAGAAACAAAGAAGAAAATAGAAAATAAAATGGATAGTTTTGAAATTTAAAAGATTTACATACACACACACACACACACAAATCTGACAAAGCTAAAAATAAAAGGTACACAATTAACTGGCAAAAAAAATCTGACAACAAACTTCTCTGATAAAAGCCTCATTTCTAAGTTATATAAGGGACTAATTAAAATTATTGTAAAAATTAGCCATTTTTCAAATAATAATTGATCTAAAGAAATGAGGTTTTGAAAATTATTAGTTTAGTTTAATTTTTAAATATGAAACCCCTAGCAATCTATAGCTATATGGAAAAAATGCTCCAAACCACCACTAATTTAGAGAAATTCAAATTAAAGTAATTCTTACATTTTACTTCATAGTCATCAGTGGGAAAGATGGAAAAGGAAAGGAAAATAACAGATGTTAGGGGGCTATGGGAAAACAAACACATTGGTACACTGAAGATATACCTGATATTATTTTATAAGAAAAATGAAATATGATGAATTCAGAGAAGCATAGAAAGACTCTGATGCACTAAAGAAATTAGAATCATGATGGTAATAGATATAGATAGATATAATGGCCACATTTATGCAAATGAAAACAACAGCAAAAATACCAGAATCCAGGGGCAACTGGGTAACTCAGTGGATTGAGAGCCAGGCCTAGAGACGGGCGGTCCTAGGTTCAAATCTGGCCTCAGACACTTCCCAGCTGTGTGACCTTGGGCAAGTCACTTGACCCCCATTGCCTACCCTTACCACTCTTCTGCCTTGGAGCCAATACACAGTATTGACTCCAAAATGGTTTTTTTTAAAAAGGGTTTTTTAAAAAAAAATACCAGAATCCAAATTAAATGAAGTATTTTAATATAAAATGGTATTTTCATCTTGGAATCAATACTAAGTATTGGTTCCAAGGCAGAAGATAGGCAATGGGGATTAAGTGACTTGCCCAGAGTCACACAGCTAGGAAGTGTCTGAGGCCAAATTTGAACCTAGGACTTTCCAGTTCTAAACCTAGTTCTCTATCCACTGAGCCACCTAACTGCCCTTTAAGTTGTTTTTAAACAATAAAATAAGCAGCTGTATTAAATAATAAAATAAGCCACATGTATGTGTTCTTAAACAACTGATAAACACATATTGACCCTATAAAAAAAAACACCAATGAAAAAATATTATAAACAATTTTATCAATAATTTGGAAGAAAACTACCAAACAAAGGATGCGGTAAGCAACTTAAGGACACCCCTAGCTAAAAGTAGAAAAACCTGTCTCAGAATCCAGCAATCAGCCTGTTCCTAGGAAATGATGAGGGCTGGCTCCTCCACACTACTGACTTTAACAAATTGGTGCTCCATCAAGGCCAATGCTGACTGAGATTTGCCAGCGGACCATCCCAAAGGAAGACACTTGACCTCTGACAGCCGACTGGGCAAACTTGTCTACTTCCATCAGAAGCATGCTTAAAGGGGGTTCTAAGAAGCCAGGTTAGTCGTTTGTTTTTACAGGATGTTGTTTGCATGCTTTAATTCATCAAGTTTTCTTGCATGCTAAGGAGGGCAAGTCTAATGAGGGTTCCTGTCAACATGGGTATAATCCATGACACCCCCACAGCACTGTAGGTTGCAGCATCCCATCCTAACTGTTTGGCAACCCTGATGACCAGAAGGGTTTTCCTCACTCAGTTGGAAGCCATCTCCTCTCTACTTCTACCCATTTGTTTCTAGCTCCTTGATTAGTTATCCAGGTCGTAGCTATCTCTTCTGAAGGTGCCTTTTGCCTCTGGGCAAAGCCTGCCCTCCTGGTCCCTTGACTTGGAATTCTCCCCACCTGAGGACCTCACCTTGATGCACAAGACTTGGAGCCCGCATCACTTTGATCCTGGGAGCATTTTGCAACTTTCCTAGGCTTGCAGAGACTGCCTAATCTCCCTTCAAGATCAAATGTTCTCTGGCCTCACCCTCCCTGACTTGCTCCATGCCTGAGCAAACCTTGTTATTATTAATCAATCAGCAGCTTCCCTTAAGTCCTTGTCACTGTCTTAGAGCTAACAGGTAGGTCTGGTTTGACTGGGACTTGGCGAAGGCCTGGTTGGGACATACTTTGGCCCACTCCAAGCAACAACATTAGAAAGTAGTCCTTGAAAAAAGTACATGATGGGTAAGTTGGGCAGCCAAGGAAACGTCATATGAGATCACTCGATATACAGTTTAATATCCTGTGGGGAAATGAATCCAAATGTTCAGAAGAATAGCTTTCAACCAAGCATAACTGTGACCAAAAAAAAAAAAACTTGAATATGCTGGGAGTCATCAGGAGCAGTGGTAGAATAGGAAATTCTGGGTTCTAAACTTCTCTCTACCCTCACCAAAAAAATCTTTTTTAATTAAAAAAATTTACATAAGGCTTCCTCATAAATTATAAATAATTATAAATTACAAATCACAATTATAAATTAAATTTCCTTCTGGCTTACTATAATACAAGAACTTTTTAGAAGTGTCCGATAATAATCAATGAGAATTTTTATTAAGTGCCTACTATGTGCCAGGTGCTATGTTAGGTGCTAGTGACACAATTACATAGATTGAAACAGTGCTTCAGAAGATTGAGAGCCAGGCCCAGAGAAGGGGGGTTCAAATCTGGACTCAGATACTTCCTAGCTATGTGGCCCTGGGCAAGTCACTTAACCTCCATTGCCTAGCCCTTACAGCTCTTCTGCCTTGAAACCAATATATGGTATTGATTCTAAGATGGAAGGGAAGGATTTGGGGGAGAGGAGGGAGAAGGGAAAAGACTGAACTGTTCCCTACTCACAAGAGCTCCTATTTTAGAAACATATAAAAACATGTACACCACAGTTTATTGGGATGTGGCTGCTGAGCATACTACTTCTGGGAGCCACAGGTGAGATCTGGGGGGCTAGTGGACACCAGAGAAGAAAATCAGCCCTGAAAAAGGATCAGTAAGTTCATCAGAGGTTCTTGTGGGCTAAACCAGGTTGAGGGTAATG
>NC_058130.1:186618938-186691352 GCF_016433145.1 Gracilinanus agilis
TGCCTCTTGGGCCACCATCAGTCTTCTTGATTTTGTCTTGCCCCTAGACTTGGGAGTGAGGCTGATGACTTGATGCAACTCTACCTCGCTTAAATCCAATTTATTCACAAATCAAAAGACATCAGGATGTCATTTTGGTCTTCCTCAAGAACAAAGGATAACAACCAACTGATAACAGCACAAATATAAAGTGAATAAATAATATATAAATAGAAATTAAATATAAATAATATATAATATAGTATGTCACATAATATAATGTATATTATAAATATATAAATAAATAATAAATAATATCTAAATATGCTATATATAAATGTTATATACATAAATATATATAAAATATGTAAAAAGTAGTAAAGTAAAATGTGGTTTGCGAGGAGAGTACTTGTAGTTGGGGCAATTAGGAAATGCTTCATGCAAATCTGAGATGCATTTTAAAGGAAGAGAGAGACTCTTTGAGGTTGGTGTATTCTTGCATAGGGAAGTCAGTTCAAAGGTACTGAGATGAAAGATGGTATCCTGTATGGGGAACAAAGAGAAGGCCAGTTTGGCTGTATCATGTGTTGCCAGAGGGAATGTAATGAGGCCAGAAAGACCATTTGGAGCCAGGTTGTATAAAGTTCTCAGAGTGAAACAGGGGAATTCAGAGTTTATCCTAGATACAAAAGGAAGACCATGGAAATGATTGAATAGGGTAACCACCTGGTCAAATTTAGGACGGATTGAAATTGGGAGTTTAGAGGCAGGGAGGCCAATTAGGAAGGTGGTACAATGATATAGAAGAAAGATAAAGGCAGAAAATAAGTAAGTGGAGAGAAGAGGTCTTTTTTTTTTAACCCTTATAGTAGATATTGGTTCCAAGGCAGAAGAGTGGTAAGGGTAGGCAATGGGGGTCAAGTGACTTGCCCAAGGTCACCCAGCTAGGAAGTGTCTGAGGCCAGATTTGAACCCAGGACCTCCCATCTCTAGGCCTGACTCTCAATCCACTGAGCCACCCAGCTGCCCTGAGAGAAGAGGTCTTTGATGACCATTAGTCTGAAGCTGCACAGGGTGAACTACTGTTCTGGAAATTCATGAGCAACAGAGCACCAACTATTTTCCCTCAAAACCTACCCATTTCCAAGTTTCTGTATTTGTGTTGAAGATGCCTCCATTCTTCCAGTAATCCAGATTTGCAGCCTCTAAGTCTTCCCTAACTTCCCTCATCCACATAGGAAATTAGTTCTCAGGTCTGCCTAACATCTCTCACAACCCTCCTCCTTCTCTCCAAAATTTACAGGGGTACCACCCCAATTCAAGACCTCACTCCCTCTCATTGAGACTATTGCAACAGCCTCTTAATTGCTCCTCCCTGCATCAAATTTCTCCCCTCTCTAATGTCCTCCATGCAGCTACTAAGCCATAATCTGAAAGTACAGGTTACTACTACCTTGCTCAATGTTTCCCTATTAAATCTAGCATCAAATACAAATTCCTCTGGCATTTAAAGACCTTCACAACATGACTAGAAAGTTTTTGATCCTACTTGGTTTCCAAAAATACCTGCTGCTCTTTAATGGTGGGAAGTTGGAATGAGATAACTTTGGAGTAATTTAGTTGACAGATACTGTCCCAAAAGTGGGGGAAAAAAAAGGTTCTTCTCTTATAGACCAGAGGTGTCAAACCCAAATAGAAATGGAAGTCATGAAACTATACATAGGGATCCCTGCAGGCCACAAATTGACCTAGAAAATCACATAATAACATTATCTATGTTTTGTTGAATTTTTATTAATTTTGTCAAATATTTCCCAATGATATTTTTATCTGGTTCTGCCATACTGAGGAGTGTTCTAGGCTTGGCAGTGTGTTTGATACCTTTGCTGCAGAGATCTGCTTCCTCTGAGAAAGAATTTTGACTGATCTCAAGTGATTAGAGAGCACCAGGAGTGACATCTCAGAGACCCCCAAATAAAAGATTTCAGAGGAGGTCAGGAAGAGTAGAAAAGGGTGATTTGGGTGTTATGGCTGCATTTTAGGCCAAGAGCAGATCCGGGGAGAGAAAATCTCCAGTACTGGAGATGAAAATTGGAAATTTTGGTTTGAATAGGAAAGCGTATCCTCTTAAGGTCATGAATATAGCATTCAAAAAATATTACTGGGGTAGTCATTAAGGGCAAAGGAGTTTCTTCTGGGCATTCATGTCTTTTAAAAATAACTTCAAGTAAGGAGCAGTTAGCTGCCTCAGTGGATAAAGTCCCAGGCCTAGAATTGAGAGGTCCTGAGTTCAAATTTGGCCTCAGACACTTCCTTATGTGACCCTGGGCAAGTCACTTAACCCCCATTGCCCAGCCCTTATTGCTAGTCTACCTTGGAACCATTACACAGTATTGATTCTAAGACAGAAGGTAAGGATTTTTTTTAAAAAATACCTTCAATCTTCTGGAGGGCCAAAGTTCAGAATTTCATAGTTCTGAGCCAGATACATTCCAACCACATTGTCTAGTGTCTGTGGAAAATCTCATCATAATCGGAAAAGAATTAACTTCCTTTCATGTTTTCCTAACATTCAATAAGTTCTGAGAAAAGCATAAATCCAAAGCTTTCCCAGAGCAATGTTCTTACTTTTTTGGCTAAACAATTTACAGTCAAATAATGAGATTCTTTCTAAAAAAGGTCTATGTTTGAGTCATAATACCATGAAAACCTTATTACATTCTGTAATTATGACTTTGGAGTGTGTTTCCCAACTACAAAAGGAATCCTGTAAATGTGATATGTGAACCATTTAAAATTTTTTTATTTATTTACTTCCCTTCTCCACCACCTCCCCAAAAATAAAGGACGTAAGAAGATTTTAGGAAAGTGAGGCAGACAGATTAGCTAGGATACACCAGAGACCTTCAGAAAGTCTGAAATATTAAGACCCTCTTTGGATCTCACTTAGCCAAGACACAGCAAAACAGTAAAATGGATTCATAGTCCACTGAAGCTCTAGGTTCTAAGATGACGTAGGTGGTGATGTCACAGAAACCTCAATCCTGACTATTTAACCAGCAGCATCCAGCCACCAGTGCTGGAAGTAGTGAGCAAACTTAGCCTGCAGTTTGTTTCCATTGACAATCATTATGCAGAGCATTAAAAACATGGTAAGTAGTTGATTTGAATAGCTTTTTTTTAAGGACCATTTCTTTGGGTGCCCTACAGAAGAGAAAAGAAAAAGACTTTGACCGGCTTAAAGATGGTTTCCTAGAACAGTAGTCAGTGATGCTCATGGAAATGCATGTTATGGGGGCCTTTCACCTAGTAGGGCTTCAAATAGTTGTTAAATTGAATCAAATGCCTTTTCAAAGTTCTATAGCTGAGATCACAGAATCATTGAGTTATCATAGCAAAGAGAGCTGAGCTGTAAGGGGACCTCAGAAGCCATCTAGTTCGATTGCCTTCTTTAACTGATAATAAAACTGAGATTCAGGGTGCTTAAGTGACTTTGCCCAGAGTCACACATCGAAGTTAGTATTCAAGCTTAGGTCTTCTGATTCTAGACCCAGTGTTTCTTCCTATATCTTTATTTTTGATAGACTGTCCAGAAGAAATGGTTCCCATGAAAAATATCCAAGAGGCAAATTACCCAATTAGCAATTTTATTTTATTTTTATTTTTTTACTCAAGTTTCTACTGCATCAAATGTTTAATACTGCTGACCACTAGCTCAAAGTTTAAGGCAAGACTGAGAGAGTTAAATCTTGTTTTTGTTTCCTCCAGCTAAAAATAATCCCTTTATCTCCAAATTTCACAAAGCACCCTTCCTAGATCTTTCTTTCCTGTTATGGTTTATTATATTCCCCTAAAATCACCACAATCACTACCACCATCCTCAAACTTCCCCAATCCCCTGCATACCTCTAATTAGCTTGTAAGCTCTTTGAGACAATATATATTTCATATCTACTTTTTGTAACCCCAGTGCCTAACAAATTATTTGTTTTATTTTAATGTTTTTTGATCTGGACTTTTGATTTCATTGATGTATGAGAACTCCCCGTTTGGAATATCCCTTCATCAGTGCATATTTTCAGACATTCATCTATAAATTGTGATTTTAGATTTATCTGAACCACTAAGTTTATTATGTCATTGTAGGAATAGTGCTAAACTTGGAGTCAGAGAGACCCAAGTTCAAATCTAGACAAAGGTACTTTAAAGTGTATGGCAGTTGGAAAGCTATATCATTTTTCTTAGTCTCCATTTCAAATGGCACTAATAATGTCTACAGAATTTATTTGGGAAGGCTGCTAGAAGTCAGACAAAATGAGATAATACACATAAAGTGTTCTTTATAATTAAATAGGGTCAAGATTTGAACATAGATGTCCATAACTTTAAGGCTGGTGTCGCCCATAATAAATATTTTTTCAAATTGAATTGATAGAGCTCAACAACCTTTGGTGCAAATACTAAAGATCTATTTTCAAAATCCTACTCTCTACTATCTGCTCACTTTGCTGCTAGTAGCCCAAGACACTAGAAAACATCTGTTGTGATAATGTTGGCTATAACTATTTTGCCAATGACCTCCACCAAGCCCTCTACCAATATAATCATAGGATATTTGAGGAACTTATTTGCCAATAATTACCATGTTGCATCTCTTTTAAAAAATGAATGAATGTTTTGAATACTATCTCTGAAATATCAACATAGGAAATAGGAGAGAGTCATTGGTTTTAACTTCTGTTTCTTCACTTTTATATTTATATACTTTATATATTTTATATACTTTCACTTTTATATTTTGCTGATTTCTTGGGGAAACTATATAGATTTCATTAACTATCTAAATTGATTGGAGAAATGTAAACTAAAATAACTTGAGGTACCACCTTAAACCTATTAGGTTGGTTAATATGCCAGAAAAGGAAAATAACAAATGTTTGATGGGATAAGGAAAACTATGGACACTAATGCCCTATTGGTGGAGTTGTGAACTGATCAAATCATTCTGGACAGCAATTTGGAACCTTGACCCAAGAGTTATAAAATGTTGCATACCCTTTGACCTAGAAATGCCACTACCAGATCTATACCCAAAAGGGATCAAAGAAAAAAGGGAAAGGACCTATATGTACAAAAAGATTTGTAGCATCTCTTTTTGTGGTGGCAAAGAATCCAAAATTGAGAAGATGCCTATCAACTGGGAAATGGATGAACAAATTGTGGCATGTGATTGTTCTGGAATACTATTGTGCTCTAAGAAATGATGACCAGGATGCTTTCAGAAAAACCTGGGAAGACTTACATTAATTGTTGCAAAGTGAAATAAATAGAACCAGAAGATCATTGTACATATATATATATATATATATATATATATGTGTGTGTGTGTGTGTGTGTATGTATGTATATATGTATGTATATATGTATATATATATAATCATGCAATACATATTTTTCCATACATCATGTTGTGAAACAAAATATATATAACATACACTAAAAAAATTCATGGAGGAAATAAAGTGAAGAATAGTATGTTTCAAACTGCATTAAGACTTCATCTGTTTGGGGCAGCTGGGTAGCTCAGTGGATTGGGAGCCAGGCCTGGAGATGGGAAGTTCTGGGTTCAAATCTTGCCTCAGACACTTCCCAGCTGTGTGACCCTGGGCAAGTCACTTGACCCCCATTGCCCACCCTTACCACTCTTCCACCTAGGAGCCAATACACAGAAGTTAAGGGTTTAAAAAAAAAAAAAAAAAGTAAGACATCATCTGTTCCTTCTATGGCACTGGATAGCCTCTTTTGTTATGAGTCCTTTGGAGCTGCCCTGGATCCTTGCCTTGTAGATAACAGTTAAATCATTCACAGTTGATCATATCATCATACACAATTGTTGATACTATGTACAACATTCTCCTGGTTCTGTTCCCTTCACTTTACATCAATTCATATAAGTTTTCCCAGTTTTTTATGTGCATCTTTTTCTTATGGCACAGTACTATTCCATTACAATCATATACACAACTTGTTCAGCCATTTCCCAGTTGCTACACATCCCTTCAGTTTCCCTTCATTGCCACCACAAAATGAACTACTATAAATATTTTAGCATATATAGTTTTTTTTCCTTTTTCCTTGATCATCTTAGGAAACTGACCTAATAGTGGTATTTCTGGATAAAAAGGTATACACAGTTTTTGGATGAAAAAATCAAAACTATATATATATATAATTATCATTTAAAATGATCTAAATCATTATTGATAGGAGAAATACAAATCAAAACAACTCTGAAATATCATTTAACTTCTATAAATAGGGAATAAATCATACACAATTATTGTTACTATGTACAACATTCTCCTGGTTCTGTTCCCTTCACTTTATACCAGTTCATATAAGTTTTCCCAGTTTTTTATGTGCATCTTTTGCTTATGGCACAGTAGTATTCCATTACAATCATATACATAACTTGTTCACTAATACATTGTTAGTGGAACTATGAACTGATCTGAGCATTTTGGAGAACTATATGGAATTTATACTCCATATAGTTTTATATCTCCAAGAGATATAAAACTGTATGCTTTTTAGTAGATGTTTTTAAAAAGGCCTCTTCAAGTTTATATATTCAGTTAAAATAGAAATAAGTCCTGAGAAAATGCTCAAGTTCTTATTGTCATTTGCATAATAGTACAAAAAATAAATACATAAATGCCTCAAAGCATTAGCTCTGTTCCATTTGAAACCTTTGGCATCCACTGGTAGCTGGTATATTTCACAAGTTTGGGGGAAAGGAGAGTGAAAATTTTAATATTAATACTCTCTGGAAAATTGTGGCAGTGTTATATAATTGATAATGTACTTCACTAAGAATAAGAAGACAATTTCTAGGATATCTTTTTGCTTCCAAACACTTGTTAAGCACCTACTGTTTGCCAGATACTTTATGTTAGGGCTTTTTATATCTTGTGGAAGGAGATAAGTACAAAAATTGTGTATTCATTATCTGTGTGACATTGGGCAAGTCATATTATCTTAAGGGCCTCAGTTTCCCTAGATGGTACAGTAGATAGAGCACAGAGCCTGGAATGAGGAAGACTCATCTTCCTATCTTCAAATCTGGCCTCAGACACTTACTAGCTGTGTGACCCTGGGCAAGTTGCTTAGCCCTGTTTGCTTCAGGTTCCTCATCTGTAAAATGAGCTGGAAAAGGAAACAGCAAACCACTCCAGTATCTTTGCAAGAAAACGTCAAATGGAGCCATGAACAGTCAGACACAATGACCGAAATGGCAAACCACTCTAGTATCTTTGCCAACAAAGCCCCAAATGGGTCACAAAGAATCAGATATGACTGAACAACAACAAAGGTCCCTTCCTGTAGTTCCTTGATTCTATGGCTCATGTCTGATAACTAAAATGCATTTTCTCATTTATGTACTTGTTTCAGAATGAATTTGAGAGCTTTCTGAAGGATGCTGGTTCCAAACTTGTTGTCGTTGACTTCTCAGCAAAATGGTGTGGTCCATGCAAAAGAATTGGCCCTGTTGTTCATGTAAGTATTATTGACCACTCTCCTAAGTTCATTTTATTCTTCTGTTTGCTTTTTTCAATAAACCTTTTATCTTCTTAGAATTGATACTAGATACTTAGAATTGATACTAAGTGTTGGTTCTAAGGCAGAAAAGTTGGAGTTAAGCCCAAGATCACACAGCTCAGAAGTGTCTGAGTTCAAATTTCAACCCAGGAACTCCTGTCTCTCTATTCCTGGCTCTCTAGCCATTGAGCCATCTAGCTGCCCCTATCCCTGTCCTAAGTTTTTAAAGAGGATTTAATGTCCTTTGATATGCTTCCTTGCCACTCTTGAAAGCTGGACATTTGAAATTTTTGTATTATTGTTAATGAACCTTCTTCAGGATCTTGACTATTGGATTAGAAGCTCCTCAAGAATAGAGACTCATTTTTTCTTTATATTCTCAGTACCCAGCATAGTGCCTGGCACCTAGAACTATGCTTGAGAAATACTTGTTGATTGACCAGTTGAATTAATTAGAACTGAGTAAAATATACCTTATTCCAAATGCAGATATGAGGTCATTAATCTGGATACTCAGGAGTTAAAAGTTGTTATTCCTTTTTTATTTACTTATTTTTAAAAAAAATTGTAACATTTTTATTTATTTTTCACATTTATTTACAAATATGCCTCTATTCAACAAGTAATCTCTTATAAAAAAGATAATAATAGCAAAGGAAGAGAAAAAAAAAGTTCACAAAACTTACCAGTGCATCAGCTGAGTCTGATAGCACAGAATCCCTCACCTATCCTGGAGTTACGTTCCAGAGACCCCAATATAAGTGAAAATCCACAAAGTAGCGGGAGAGCAAACAGACTGATGCTACAGTTACTGAGCCAATTAGCCCCCCAGGATACGCTGTGGTTAGTCACCTTGGCAAACTTGTGCGATCAGTAGTGGCATACTGCATTTCCATTGTACATAGTACAGTTTTCATCCGCAAAATCCTGCAATATAGCAAAAACCACATGATACAGAATTAGTTGTTTGTTTTTTAAACCCATGATACAGTGAAGCCGTGATAAATGAACCGCAATATAGTAATGGACAACCTTATATCCAATATTCCATGCTCATAGTTGCCTACTCCTTCAGAGAAAGAAAAGAGGTATATTTTCTCAATTCTGCTATGGGGTAAAGTTTAGTTATTATAATTACACAACATTTAATTTCTTTTTTGCTATTCTTTCCTATTACTGTATTGTAGTTTTATATGATTTTCCTGGGTCTGCTCAGTTTACTTTACATCAGTTCATGTCTTACCATTTATCTCTGAATTCATTTTTTATATTTCTTACATATGAATATATATTCCATTATATTAACATGCCACAATTTGTTTAGTCATTCTCCAATACATAGACATCTTCTTTGTTTCTAGATCTTTAATATCTCAAAAAGCTTCTAAAAATATTTTGAAATTTGGGACATATTTTTCTTTGAGCTCCTTGACATGAATTCCCAGAAGTTACATAGCTAGGTCAAAGGTCCTTTCACTTTCGTGTATTTTATCCCCTTTGACAAGGGGAAGAGAGCAGATAATTCCAAATTTAATGATTTTTTTTTGGTGGGGGGTAGTTTCTGCAAAGAAATCCAAACTATTATAATATTACATGAGCTGATAAATTTATTCTCCCTTCCTTTTAAATCAGAATAATGGGTTTTAAAAGAACCCCAAAATAAATTCTATAAAATACTAAACCAAATGAGGAGTAGAATTTACTTTCATGGAGATTGTTAAAGTTAGAATTCATACCCTACTTGAGGACAGCTAGATGGTTCAGTGGATTAAGTCAGGCATAAAGATGGAAGGTCTTGGCTTTAAATCTGGCCTCAGATACTTCCTAGTTGGGTGACCCTGAGCAAGTCACTTAACCTCCATTGCCTAGCCCCATGGTGGCAAACCTAAGGAATGAGTGCCAGTGGCGGCACTCAAAGCCCTCTCTGTGGACATGGCCATCATCCTCACCCCAACACAGAGTTTTCCAGAGTGGGTTACTAGAAAGCCAATGGGTAGGCTACTCGCCGGCCTCTCTCCACAAGCATCTGAGGACATTTCTAACTTTACCCATCTCTCTCCCTAGCAGCCCAATGGGAGTGCTTCCTCCCTCCCTTTTCTGGGGTAAACTCAGTCTCTAAAAGGATTGCCATCACTGGCCTAGCCCTTATTGCTCTTCTGCCTTGGAACCAATAAACAGTAATGATTCTAAGATGGAAGGAAAGGGTTTAAAAAAAATTCATACTTTTTTCTTGAGAAAAATGTAAATGATCTTCTCTGAAGATAGAAGATTAGACCAGATAACCTTTTTAAAAAATTATTAAAACCTTTAGAGTTTTTTTTAGTCATCTTCATTTCTAAATATCCCTCCCCCACCACCACCCCTCAGAGAGCCATCCCTTGTACAAAGATTACAAAAGAGGAAAAGGAGTAATTGAGCAAAACTAATCAACACATTGGCCAAGTCAGGTAGTATATGTAGAGTCCCATATCCATAATATCCAAAGTTCAATCATCTCTCAATCATCACCCTCACCCCAGCAAAGGAGAGAAGAAGGGGAGTTATCCCATCTCTTATAGGCCAAGCTTTACCCGCTAAGTGGGGTACATGCATACCCAAGAGAATTAATTTGGTGTGCGTGAAGAAAATATTAGGATTGGGGCAGCCAAGTGGTTCAGTGGTTCAGGACAGGAAGTCCTGGGTTTAAAACTGATCTCAGATACTTCCTAGCTGTATGACCCTGGGCAAGTCATTTAATCCCAGCATTAGCCTTTATTCCTCTTCTGCCTTGGAAGCAATACTTAGAATTGATTCGAAGAAGAAAGGTAAGAGTTTAAGGGGGGAAAAAAAGAAAAGAAATATTACACCTGAAAACAGCCCAGCTGTTCAGTGAGTCTGCAGTTTCTGCCTGACTTCTGCTCTCCTTCCACCTGCATATATGATGGAAGGTCAGCCTAGCCAGAAAAGAGGTAGGCAGGAAAGCACTTGGGAAAGTCTCCATTCACCCTTGCCCTTCCTACCCAGTCCCCATTGCATCAGCACTACACACCTTTGATGTCCCAAGGCCAGGGCTCTGCATACTACCCTTGCCCTAGAAACCATGAACTGCAACTGCTTCCCCAGGAACTGGGGCCTTTCTAGGGCCTCACCTTCCCAGGAGGGGATGGCTGCTACACACACCCTGCTCCATCCCCCAGGAGAGACAGGAAGCAAGCTGCTAGAACTCTTGATGGGGCCCAGGAGCAATGGAAATTGGGAGACCCTGCTTCCCTGGGAGCCATTCATCTAGGCACCCAGAAGTTAAATTGACTTTCTCTTACCCCGCCCCCCCTTACCTTCCATCTTAGAATCAATACTGTGTATTAGCTCTAAGAAAGAAGAGCAGTAAAGGCAAGGCAAAGGGTGTTTAGTGACTTGCCTAGGGTCACACAGCTAGGAAGTTGTTTCTTATAAAAAAAAAAAATGGTATTTTTTTTTCCTTTCCTGGGCTTCAGGGAAGGATAGATGTGCTTCACAACATGGTACAAAAGGAGTCCAACCCTCCGGAATTGCTCGTGAGCCCCCGGAGCCAGGGTGGCCACAGAGATGGCCAGGCTTCCGGAGGATACAAATTCCTTAGTGCACCTCCCCCACCCGCAGAATTAGGGAGGGTCCTGGCAGCTGGCCGAAACCCTGAGGCGGAGGAAGGCTGAGGAGATGGGACGCAGCTGGGGCGGGAGGCCACTAAAGCCGCAGCTACTAGCAGAGGGAGGAGGGTGGCTGCCGCCTCTGCTGTCCGAAAACTCTGGGCTCTTGCCATGAGCCCCAGAACCCTGGCGACTCTGCAGCTGTGCCCCCGACTTCCAAATAAACCGGTCAGGAGGTGTGTGTGGAGGTAAACAAAGACCGCCCCCAAAAAGACCGCCCCCCATTACAGACCTGAGATCTGACTTCTGGACACAGACACACACAGACACACAGACACACAGACACACACACACACACACACACACACACACACGAAATTGACTAGTAGAATGTCCACAAAAACATCTTGATAAATTAGATGGGCGGAATTGAAAACTGAATATCGTGATTTTAGTAAGCACAACTTTGATCATTGACTTCCATTTTTATCTACAGACTGCAAAGGCCATTAAAACCAAGTATCAAAATAAAAGCAGACGTCATCACCACATCACAAAGTGTTAAGCTATGATTTTAAAACGATGAAGCATATTCAATCACCCAACTCTTATTAAAAAACGTAGGTTTTTAGTGAGGGCAAAATATTTTAAATAATAATAATATTTTAAAACTTCAGATTTATTTCATCTTTATCTATTTTTTTGTTTTAGAAGGGAGAGTATTGGCTTTATGATTTCAGTCTGAAGTCCAGAGTGAGGAAATTCCGTCTATCACTATACATTAGCACTCTCTGCAACATACATACAGTCTTAGAGAGTTGCCTGGATTACTGAGAGGTTTTGTTGTGTCCAGGGTCACAGAGCTAGTGAGATATGTCAGAGGTAGCACCTGAACTCAGATCTTTCTGGTTCTCTCAATCCACATCTGCATTTTTAAATATAATGAGTAGAATTATATAATAATATATATATATAATTTATTTAATGTTTATAATTATATCTAAAAATAATATATAATAATATATATTTAATATATAACTATATATGAGTAATATATAATTAATTGTTTGATATAATTTTAAAATAAATTAATATTTAGTGTAATGAATATAATCTATACTGATTGAATGAATTTAATATAATAAATATATAATACAATAAATGAATTTAATGTAATGAATATAATATGTAATATAATGAATGAGTTTAATATAATGAATATAATCTATAATACAATGAATTAATTTAATGTAATGAATATAATATAATGAATGAATTTAATGTAATGAATATAATATGTAATATAATTAATGAGTTTAATATAATGAATATAATATATAATACAATGAATTAATTTAATGTAATTAGTATAATATAATGAATGAATTTAATGTAATGAATATAATATGTAATATAATGAATGAATTTAATATAATGAATATGATATCATTGTACATGTATGTAAATAAATTTCTTATTTGGGGATGCACAGCCCCAGTTTTTGTTGATAGGAGTATACAATTTTTTTTAAACCCTTACTTTCTGCCTTAGAATCAATACTATGTATTCCAAGGCAGAAAAGCTGTAAGGGCTAGGCAATTGTGACTTGCCCAGGGTCTCACAGCTAGGAAGTATCTATCGACTGAGCCAGCCAGCTCACAATTTAAAAAAAAAAATCTTTCCTAAGTAACTTTTCAAGAGCCTTTCCTGATGTGAGATTCTATGTCAGATCAGGAAGACAAATCCCTACTTTCCACTGTGGGTTACTTGGTTGCAGGGCAGGTTAACAAGAGACATCTGCTATGTGACTTGATTCCCAGAACACAAATACAGTATCTCCCTGCCTCACTGCAGCTCCACATTCCACAAGTCTGTGAGAGAGTATGTGAAATGAGCCAAGCCCTAGAGTGTTTCCTTCCAGTGAATTCAGATTGCTAAAAGGACTGCTCCTCTCCATTAGGAACCAGTGTGCTCTGTGGTATGTTAACCGGGAAAACTAATGCAGAGAGACCAGCCCTAGTCCCTAGGGAATGCTGTATTTCACAACCCTTTTCAGACCAGACCAGATGCACTCATTAGAGAAATGACCGGTTTGGCCAATACTTCTCAGCATTTCCTCATTAAAAAGACCACCCTTGATCTCCATAACTAGGGTAATGAAAAAGAAACCAGGGTGGGGAAGAGAAAGAAAGGAGTAATTGACTTGGAATGCAACCTGAGAAGCATAGCCAGTATCAACAGCATCCTCCCCAATGGTCCCAAGAGAAAACTTTGGAGCAAGGGTTTTTCACTTTTTTGTCTCTTAGGGCCCTTTCGGCTGTCTGGTGAAGCCTATGGACTCCTCAGAATAATGTCTTTAAATATACTAAATAGAATGCAAAGGATTACAAAAGGAAATTATATTGAGTATATTGAAATACAGTTATCAAAATCAGTTTTTTCAGAGATTAAAAGCTGCTGATTTGGAGAGAAGAATATAAAAAACTCAGGATCGACACAATAGTCTGCTTGCTCCCTGAAGGAAAAAGATATATAAGCGAATATGAACTAGATGGCACAATGGATAGAGGGCAGGAGATTTGGAGTTGGTTCAAACTCTGTACTTACTAGTTATGTAGCTCTGGGCAATTCCCTTTTTAAAAATTCAATTAAATTAGTTTTTCATTAAATTTAAATCAAATTAAATTTGTTTGTTCAATTTAAATACCCAGGTTAGTTCTCTCCATCCCTCCCCATATTAGAGACATCATTTGACAAAAAGTAACATATATACATATATATTTATATACTATATATATATATACATATATATATATATAACCAAGTCTTGCTTGTTTCCATTTATCAGTTCTTTCTCTAGAGATGGACATACACAAATTATTCTTCAAATGATATTTCTGTTGCTGTGCACAATATTCTTGTGGTTCTGCTTATTTCACTATTCATAATTTCATGTAGATCTCTCCATGTTTTTCTAAAATGAAACTGTTTATCATTTCTTACTGCACAATAGTATTCCACAATCATATACCACAACTTGTTTAGCCATTCTTAATATTTCCTAACCCCAATTTCCTCACCTGTAAAATGAGGATAATTATACCACGCACTTCACAGGATTATTGTAAGAGTGAAATAAGATAGTCTATGTAAAGTGTTTTGCAAACCCGAAATTGCTATGTAAATGTATATTTTGTAGGTTCATAGATTTAAAGGTGGAAAGGAATTTAGAGTCACATAGTCTAGGCCTGTCATTTTACAGATGAGAAGCCTCAGAGAGGTTTAGTAAATTGTTCATGGTCTCACAGCTAGTCAGTATTAGAGGCAGTATTTGAATCTAGATTTTCCTCGCTTTCATGTAATATTCTATCAGCCATACCTTACCTTATTACTTTTCTATTGATAAGCTGTTTGTTTCTAAGTAGAGGCAGAAGGATGCTATAATGCATTTGGTACCCACAACTCATACCCTCAGGCCATTATTACCCTTCCTTTCTTTCTTAGCCAAACTCTTAGATAACACTTCTTTACTCATAGCCTCCTCTCACTTTCTTCTAAAACCTCTGAAATATGGCTTCCAACTTCCACCACTCAAATGAGAAACCTCTCTCCAAAATTATCAATGTTCTCTTTTTTAAGAATTTTAAATTTTTTTCTCAATTATTTGTAAAAACAATTTTAACATTCATTTTAAAATAATTTTTGAATTCCATTTCTCTCCTTCCCTCCCTCATTGAGAAAGCAATCACTTTGATAGAGATTATACACATTCATTCATGCAAAATGTGCTTCCCATATTATCAATATTACAAAAGAGAACACAGACCAAAAACAACAATAAGAACAACAAAATAAAAGTTTTAAAAGTATCTGCATTCAGTCTCCATAAGTTTTTCCCTTGGAAGTAGATATCATTTTTCATCATATCTTAGATTATTGTTTTGCTGAGAATAGCTAAATCATGACAGATGATCAGCATACAATATTGATGTTACAGTGTACAACAATCTCCTGGCTTTACTCATTTCACTTTGCATCAGGTTTTTCTCCCCAGGTTTTTCCAAAACCAATCGACTTATTTCTTATAGCACAATAGTATTATATCACAATCATTATACTACAACTTGTTCAGGCATTTCACAATTGATGGTCATCCTGCCTCAATTTCCAATTGATGCTATAAATATCTTTGAACATATAGGAAATGCAAAAAGAGATGCTATGAATATTTTTGAACATACAGGAAACTTTTATTTTTCTTTGATCTCTTTGATAAACTACTTGTGGTGGTATTGCTGGGTCAAATGGTATGCACAGTTTTATAGACCTTTGGGTATAGTTCTAAATTGATCTCCAAGATGGTTGGATCAGTTTACAACTCCACCAATAGTACATTAGTTTCCCAATTTTTCTAAATCCCCTCCAACATTTGTCATTTTCCAGTGTTCTTTTAATTGCCAGGTTGAATAGTGTCATTTCAATCCTCACCCTTATTGACTAATCTTTAGCATTTGACACTGCTGAATACCCTTTCCTCCTGTATATGCTTTCCACTCTAGGTTGTAATGCCACTGCTCTCTTCTGGTTTTCTTCTCTATCTGACTACATTTTCTTAGTCTGCTTTGCATATCATCATATATATCACACCCAGTATCAGTAAGCCATCAGTAAGCCATAAGTAAGGACATCAAATCAATGTGCTAGGTCCTATTCTTTTAAATTAAAATGTCTTACGTAGATGAGTCACAGATTAACTAGATTTGCTTAGTCTTTTTTTTTCCCAAGCTCAAGTCCTATAACTCCAATTACCTACTAAATATTTCTGAGATATGAGTCCAAAAAGATGGAGGAATAGACATTTTCTCATGACCATGAACTTTCTAACTTCTCTAAAATAGGAATTATGTACAAGAGATAAGCCAATCTCAAGTGTTTCCACAGCCTAGGCACAAAGAACCAAAGTGAGGTAAAAATCTAATGAATAAATAACAATCAGCACATATTATCAGTATAAACTGCAAAAGCCAATCCGTGCATTTACAACAAGGACTATACTGCTCTTTTCTCCTCCTAGTCCCAGGGAAAATCAAAAGGAAGAAATTTGTCCTGAATGAGACGGCAGCATGGCACCACTCTGAACTCAACAGAACTCAGTCAGAGAACAAAGAAACAAAGGGAACAGGAGCAGAAAATGTTTATGGCTATATGACACTCCACTAATCCTGAGGGGAAAAGTCAACTATCTATCTAGGGACAGTTCTATAACCCCAAAAGTTACTTTGGGCAGAGACCGAGGTTGGTAAAATGTGAACTTCCCAGGATAGGAAGAAATTCAGAGCCAACCACCAGGGAAACTTTATTAAAGGGGAAGGAGTCAGAAAGTGAACAATAGGGGAAAATAAGTAAAAAAAGACTGAAATTACCAATGATCTTAGAAAGAAGAAAATTCAGTTAAAAGTTTTGAGTATAAGTAGATAAACATCAAGGAAGATATTTTTAATAGAATGGAATATAGCCTCTGGATCAGCAAAAAAAGACCAGGCATCTATAAATAAATATTTCAAGACATATAGCAGATGCAGAAGAGAAACTCATGGATTGCCAAGAGAGCATGGAACGACAATAGAATATTCTTGTATGGTTTAATAATAATAATAATAATACCTCAAATGCATTTCAGATTCAGCACATTCAAAATTGAAGTAAGTTGTCTTTACCCCAAAACCAATCCCTCTTTTGAACTTTCCTGTTAAGAATGCCACCATTTTTCTGGTGACTCAGTTTCGCAACTCCATGATTTCTCATTGTCACCACACATATCTAATCAGTTCAGTATGTACTTATATATGTCTTTTTTTCCCAACTCTCCCATTTTTAAGCAAAACAAACAGGAACCACCCTAATTTAACCCAATGTAGCATATAAATATGATTGATTATAATTAACAATTAAAGGAAAAAGTAACAAGGTACAGAGGTCTTATTAATCACCCCTGATTCTATATGCTACTATCACAAAATAGGTCTCTGACCTTTTTTTAGTTTTTTCTCCTTCATTTTTTCATGACTTAGCACCTTCTATAAGGATTTTTCATTGATATTAGCTCAATTTGAATACTGCCGGGACAGCTACTCCATATCTCAGTTTTTTATATTCTGCTTCCTCTAATCTTTTAGGGAAGACCAGAGCCTTCCTATGACAGACCCTCCCTGTGTATACTACCCCCCCACAAACACACACACACACACACACACACACACACACACACACACACACACAAATAAATAAATAAAAACACCAGTCCTTTATTCTGAGTTTCAAACTTTCTACCCTAACCTAGGTCTTAGCATACTGTCTGACACAGAGTAGGTACTTAATAAATGCTTGTTGACTTGACCTGAATTGGCAATGTCTACTTATGGCAGACTCTGGCCAAAGAACTGAGGAAGTGATATTCATGTCCCATGGCTCTTTGGACAAGAAAGACTCTGCTGTTTAGCCTCCTAAACTATCTCTTAATGCCATGTTGTCAAACCTATGGCTTATGTGCCAATGGGGGCTGCTCCTCCTCTCCACTGTGCCTGAGGACATTACTCATTTCACTCGCCTCTCTACCCAGCAACCCAATGGAAGTGCTTTCTCCCTCCCCTGTCTGGCATAAGGAGGTGGCTCACATGTGGTATGAGGATGCAGTTTGGGCACTCAGTCTCTAAAAGGTTCCCATCGCTGTCCTAATGCATCAAAGATATTGTGGGAATTGGAAAAGTCTTTGATACTGCCAAATGATTTAAGATCTGAAATTTATATCAACAGTGGAAATGACATTTAAAAAGAAGCATTAAGATCTACTTTGCTGCTGAACTCTAAAGATCTTGGGATCTTTCCATATAACTTGCAGCTGAAACCTTACATATGTGCTGTTTCACCTATAACAATGTGAGGTCCTTAATAAGAAAGATTCTTCTTATTTTTCTATTTATACCCCAATACTTAACATAGTACTTTGCATATAGAAGGCACTTTATAAATGTTTCATTCATGAAGTCATAGACTTTTTCTTGGCTTTTTCTATTACTCTGGCTCTTGGAGTCATCTTTTTCTTACTTAATCCTTAGATTAGAATAGAACAGAACAACTATTCCTGGTTGTTTAGACTGAAACTAATCCCCTGCTAAGAGTGTGTTGGCTAGGCCAGTCTCTGCTCTAGAGATTCTGGCCAAACCTCCATGATGCCTTTCCCTGGTCAGGCTTGCACTATGTTGTGGGGTATACAATATGTAAATATATAGTTAGATTCAAACTATTTGCAAAATAAATAGTAATTTAGGAGGGAAGCACTAATGCCTGGAGGAATTAGGAAAGGCTTTTTATAGGAGATGACCCTGAGCTGAAACTCCAAGGGAGGAAGGGATGCCAAGAGGCAGAGAATGAGAATATTCTACAGAAAGGGCTCCCTCCCTCTATAAAGATATATTAGTTGGAGATGAAATGGCATGAACTGGCTAGCTCTTAGACCAATTTAACTAGAATATAGAGTTCATGAAGAGGAAGGTATTAATCTGCCTGGAAAGATTGACTGGAGCCTGGCTGAAGGGCTTTAAATGTCAAAGAGAAACATTAAATAGGGAACCACCTAAGCTTCTTGAGCAGGGGAATAACCTTGTCAGTTAACCTTGTTAGTAATATGATTTGGTAGCCTTGTGGAGGAACAGGGAAAGGATCAAAACAGGAAGACCAATTAAAAAAATACTGTCTGGGCAGCTAAATGGCTCAGTAGATGGAGACCCTGGCCTAAAGATAGGAAGTCCTTGGTTCAAATCTAGCCTCAGATATTTCCTGGCTATATAGCCCTGGGCAAGCCATTTAACCACAATTGCGTAGCCCTTTACTTCTCTTCTGCTTTGGAACCAATACTTAGTATTGTTTCTAAGCCAGACAGTAAAGTGTGAAAAAAAAAAAAGGATATTTTCCCCAACCTACCCCTTCGGTAGAGATGGGAGGTCTGCCATTGCTATTAAATATTGTACGTTTTCAGGTTTATTCAATGTACCAATAGGTTATGATGATTTTTTTTCCTCTAAAAATATTATTTGTTGTATGGGATGGGCTGGAGAGAGGGAAAGAGAGTTGGGATAACTATGCTGATGTAAGAAATAGAAATATCAATTTAAAAAATCAGAAAAATACATATATTCTATTAGTCTTAGAGGAGTACCTGAATTCAGCTGACTGTGGTGGGAGAGAACAGAAGGGAGATATGATATTTTACCTAATTGTACAAAGCAGGACATTGTGCACAATAGTGATTTTAAAAAACAAACAAACACAACGCTTTGTTCTACTTAGGGCTCTGTAGACAGGTGCCACAGCTGTTCTTGTTATGTTGCTGAGCAACCACCCATTTTAAATAGAAGAGACCATCCTCTGAGGCTCTTATTGTAAGCTGCAAAGAGACTAAGAAGGAGCAAAGCCTGACAGAACAGACCTGGCTAATGAAGCTTCACTCTCTTGTTCATTTTTGTACCTTTCAACAATAGATGTTGGTCAAAATAAGAAAAATTGAATGGACAATATTTCCTTCATGACAAATGAATCTTCCTAGATGATTTCTCAAGGAAAAAATTATATTGGCCAAGTCCCAGACCCTTAAGTGCTTGCTGATTCGATTTGACTTTTTTAATTGAACTTAGCAGGAGCCAAATGTACCTTGTCAGAAAGCCAGGCTCCTCAGTTTAATTTTTTAAAAAGCTTTTCCCATCCATCCTATTGACCATGTAGTGAAACCTATTCCCCTAAATATGCTGCAACCATATTATTCAAAGAGCCTTGGCTGGAAAGATTGGATGGTGCAATTTCCTGCTTTCCTGTGAATTATTGAACAAATGATGCCAACCTTGATATTGTGATTGCTTTCTCAGTGGATATTTGTTCATAATGGGATCATTTTTAAGTTTCTTTACGAATGATACCATTTATTGGGTAATTTACATGGTGTCTAACAAGGAAAAGAGAGTTAACATTTGGGGAAGTCAATACTTTATAAAATTGGAATTTTTGCCTTGTATTGAGCACATAGGTTAATACTTGTCCTAAAACAGTGATGGTGAACCTTTTAGAGATGGAGTGCTTGGCCCTGCCCCACCCCCACCCCCTAGACCATGAGCCATGCCCCCCCCAGACCCCATGATGTGTCCCTCCCCCCACTGCATGCTGAGTATGCCTTGTCCCTCCCTTATTCCAAAAAAGGGGAGGGAGAAAGCGCTCCCATTGGGCTGCCTAGAGGAGGGGTGGGTAAAATGAGGAATGCCTTCAGCAAGTGTAGAGAGCAGGAGGAGAGTGACCCAAGTGCTTTGCTCCCCTCTAGCTCTGACACCTGTTAGTTACTGACCTTACCCCCCTGTGCGCTTCCATGGGCTGCTCGGCAGAGGGGCCAGGGATGTGAAAAAATGTCCTCAGGTGCAGTGGAGAGGGGGAGGGGAGCAGCCCCACCAGAGTCCCTCTGCCTTTCTAGTAATAAACTGGGGGGGGGGGGGCGACGCATGCCCACAAAGAGTGCTCTACATGCCGTCTTTGGCACTCGTGCCATAGGTTTGCCAATACTGACCTAGAAGATTGCTTCAGGCACACCCTTCCCCTTCCTACCCAACCTGATAGTGATCTCTCCCCATCAGCAACTGCTTATACCTCAGTTTTACAGAGCTGCTTCCAATGGGCAGAGCTTAGCTGCAAGCAAAGTTCACATGAAGTTGGGATAGGATTTTTTTAACATAAAAGTTATGCTACGACTTGAGATGCGACATATGTATATATATATGGAGAGAGAGAAAGAGAGAGAGAGAGAGAGAGAGAGAGAGAGAGAGAGAGAGAGAGAGAGAGAGAGAGAGAGAGAGAGATGCTAAGACCTAAACTAAAAAACCTATTATCCTTTAGACCAGTGATTCCCAAAGTGGGCGCCACTGTAACCTGGTGAGTGCTGCAGTAATCCAGGGGGGCAATGATGGCCACAGGTGCATTTGGCGGCGGTGAATAACTGCAAGGGGGCGGTGATAGTATATGACAGGGGGCGCTAAGTAATATTTTTTCTGGAAAGGGGGTGGTAGGCCAAAAAAGTTTGGGAACCACTGCTTTAGACCTTGAAAATCTCTGAGATGCTTTTATGATAACAAAACAAAACAAACTAAACTAAACTAAACTAAAATAAACTAAAATAAACTAAAATAAATAAAATAAAATAAAATAAAATAAAATAAANAGGAATGAAGAAATGAGATACACCGTGCCAAAAGAGATCTTCAGGTAGAGAAACTGCTTATTATTTCCATTCAATGAAATGAAGCAAGAACAGGAATACCAATAAAATAAAATAAAATAAAATAAAATAAAATAAAATAAAATAAAAAACCTAGAAGCAAGTCAGATATACATTGATTGTGAACTGGTTGAAATAAATTGTGGCATATGAATATAATAGAATATTGTTGTGTCCTAATAAATAATGAATATGATGAATTCAAATAAATTTGGAAACATATAAACTAAGACAGGGTAAAGTAAGAAGGACTAAGAACAACATGTGTTGTATATGTAACCCAATAATGTAAAGGAAAACACTAAATGGTGTTAAAATTCAGATCCATACAATGATCATTCATTATTCTGGAGGACTAATGATGAAATATATTCACCTCAGTAAAGAGGTGGTAGACTATAGAAGCAGAACTGTCAGACAAAGTCAACATGTCCATGTTCTGTTTCACTTAACTTTGTTTTAAGTTCTGATTCAGGATCTGTGTATTGGGAGAAGGGGGTGGAATATTGAGAAGTGGCACAATGCAAAAAAAAAGCATAATTCCAACAAAAAAAAGAAAGAAAACAGATGCCATTATTATCCCAATTTATTAATCAAGGAAGCAGGACCCCATCATTCAATTTAAAAAATTGATTCAGCATTTCAGTGTCTAATAAGGGGTGGAGATGGAGAAGACAGGAGATTAGGATTTAGGACAGTTGTCATGGTGTAGGAAATCCTCTACTAGGAAAAGAGGAACAAGGTCTGAAACAGATTCTTCTCAAGCATAA
The DNA here is from genome assembly GCF_016433145.1 of Gracilinanus agilis. Lineage (NCBI taxonomy): Eukaryota > Metazoa > Chordata > Mammalia > Didelphimorphia > Didelphidae > Gracilinanus > Gracilinanus agilis. The sequence goes on from NC_058130.1 coordinate 186,641,201, forward strand.
ATCCAAAGCCATGTTGGGTGGGAACCAAAGCTTTTCCCATGCACAAAAAAATCCAAAAAATTCCTGAATGGGCAATATGAAACTGGGTGCAGAAACAGCAGATTCAAGCTAGAAAAGTCAATACTAGATCAGGAAGTATGTGGATGATTCAGTCTGCCCTTCTCAAAGCTCTGTCCTTTTCTTCCCAGCCATAAGGATGGGTCCCTCCTTGCCAAGCTGCCCCAGAGTTCTGATGGGTTTGGACACCTAGTACTGCTCAGTTAAATGCCACAAGGTATACAAAAACCACCTTAGGCATAATCTGTAATCCCAGATTTTATAATCTAATTGGAGAAACAAGACATGCTAATAGGACACAGCTCATCCCAAAATGCAAGGCTTACAGCAAATATCTTTTATTTGGCAAATGGTTTTATATGGTTTATGTGGCAAATCATCAAAATGGCTGGTAAAGACATGTGTCAAAGTTAGTTTGGTAAAGACAATAGTGTCAAAGGACATCATTGTAAGGAGAGATCCACATGGGTTCAAGTCAGCTAATCAGTAGTGGTATCAGAACCTGAATCCAGATCCCTTGACACCCATTCTAGACCCTGAAAGCACACCAAATGACACTTTGGCTTAAGATGCCAGTGTGTCTTGTCTTAACAATGTCCTGAGAGAGCCATGTCATTCTTGGGAAGTCTGTCTACTCTAGATAGTACTAAAATACCAGAGTTATGTTTAGTAGATTGTGAGCTTCTCAAGGACAGGAACTGTCTTTTGGTTTTCTTTGTATCCCTAGATACATGCACAGGCAAGTCCTTAATAAATGCTTATTGATTATCAATTAACTCTTTAAGATCATTTGATTTATGTAAAAAGCTCCTGTTAACACCTTGCCATTTGTTAATATAAACATACAGAAGGGGCAGCTGGGTGACTCAGTAGATTGAGACTCAGGGCTAGAGACAGGAGATCTTAGGTTCAAATTTGACCTCATATATTTCCTAGCTGTGTGACCCTGGGCAAGTCACTTTACCCCCATTGCCTGTCCCTTGCTGCTCTTCTGCCTTGGAATCAATAATTGGATTCTAAGACAGAAGGTAAAGGACTTTTTTTTTAAAGAATTTTAAATATATATATATACATATATATATACATGTATGTATATATATATATATATATAAACTTACAGTGTACTAATTTTGGATTCTTCCATTTTGTTTTTAAGGAAATGGCTATGCGATATGAAAATGTAATATTTGCCAATGTGGATGTGGATGCTGCAGAGGTAAGATGTTTAAATCCCCCCCACCCTTGAATGATGTCCAATATAACGTGCACTGAGTATATTATAGCCTTATGTATCATCAATCTACAGAATCTCAGAGTTGGGAGGATCCTAAAGCTAAGGAGGGCCGCTTCTACACAGACCCATCCTGTGGTCACATCCATCCTTTATTCAAAGTATCTCCTCTGGGGAAGGGAAAGATGACCCACTGCTCCCCAAAGCAGCCTATCATTCTTTGGGATGTGTTAAGAAGTTTTGTTATGAAATGTTCCCTTCTCGTTAAGCCTAAATTTGCTTTTTTTGCAACTCATACCTGTTGCTCATAGTGCTGTGATCAAGCAAAAAAGTCATCTCCCTCTTGCTCTTGAAAGCCCTTCAGATCCTTGAAGGCAGTTTTATGTCCCTACTAATTCATTTCTTCCTGTAGAACACCCTAATTACTAATCTAGCTAAGTTAAACACATTTCCCTGTGGGAAGTGAGTTCAGCTAGTAATTAAGTTTTGCTTTGTTGGGTTTTTTTAACCTTTATTTTCTGTCTTAACAGCTGTAAGATAGAAGGACAGGGGTTAGGCAATTGGGGTTAGGTGACTTGCCCAGGGTCACACAGCTAGGAAATGTCTGAGAGCAGATTTGAACTGAGGACCTCTTGACTCCAGGCCTGGTGTTCTATCCACTGTGCCACCTAGTTGCCACTAGTAATTAGATTGGGGGGGGGTGTTATCTATTTTTTTAGTAGTTAGTTTTAATGCAAATGTATTAGTTCAGTCTTTATTAAACTGTAATGAACATTTCTGGAAGTGCTTGAGTATATGTCAAACTACATAAGGATAGGGCCCTTCTTCACCCATGTGATTTCCTAGGTATGGAAACTCCTTCTAGCAAGGGAGGTTGGTGCCATTTATGCAACTTAGAATCTTACTTAGAGCACTAGAAGGTTAAGAAATTTGCCCAGGGTTACCCAGTTGGTTGTATCTCTATGACAGGACTTTAACCAAGATCTTCCTGACATTAAGACCCTCTCTCTATCCACTAAGTAATGCATGCTCCCATGCTGTAAGTCCTAGGACATTCCAACAGAGACAAAAATATTTCTACCACTTCCTGTCATGTGAGAGACAGAGGAAAAGGAAGGTAGAAAGGGAAGAAGGGAGATGGTTGCTCATATTTATTTTATACAATTTTTAAGATTTTTTTGAAAATTCATTTATCTTTTTTTTCCAATTCTTGCCCCTGTACAAAAGCTAGAGCTATCTTCTCATCAAAAATATAATATTAGAGAGCCATAGAGAGGTCTACATGATACCCAGTGTCTTTTTTTTAAGTATCCTACTTTATATTCTATAATTTTAGCTGGAAAAACATTTTTATCAGTGATTTATAGTTAATTAATGTAAACAAAATAAAAGAAATGAGTACATTTTGTGAAAGTCTGTTGACTCATCATCTGTGATGACTCATTAATTAATTGACGTTGAGAAATCTTTTGGAGTCTATAAAAGTCACTAACATAACTGGTTAGGATGTAAAAGGATAATCATATTTCAGGTTTCTTGTGTGGGTGCCACCCATTCCCTGAAAAAACTCAATTTTCCTCCGAGTCAGCCAAATCAAGTACTATACATTCAGCCTGAGTCTCTATCAGCATTGTTCCTTAGCCATTTAAGTGAAACCCCTGATATTCTCTTCTGATGAATTTATTTGGTTGCTAATGTCAACGGTTGCTAACATTATGAAGATTCAATTCAATCCAAGTATATTTTGTGCTAGGCACAAAGGTTACAAACACAAAGATCTTCCCTGCCCTTGAAGAGCATCATTATCAGGCACCACCAACCCATTTCTCTCAGTTCCAATGGCTACCACTTTAGTTTGGGATCTTATTACCTCCCCTGGATCACTAAAGGAACTTCTTAATTAGTTTCCTCAGGGGCAACTAAATGGCACAGTGGATAGAGTGCCAGACCCAGAGCTAGGAAGACACCCTCCTGAGTTCAAATCTAATCTCAGATACTTAGGAGAAGCTGTGTGACCCTGGGCAAGTCACTTAACTGTTGGCCTCCATTTCTTCATCTATCAGATAAGCTGGAGAAGGAAATGGTAAAACCACTCCAGTATCCTTGCCAAGAAGACCCCAAATGGGTTCACAAAAAGTCAGACATGTCTGAACCACAAAGAAAGTTAGCCTCCCTGGCTCTAGTTCTTCCCTTCTCCCATTCATTCTCTGACATCTTATTTTAATCTTCATCATTCTTTAACCTACATTTAACACATTTGACCATCCTTTCATCCTGGACACTCTCCTCTCTCGGGGTTTTTATAACTCTTCTCTCTCCTAGTTTCTTCACCTGGCTAGTTGCTTTCTCCAACGCCATTGCTTGGTTCCTCATTTCATGCAAGCTAACTGTGCCTGTTCCTCAAGGCTCTGTCTTAGATCCCCTCTTCTCATTCTACACTTTCCTTTGTTGACTTCATTAGCATCCTTGGAGTTAATTATCATCTTTATGCTAATGACTCATAGATGTAAGCATCTTCCCCAGACTCTCCCTTTAGCTTCAGTCTTGCATCACCTAATTATTTATTAGACATGTCCAACTGAATGGCCTAGAGACATCTCAAATTTAGCATGTTCCAAACCAACTTCAGCTTTCTCCCCAAATTCTAGATTTGTAATCTTGTAGTTAACCTTGTTTCCTCACTCTCCATCTCCCCAAGTATCCAATTAGCTGCCCTTTATTTACCTCCAAATCATCTCCTATATTCGACTGCTTCTCTCTTCTCAAACACTTTAGTTCAGACCCTCATTTATCTCCTTGATTATTGCAATGGCCTCTTAATTGGTTTCTTTACCTCAAGACTCTTCCCTTTCTAGTTTATCCCCCACATCAGTGCCAAAATGATTTTCCTTAAGAGCAAATCTGACCACGTTACTCCCCTACTCAACTCCAATATCTCCTTATTGCTTCTAGTATCAAATCAAGCCAACAATTATTTATTAAGTACTTACTGTGTACCCAGGGCAACTAAGGGGTGCAGTGGATAGAGTGGCCAGTCTGAAGCCAAGAAGACTTGAGTTCAGATCTGGCCTCATACATTTACTACCTGGGAAAGTCACTTAACGCTGTTAACCTCAGTTTCCTCATCTGCAAAATTAGCTAGAGAAGGAAATGGCAGATCACTCTGGTATCTTTGCCCAAAAAAAGTCAGACACAACTGAAAAACAAAAATATATAACAAAATCTAAACAAAAAATATAACAATATGCCAGGCACTCACTGCCTGCCCTCAAGAAGCTCACAATCAAATCTAATGATAACATGTAAACCATGTGAACAAACAAGATACTTACAGAATAAATTAGAGATGATATAATAGCTAACATGTATATAATACTTTGTGCTAGGCACTGAGCTCTGAGATCATCTCAAAGAGGAAAATACTACCATTAAAGACCAAGAAAGGTTTCAAATATAAATTCTTCCATTTGGTTTTTGAAACATTTCACAACCTGGCCCCAACCAGTCTTTCTAGTCTCGTTGGACATCATTCCTTCTCTTGTGCTCTGTCATCCAGCCAACCTCATTTTCTTTCTCTTCTTTCTTCTTGACCCTCTATCTCTCACCTACATGACCTGGCATTGACTCTCTCCTCACCTCTGCCTCTCCGAATCCCTTTCTTCCTTCAGTTCTCAGATGAAGCACCACATTCTATATCTGATTCCCCAAACTGTCAGTGTCGACTCTTTCAAACTTTTTTGGGGGGAGGTTTAGGCATTTTCAGTCATGTCTGACTCTTCATGACCCCTTTGGGAGGTTTCTTGGCGAAGAGACTGGAGTGGTTTGCCATTTCCTTCTCTGACTCATTGTATAGATAAGAAAACTGAGGCAACCAGGGTTAAGTGACTTGCTCAGGGTCAGATAGCTAGTAAATGTCTTGTAGTTAACTGCTTTATGCTTCTATTTATTGTTTTTATATTTATTTCACATTTATATATGTAGTAGCTATCTCTCCTGTTAGAATGTGGAACCTCTTTGTGAGGCTCAGTTGTTTAATTCATTGTATTTGTATATTCAAGAATTACCACAGTGCCTACAACATTGTAGGCGATCCTCTCATGCTTGGAACTCTTTTCCTTGGCTTCTCTGGCTTTTTTTTAAGCCCTAGATAAAATCTTACTTTCTACAAGAAGTCTTTCCCAATCCTTCTCCATTCTAGTGCCTTCCCTCTGTTTATTATTCCCAGTTTATCCTTTATATATCATGTCTGTACAGTTGTTTTCATGTTGTCTCTCCAATTAGAGCATGAGCTCCTATAAAACAAGAACCATATTTTTGGCCTTCTTAGCACTTAGAACTTAGAACAGTGCTTAGCACATATCAGGTACTTCATAAATTCGTGTTAAGGGGCAGCTAGGTAGCACAGTGGATTGAGAGCCAGGCCAGGAGTCAGGAATTCAAATCTGGCCTCAAATACTTCCTAGCTACGTGACCCTGGGCAAGTCACTTAACCCTAATTGCCTAGCCCTTGTCCCTTAGAACTGATACTAAGACAGAAGGTAAGGATTTTTGAGGAAAAAAAATGCTTGTTCATTGACTGATTAATAAATGTTTATTAATCAGTTTGGCAGCTAGAGCTTCCAAATTGATATAATGGAAAGATCTGACAGTGCCAACTGCCCCAATTCAAAAATCTTCAAATCAATCTTCCCATTATCTCTAGAATAAAATATTAACTTCTCAGTATTGAAAGCCCTGCCCAATTTGGCTCCCACCTAGCATTTCAGCCTTATTTCTTATTACCACCACTTCATACACTCTCCATTCCAGTCCAGGTTGCCTGATAGCTTTCATCTTTGCTGGGCATCCCATTTTCTGCCTCAGGCCTCATTCTTACCTTTTCTACTTCTAAAAATCCCTGATTTCCTCCCACTCAGGCCTCCTGTTCCCTCCTAATTCACTTAGTTATTTGTGCCTAATTCTTTTTCCTCAAATTATCGTAAGGGGAGTGAGTAGGTAACACAGGAGACAGAAGCACCAGGCCTGAAACCAGGAGGACGTGGGTTCAAATCTGACTTCAGACACTTCCTAGCTATGTGACCTAAGCAAATCTTAGAGTTGTTGTTAAGACAGAAAGTACAGGTTTTGTAAAAAATCATTATGTATGTACTTACCAATTTACATTTTATACCATACCCTCCTTCCTCCAAATCAACTGTCTTCTTGCCTCTGAGGCCAGCTTTCTTATCATAACTCTAAGCATTTCTGATAATTTTCAGGTAGTTATTATTTTTTAAACTCCGCTGAACATAAGCTTATGTTTATTCTGTCTTGGAAGAAAGAACTCATTAAGTTTGTAGAGTGAGATTTAAGTAAAAAAAAAAATTCATATCTCTATTCACTATTTGAACCAACAAAAGCCTATAACTCCAAATGGCATTTGTCTTGCTTTTTGAAGAATTAGTCATTCTTGTGTAAGATATTGAGTCTGTATTTTATCCATCAGAAGTGCTCAAATAGGATTGGCTCAATAGAAGCTCTAAGGCTCAGTTTTGCACATCTGTAAAATGGGGTGGGACAGTGTCACTTGTGCTACTTGCCTCACAGGGTGGTTTTCAGGGTCAAGGGAGAAAGTACATGTGGTCTATAAATATTTTTTATTATTATCAGATTTGTATGCATTCTAGAAAAACCTTAAATTTTTCTCACTTCTTACTAATTTCAAGACTCCTTAAGGTATATCCCAGAAACCCCTGACCAGATGGGATAGAATGGAACTCTCCATCTTCCCCTTTTAGTTGCTTCTTGCAAGGTAACCCTGTCATGTGCAGAGACAGCTTGCTGGAAGCCTGAAGCATTAATATATGAGTGGCACAGTTTCTTGGTTGTCAAACTGAAAGGAATTCCTGGAGGGGAGAAAAGTCTGTTACAGTGTCCTATTTCCTGTCAAAAGAGATAAATTCAAGTCCTTCAACAGGGCACAGTTTCTTCTATCCCGAAGGGCAGTAATTCCTAGTTACTTCAGGGCATTCAGTGTGATTTAGTAAAGAGTAATCTGAAGCATGGGATGCCCCATTATAGATAGAGGAGCTATATCTAGTGACTGGCATCACTCATCTTTTTCCTCTCTCCTAGGAGGTGGCTAGTTCTTGTCAAGTCAAATCCATGCCCACCTTTCAGATGTATAAAGAATCCCAAAAGGTATTTACGTTCCTATACTAATTGGTAGTGGTTATGTTCTAATCATGGCAGGATGACAAGCAACTGTGTTTCCTTAATAACAATCTAAAAAAAGGCTTAGTGTAGGCTGGCTGTTGATAAAATATACTTCTGTATTTTGAGAAATTACTGAGCAGTGAAGAAAAGACATTCAAATATGGCATGGTTTATTGTGACATATGATAATTTCATGAATTTGTATGTGTCATTGGACCTCTCTGAGCCTCAGTTGCTTATCTGTAAAACTGTAATAATAAGGATTATCTACTTACCTCGCAGGGTTATTATGAGGTTATTTAAACTATACAAATCTTGAAGTACAATAAATTGTGAATTATTATTTGTTTGTTTGTTTTTAAACCCTTATCTCTCATCTTAGAATCAATACTGATTGTATTTTTAAATATAGGACTTTTCATTGACCATAAGCTTGATATAAGCCAACAGTTTGATGTGCTTATGAAGAGTGCTAATGTAATATATTAATGATGAATATAGAATTAAGTGTAAAAGAAGTCTCTTTTAAGGTTGTAAGTGGTAACCACAAAATATTGAATTGAGAACACTAGCAGAATTATCATTGCTATGCTTTCCTAATCTTATATTATTAGGGAAAGATCACATGATCTAATAGTCCTACTATGTTTTCCTCCATTGTTCAGATAGATTACTTTTGGATTATTGCGATTAATTCCAGGTACAACTTTTAAGATGAAAGTTATAAAATATCACTTTTTAGATGGCAGAAGGAGGGTCGGGAAGATGTCTTGTGTGAAGAAGTGAGCAGTTTGGTAAAAGAATTTAAAACTATATTATAGGATTTAAATTAATATCCAACATTATAAGAATTATATTTTATAAAGTTTATTAATAATCACTTGAAGTAGAAGTAAAAAAAACTAATTATTTTTAAAAATTAAAACCACATGAGCAAAACTCTCCTGGCACTCACCCACACCACCTCCACCAAACCAATCAGAGCAAGAAAGAGCGAGAGGCAGGGCTATACCAAATTTATATCTTCCCTATGTCAGTACATAATGTGAGGAGAGTGGGGTGCTGGGAATAGTAGTTCTAGAGTACATAAATTCTAATTACATGATATAATTAATGTCAGGGGCAGCTGGGTGGCTCAGTGGATTAAGAGTCAGGCCTAAAAAAGGGAGGTCCTGGATTCAAATTTGAACTCAGACAATTGCCTGTGTGACCCTGGGCAAGTCACTTGACCCTATTGCCCCACCCTTACCCTCTTATGCTGTGGAACCGATATTTAGTATTGATTCCATGATTTACGGAGCTGGTAATTTTTAGCCTGGAAAACAAAACATTGAAGATACATAATAGTTGTCTTTAAATACTTGACAGATTTCAAGTCTGAGAAAATCTTTTATAAGCAGCCTTTCCCAATCCCTCTCATTGCATATTATTTGCCCTATTATATCACAAGCTCCCTGAGAGCAGGCATTGTCTTTGTCTTTCTTTGAATCTGCAACACATGGCACCATGTCTGGAAAATGTTATTCAGTTGTGTTGAATTCTTTGTGACCCCAACTTGGGTCTTCTTGGCTGAGATACTGAAGGGGTTTGCCACTTCCTTCTTCAGCTCATTTTGCAGATGAGGAAACTGAGGCAAACAGGGTTAAATGACTTGCCCAGTTACACAGCTAGTGTCTGAGGCTGGATTTGAACTCAGGTCTCTCACCCCAGGTTCAGCACTCTATCCACTGTGTCACTTCCCTGTCACTGGCATATAATAGTAGGTACTTAATAAAAGCTTTCTGATTGATTGATTAATACATAAGCTAGAAAATATATGTTCTCACATTTGTTCTGTGTTGATCCAGAGGATAGAACTAGGACCAGTGAGTTCCAATTTCAAGACAGATTTCAGATCCACATAAGAAAGAACCATCTATCAATAAGAGCTCTCGAACAATGAAAGGGTCTGCCCTGTGGGAAAAAAGATATCCCTGTCACAAGAGGTGTTCACTCAGGCAGCAGGTAATAGAAAAAGGAGTGCTAGCTAACAAGTCACAGGAGAACTGGCTTTAAATGCTGCCTCTCCACAGTTACCAAGCCAAGAGACCATGGACATGTCACCTAACCCTGCCTACTCCCAGTTTCCTCATATGTAAAAATAAAATATCTCTTACCTTACCTTGATTCACACGACCATCATCCTAGTTTCAAGAATGCACCAACTTTCTTTTCTTTTTTTTTCTTTTAAAACCCTTACCTTCTGTCTTAGAACTGATACTATCAGTTTCAATTCAGAAGACTGTTAAGGGCTAGGCAATTGGGGTTAAGTGACTTGCCCAGGGTCACACAGGTAGGAAGTGGCTAAGATCAGATCTGAATCCAGGACTTCCTGTCTCCACGCCTGGTGCTCTATCCACTGAGCCACCTAGCTGTCCCAGGATCCTATCAATTTTCACCAAGACTACTGAAATAGTTTCCTAATAGGTTTTCCCGCCTCAAGTCTTTCCTCTCTCTTAATCTGACACATAGCTAACCACTAGAATGACAATCCTAAAGAATAGGTATGACCACATCATTCCTATAAACTCCAAGATAGCAGGCTTAACTTTGGGCTAGTATCAAATACAAACTTCTCTGTTTGGCAGTTAAAACCCTTCACAATCTCACCTGTTCTAAACTTATTTTTCTAGCTTTATTTGACAGTAGTCAGTATTCTATGGTCCACTCACACTGGCCTTCCTCGATGCTTCTCCCATATGACCATTTATTTCTCATGTCCAAGATCCATAATGGCAAACCTATGATACTAGTGCCAAAAAGAGCACACAGTGCTCTCTATGGACAGACATACCATCCCCTGCCTAGAAAGGCAGAGCGACTTGGGGCAGAACTGCTCCCTTCCCCCTCTCCACCATACCTGATGGCATTCCTCACTTCACCTGCCCTTCTGTCCAGCAGCCCAATGGGGGCACTTTCTCCCTCCCCTGTGTGGGGTAAGGCTGGGGGGGTTTGGGGGGGAGGGAGAGAGGGTGGGTAATATGTACTTGGCACTCAATCTGGAGGGGGGGCTTATAATGCTGTCCCCTTCTTAGAATTCCTAGTTTCCTTCAAAACTCAGCTTAAGCACCACTTTGCTACATGAGGTTATTCCTGATCCTCTCAATTAATTGTGTCAAAATTCTTAAATTTACTTTATATGGATTTTTTTTTAAATCCTTACTTTTCATTCTAAAACTGAAGAGCAGTAAGGACTAGGCAATTAGAGTTAAGTGACTTGCTCCAGGTCACATAACTAGGATATGTCTGAAGCCAAGTCCTCCCAACTCCAGGTCAGGAGCTCTATCCATTGTGCTACCTACCTGCCCTTAGATTTTCTACATATTTCTATTGTATGTATTCATTTCCCCAAAAGAATATAAGTTCTTTGAGGGAAAGGATTGTTTTATTTTTGGTTTTGCATTCCTAGTGACTTGCCTAATACATATGTGTACATAGTAGGAGCTTGATAATTTTAGCATGTGGATGAAATGAAAGAGGTAAAATCCCTTGCAAATAAATCTTAAAGTGCTAAGTAAATGCTAGCTATTATTATTGTTATGGACATCAGGCGGGAAAGTGGATTGTACTGCTATGTGCAAAATTGACCTAAAGGATTTCAAGTCTCTTCTGACACTAAATTCTATTATTCTAAGTTGCAGGTTGAGAGTAAAGACAGACCAGAGACAACCCTCCGGAAAATGCAAAGTGGCCATATTTCCACTATTTACAATTCATTTGAGAGATAAAACTGACCCTTTACTTTGATGCTTTGACATATTTGGGCTTTCACTTCAACCATTTGTTCTGTGCCTTCTTATGGCAGAATGCATATTGCACCAGCCAATTTCATTGAACCAATCCTCTAGGTCTAAGTCATTCCATTAAGGAGTGTCCATCGTAACTCACTTGGAGTCCTCTTCAGAGGCTGCATTTGTTTGGTCTTTTCTATGAATAAAGCTTTTAGGAGGTGAATAGTCATGACTGAGTGAACCTAATAAAAAGGCGTTAAGCCAATCTAGAGTAGTAGGCTTCATATAGATTGTGTGTAAAGATATATCTTTAGATTAACTTCAGCCTGATTCCTTCCATCTAAATGCTTCCTAAAGTGTTTTGGAAGCCAATTACTTCTCAAAATTGTAGCCTGAAGGAATCCTTTGGTGTACTCAGTTTAGCTCACTCTCTCTTTAAATACCAAGCCCACCTGCATGAAACGACCTGTTGGCTCTGGCTCACCCCATGCCCATCCATTCTCCCAATATCCCTCTATATTCCCCACCCCCACCAGGGAAGTAGAATTATTATAGACTTATTCAAAGAGACTTTTTTATTGCCTTTCCGCTCCTGTAACACTCATCAGTCTATGAAATTGTTTTTTCTCAGCACAGTTTCTTTTTGTGTGTCTGGTGATTACAAACTTTATTTAAAAAGAAAAAAAAAACCTGTTTATCTCAGAGCACTGCCCACAAGAAACAAAACAAATCTATTGTTGTAGGCAAATTTATAAATTAAGATGTTAGACATTTAGTGTAAATAGCACCCAGGCTGTCAGATAAGACCTAAAGGTTCCAATGATGGAATGGTGGGAAGAAAAGAAGTCTTTTTGTGGCTGACATGGAACAAACAATATCCTTTTTTAAGTACAATTTCAGATTCTAATATTTGTATGGAAACTTCTTGATACTGGAATACCTGACTTTCAATTGTTCCTAACATGGAAATGGTTGCTATAACTAGAGAATCAATATGTCCTAAGACCCCCTAAGATCAAATGCAAATAGGTACACACACACACAAACACACACACACACACACACACACACACATACACACACACCCCATTACCACTGCTACCAAGGACACATGGTCTTGATCTTCCCTCACCACAGTACTGCCGCAAAAAAACCCTAGGTACCAAAGGAGAAGTGGTTGGAGCCCCATCTCTTTCTTCCACTTTCTGTCTGTGTCTATCTCTGTCCTTCTCTTGTCTGTCTCTGTCTCTCTGCTTCTCTCTGCCTCTCTCTGTCTCTGTGTTTGTGTCTCTGTTTGTCTCTGTCTGTCTCTCCATCTGTCTCTGTCTCTATGTCTGTCTCTGTCTCTCTCTCTATCCTTGCTATATGTCTCTGATATATCAATTTACCTGTTGGAACCTGGGACTGTTTTCATGCTTTCTCTTTCTTTTGCTTAACTCCTACTCCACGTTTCTTCAATAAACTCACACAGAGGTGATCTATTCATGGAAATGCCCTTCATCTGGTGCAGACTGGCAACTCTAGTACATTAGGAAAGAATATTGGATTTAGAGGCAGGGGATCTGTTACTATAACTGGGTGATGCTGGGCAGGTTACTTAGAGCCTCTAGAGCTCAATTTCCTCTGTAAAATAAGGGGGTTGGACTGGATGTCTTCTTAGAACCTTTTCAATTCTTAATCTCTAATCTCAAAAATTTAGAGTTTTGAAGAATTACATGAGTCATTAAAGAGTCAAGCAAATTTTTATATTTACACAGTTAGTATATGACAGGCAAGATCTGAACTCAGTTATTGTGGGAGTTATATCCTAACTCCTTGTCCACAAGCAAGTTGGGCTACTTTTTCCTTAAAAGGCCATTTTTGAGACTTAATTGGCCCAGGTTTGGGCTGCTGATGTCACTTCCTGAGTACAAAGCAACTACATGGAGTTCTAGGAGCTCTATGACCACCATAGACAACCAAGAGACAAGGAAGTGTCACTTAGCTCAGTTAGCTAACTCTTGGTGTCCTTGATGCTTATCATTGCTGAGTAGCCTTTCCTATGGCTAAATGAATCTTTTGTTAACTATTGAATGACCTATGCGTGTCCTTATTTTATTCCAATATCAGACTTGAGTTATCAGGTGACTCACCTGAGTTAGGCCAGAAACAGAACACCTGAGAGGCCATCCCTCTATCCTCTTTGCCATGATTTCCTATATTGCTATAATTCAACATTTTTATGGATTATATAATAAAGCTCATAATGCAGACCAGTTAGAAGCCTAACTCCAATGAATACGATCAAATATCTTATCCCTCAAACCATCTCTTTCACTTGACTTTCCCTTTTCTAATAGTGGAACTAGCATCCTCCTACTTCTTCAGACTTGAAGACTTAGAGAACTTTAATTCTTTTTCCTTCATTCCTATACTAAATTGGTTTTGAAGCTCTATAGATCCTAGCACTGAAATGGCTCTTGCCTCCATCCCCTTCTTCCCATTTCCACTATCTTCCTAATTCTGATCTATGTTATTCTACTGGTTAAAAATATTCAGTGAAACATATATCCTAAAATTACTCAGTCTATACACAAGTATTTAAGAGATCAAAAAATAGACAAAGGATACAGGCACAAAAATCTTTATAGTGACACTTTTTGTAATCTAAAAAATACTGGACATTGAGGAATGACTAAACAAGTATAATACATGAATAGAAGGGAACATTATTGTGACAAACAAGACAGATTCAGAGAAACCCAGGTCCTCTTAACTCCAGGTCTGGTACTCTATCCACTGTGCTACCTAACTGCCTCTCAAACCTTTATTTCAATGAAGCTAAACTATTCAATCTTTTCAAATAGGTCCTATGCTTTCCCACCTTTGCTCATGTTATTCCCTTTCTTATGTGCCTTTCCCTTGAATTTCTGTTTATGGAAATCCTACCCGTCTTCTAAATGTTATTCTATTTTCACTTTTTCCCTTAAGCATTCCTTGACTGTTCTCAACTGGATCTCTATTTCCTCTTAACCCCTATAGCACATCTTTTTGTACTCACTCCTGAATCAACTTATTAGTTATGTATTATCTTATCCCCATTACCATTCCTGGAAAAAATGTATTATCTTACAATTTTACTCACTATCCTGAGATTTTTTTTAAATCCTTACCTTCTGTCTTAGAATCAATACTGTGTATTGTTTCCAAGGCAGAAGAGTGGTAAGAGCTAGGCAATGGGGGTTAACTGACTTGCCCAGGGTCACACAGCTAGGAAGTGTCTCAGGCCAGATTTGAACCTAGGACCTCCCATCTCTGGGTCTGGTTCTCAATCCACTGAGCCACCTAGCTGCTCCCTATCTTTTTTTTTTTTTTTTTTTGACACTTAACCAGGTCAAAATACCCCTCCTAGCAGAAAGAACTTGCTTCAATGTATGATCTTCCCCTATTGAAATGTCAGCTTTGCTGGGGAAGGTTTATATGGGTATCATTGTGGGACAGTGAGTTTTGTTGTGGGTGAGCAAATTTTGGTTCTTGTCTGAAGAATTGCAACTCAGACCCCTTCATCTTAAGGCATGGAAGTGTTTATTCAAGGATGTTATAGATAATATAGCCAGGGTGATGCAAAAGCCCAGAGGGTTGGAAAAAGCCAAAGCAGGATTTCAAGTTGCTAGATTTATTATGGGTCTGGGGGATGTCCTCGAGAATTCTCTGCCCTCTCTCAGTTTATTCTTCCTATGGGTATCTCAGAGGAGGTTCCAAGGGCAGGGTTAGGAAAGGGGTACAAATATCCCTAGTGCACCTGTGTGATGTTCTCTCCTGTGTCCTGTCTGCTGGACTTTCAAGGTTCTTGGGAGCTTTGGTATATATTTTCTCAGCCTTGCAAAATCTTATCAAAGGGGATAAAGTCCTTCAGGTTAACTTGGGTGCTTTCTCCTTTATTCATGCTTGACCTTGCAAACTCTTATTCACTGGGAGGAGAAGTACACAGGGAAAGAATTAAGTTTAAGTCTATATTCTGCCAACTAGTAAAAAAGCATAAGATCTAAAAGAACCATTAAAAAGGGATTTCAAAGCACTTCTAAGATTTTAAAGCACCATTTCTCATTCTTTCCTAATGCATAAACTTTCCCCCTCACAGTTTCCACATATTGTGGGTTGGCATAAGAAATTAAGTGGGAATTTGGGGGGAGTTTTACAGAAGCTGCAGACAACACACAAAAATGTTTGGAAACTCAGAAATGCATAAAATATATACATGGTATTATATAATACCAATGTATTTATCTTTTAATACCATAAATATATACAGTAAACACCCTAGAAAAGGAAAAGAAAAAATTCAAACTTCTTCTCTGGTACAAAGGGAGGACTAACAAATTTTCTATGAATCTCCTAGATCCGTGTTGGCAAACCTATAGCACATGTGCCAAAAAGTGCACACAGAACCCTCTCTGTGGGCATGCCTACAGTCACCAGCTAGAGTTCATTACTAGAAAGCCAAAGGGACTCGTTCCTCTGCCCCTCTCCATGCACCTGAGGACATTCCTCACTTCGTCCGCCCCTCTGCCCAGGCACCAAATGGGAGTCCTTCCTCCCTCCCCTGTTTGGGGTAAGGAGCAGGGCTGGAGGGTATGGGGGTATGTGGCATAGCCCTCATTTGGGGGGTGGGATGGGGGCAGGGCCCAGCACTTCCTCTCTAAAAACTTTGCCATCACTGTCCTCCCCCCAATGTGGAAGGGATACCTGTATTTGTATTTGTGCTTTATATTTGTATCCACAAGTACAGTGTCCTGCAACATAGTAAATACCTAATACCTTTTAATTCACTCATTCATTCCCTTCTAGTTTATAAACTCCTTAAGGGCAGGGACCATTTCTTTTTCCTTTTCTCTCCAGTCAAGCACTCCAAATAACTTAATTATGCCAACTGATTTGTACTTTCACTCCCCCTAAACAATGTAAATTACAACCTAATCATTCTTATCTCATGCAATTTTTTTCATCCTGGTCTGTCTAGACAAGCACTCTTTAGAGAAACCTAGTGCACTGAAGGATTTACTCTAGGTCAGTGATGGTGAACCTTTTAGAGACCAAATGCTGTGCCCACCCCCCTCTACCTTGCTCCCTGGCCCCCCTTACCCTAGACAGGGGAGGGAAGAAGCACTCCCATTGGGCTGCTGGACAGAGGGGCGGGTAAAGCGAGGAATGTCCTTAGGAGCATGGAGAGAGGCAGAGGAATAGCTCAACCCTGAGTCCTCTGACTTTCTAGTAGTGAACTCTGGCGGGCAACTACAGGCATGCCCACAGAGAGGGTTCTGCATGCCCTTTTTGGCATGTACACCATAGGTTCACCACCATGACTCTAAGTCTTTTGATATTTCAGAGATATCAGGGCAATATTTGTACTTTCCATCTGTTTTATCTCACTTTTATTATCTGTACTTCCTGTCTCCCTTTTACCCTCAACTCTTTTATCATCATTAATGTCCTTCATGCCACTCCTACGTGTAAGTCAATGTTGGGAAAATGCTGGCTTTCTTTAAAGATAACATTTTATATTCAAGTCTACTTTATCTTCTAATTGAGCTATGAGATTTTGCAAGTTTTACAAAGATTATGGGGCTACCAAGAAAAAGTGAGTTAAACTTCAATCCTAACAAAATTCAAAACAGGAAATGTTTACTGAATATTTACTATGAATGATAGTCAAAACTCTTGTGTTAAAGAGGTAATAAATGAAATTAAATAGATAAGAGACCAGGTCATCACATTCATAGTAATAAGAAAAACAAGTACAAGCAATGCCAGTGGATAATACATTTATTTGCTTACTTTGCTGTTCATAGCCTGAAACTTTGCATTTCGCATCTGAAAGACCTAGAATCAAAGTAATTGGAACTTCCATGCAGTGCTGAAAGAAACTTTCCCCATCAAACCAACTGGATTAGAATCATTGGCCTATTTCCTATATTACCAGTCCTTGTTTTCAGTTCAACTAACCTAATTATTTTAAATATTTCATCTTCCCCCAAGTATATGTAAAAATAATTTTGACATTCATTTTTTTTTTAATTTTAAGTTCTAAATTCTCTAGCTCCTTCCCACTCTCCCTCCCCACCCCCTGAGATGTTGAGCAATCTGATATAGATTTTACACGGGCAATCATGTAAAACATTTTTTCATATGTTATGGAAGAAGTTTCAAACAAAAGGAGGAGAAGAAGAGAAGGAAGGAAGGAAAGAAGAGAAGGAAGGAAAGAAGAGAAGGAAGGAAGGAAGGAAGGAAGGAAGGAAGGAAGGAAGGAAGGAAGGAAGGAAGGAAGGAAGGAAGGAAGGAAAAAAAGGNGCGTACTTGGTGTTCCTTGCAAACAACAATCCATTTCCTGTCTCCATGACTTTTCATTGACTATCCTATATGTTCTTCTTCACCTCTGATTTTTAGACTGCTTGGTTTATTTCAAACACTTATCTGCTTCAGGAAGATGTTCCTATTTCCTCTCCTCTCATGGTATGAGTGCCTTTCTTTCTAGAATTATATTCCATCTATTCTATATGTATCTTATATATAACCATTTATACATACTCTAGCTCATCTATTAGAATATAAGATCCTTGAGGGCAAGGACTGTTTTTACTTGTACACACAGTGCTTAGGACAGTAGATGGCACCTAGTAGGTGTTTTTGAAAAATAGTTTATTTTTTCCCAATTACATGTAAAAATAACATTTTAACATTCATTTTCTTTAAAATATTGAATTCCAAATCTCCCCTCCTTCTTTCTTTCCCTCCTCTTGTCCCTCCCACTTTTCCCTCTTCCCTGAGACAGTAAGCAATCTAATATAGATTTTACATGTGCAATCATATAAACATTTTTCCTTTTTAATCATTTTGTGGAAGAGATTTCAAGCAAAACAAAGAAGAAAAAAGTGAAATATAGCATGTTTCCATGTACATTCAGACTCTATCAGTTCTTTTTCAGAGGGCAGATGGCATTTTTCATCATGAGTCTCTAAGATTGTCTTGGATCACTGTATCGCTGAAAATAACTAGGTCATTCACAAGTGTTCATCAAAAAAATTGCTAAGGGGCCAGCAAGGGGCCTCAGTGGATAGAGAAACAGACCTGGAATCTGAAGAACTTGGATTCAAATTTGGCCTCAGACACTTTCTAGCTATGTGACCCTGGGCAAGTCACTTAACCCTCATTGCCTAGCCCTTACCACTCTTCTTCCTTGGAACCAATACATGATATTGATTATAAGATGGAAGGTAAAGCTCTATATAGCCAAGCTTCCTTTAAGTCTTCAA
Source organism: Gracilinanus agilis (assembly GCF_016433145.1). Taxonomy (NCBI): domain Eukaryota; kingdom Metazoa; phylum Chordata; class Mammalia; order Didelphimorphia; family Didelphidae; genus Gracilinanus; species Gracilinanus agilis. Next base: position 186,659,743 of record NC_058130.1, read on the forward strand.
CTCAAGTGATCCTTCCTACATATAAGTATTTTTTCTGAATTCCTTTTTTGTTTATATAGCCTGCCAATCATTTCATATATATTTTGCATTTGCTTATCATTGTACCTGTTTTTTTCTCATAATAGAAGTAAACTTTTTAAGGGAAGGGAATGCTTCCTTTCTTGTTTTTTTGTCATCAGCTCCCTAGCCCATTGCTGGCAATGTGTTTTTCATTTTTTGAACAGACCTGGGTATTAACTGGTTTAGGGAGTTCCCTATAAGAAAATGCTCCTACCAATAGAGTCTCGATTTTTCTCCAATTTACACTCTTAAAGGGTTGCTTAGGGCAGTGTGAAGTGAAGCAACTTGTCCTCAGCCAAACAAAGAGTATGTTTCAGAAGCAAGACTTGAACCCAGATCCTCCTGAAAACAATCCTGGCTTGAGGCTATGCTTTTTAACACATAGTAGATGGTTAATAACAATTTGTTGGATTGAATCGAAATTCATGTTCTCTGTCTTATCAGTCTGAATATCTTCCACAGTTTTACTCTTAAGTGACAATATAGAAAATTAAGAAATAGCTGGAATAATTGCTCCTGTTGGGGAAATAGAGATGGGAAGATAATCAGTTTCAATGGTGGAGGTAGAAGAGGTTATAGGTTGCTTTGAGGGGAGGAAGTAGTGCTCAAAAAGTGCCTAGCCCAGAGGGATAATTTTAGTCATGTGCACTTTTCAAGATAAAATTCTCCCCTTTCCAAAGACCAGTTTTGTGAATACATTGGATTAGGTAGACTGCCACTGCCTAGATATTCATTGCCTAGATTAGACAGGATTCCAAGCTTACCTGCCACATACTTTGTCCTAGAGGCAATAGAGAAATTTTTGAGGTTTTGAGCAGTTTGACCTCAGTGTGTGAAAGATGGACTGGAGACTGGTAGGACTGGATGCAGAGAGACCAGTTACAACATAATCCAGGTTATGAAAGTCCTGCTCTGCTGAGTCAGTGTGGGTGACTTGGGAATCGACCACAGAGAGGGTCATCATTAATCAAATAAGGCAGGGTTAAGATAGGATAAGGTAAGGAACAGATAAGATCTCTAAGGGCAGCAGCGTGGCATTCTGACAGTTGAATAGTGAAATGGAGTGTTGGAGTCAGGAAGTCCTGGGTTCTAATCTCACCTCAAAAACTGAGTAGTCTATGACCCTGAGTAAGTCAGAACCTCTCTAAGCCACAGTTAACTCATCTGCAAAATGAATAGAGTGAGAGTTTGGACTATATGGCCTCTAAAATACATTCCAGGTCTAAATTAATGAAGTATAGCCACAAAAAAAGAAGAAGAAGAAGAAGAGAGCTGAGAACAGAACACCCCAGAGTCACTCAGACTCTAAGAAAAATTATACATTAGGCTTTAGAGTAGTTGTGTGTTTGTACTTGTTTTTGTTTATTTGTTTTTTTTTTTAACCCTTACTTTCTGTCTTATAATTAATACTAAGTGTCAGGGCAGCTGGGCAGCTCATTGGATTGAGAGCCAGGCCTAGAGATGGGGGGTCCTGGCTTCAGAGACTTCCTGGATGTGTGACCTTAGACAAATCACTTAACCTAGCCCTTATTGCTCTTCTGCCTTGAAACTGATATTTAGTATCAATTCTAAGATGGAAAATAAGGATTAAAAAAAAAGAATTGATATTCATTATCTGCTCTAAGACAGAAAAGTGATAAGGGCTAGGCAATTGGGGTTAAGTGACATGTCCAAGATCACACAGCTAGAGAGTACCTAAGGCCTTGTGCTTATACTTCTAACAGAGATATTTATTATATATATCCTACTATGTGACAACTCTCATTCAAAAAGTATTTATTGGCTGCCTACTACATAAAAGGCACTGTTCTACATGCTGCAGGAATTTTTTTTTAAATGGTCTCATAGGGAATTGGGGTTCGGGGAGAGAATTTTGAAAATAACCTAGAAAAATATATGTCATAGATTTTTGTGAATTATTAAAAATCCTCTTCACAATCCACTTATCAATGGCTATCTCCTTCCTCTCCAGATCTATTCTTGCATGCATTCGAATGACTTGGTTCTACTAGGAGTCAGTCTAGATTTAGGAGTCTTCCTGAGTACAAGTCAGAAGATGGAAAAGGAATGGATGGGGTTGCAGAGCATGTCTCCCAGGCCAGGCATATTGCCACATACCACAAGAATAATGAAACACTGACTGGTGATAATCCTGTGATGAATAGAGAATGTCTAAGGGCAGAGTAATGTGCAATTTCATCAGTTACATGACTGCATGGTAGGAAACTTTCTCCACCGATGCAGATTGATGAGTCTCACTCACTTCTGGTCTTAAAGTATTGCCCAGAGCTTGAGAAGTTAAGTGACTTGCCCAGAGTTGCACATCCAGAATGTGCTAGAGGTTAAACTTGAATCTAGGTCTTCCTGATTCCAAAGCTATCATGGCTAGCTTGTCTATTGTTGATGCCCATGTGAAATCAGTAGTACTTCTGGGTTTGCATTATAAGAAAATAAGGAAAATTTCCTTAAACCCTCTATAAAGCTGCTTCCCTTCTACTTATAGCCTCTTAAACTCTCTGGCTTTGTGGTATGGTGCCTAGAGTCCTAGAGTAGGAATCAGAGACTTGTATTCATATCCTAGTCCAGACATTTTATAAGCTATGTGGTACTGGGGTATGTCTCTTAGCTTCTCATCTGTAAAAATGAAGGATTGGACCCCATGACCTCTAAGGAGGCCTTCTAGTTCCAAATCTGTGATCATGAGATCTCATACAATCTCCACTTCTCTCAATATTAGAGGAAGGGAGAAAGACCCAGCTCCATGCCCATTTTCTTCCTGTGTAGGTCATCCTGCTACCAATGATTTGCTCTCTTTAACCTAGGCAGGAAGAAAAATTAAGGAGCTCCCTTCATATCCTAGGTCAGTGATGGTGAACCTATGGCACGGGTGCCAAAAATGGCATGCAGAGCACTCTCTGTGGACACTTGGCCACCCTACCACCCCCCACCCAAGAGTTCATTACTAGAAAGGCAAAGGGACTTGGTTGTAGCTACTCCCTTCCCCCTCTCCACCATGCCTGATGACATTTTTTCACATCCCCCACCCCTCTGCCTAGCAGCCCAATGGGAGCGCTCTCTCCCTCCCCTGTGTGGGGTAAAGGGGGGTCAGCATACCTAGCATGTGGAATGGAGGGGCAAGGCACTCCGTCTGGGGGTGGGGTGGGGGTGGAGCCCGGCATTCTATCTCTAAAAGGTTTGTCATCACTGCCCTAGATAATCCCGCTGTTGATATGAGGTTAGAAAAAAGGAAAAATTACAAATGTTGCAGTACCTTCTTCACATACCTAGGCAAAATAATACCAGGAAATGCAATAGCTTTTTGTTTATTTTTGAGGCTGCATATAGGTCAGAGGTACTTAGTATAACCTACTTTTCTGGCACTTCCATAGCCACACTTGAATAAACCTATTTTCTATTTTTCTCAAGAATTTCTTAAGAATACTTTACTATTTGGGGCAAAAGAATGCAGCTCATTGTCACAAAGAAGTGAAATGTAATCAAAACGGAGCTATAATTATAGGGTTGACTTACAAAATGCTCAGAGAGTGATTATTGAGGGTATTATAAGGTAAGGCATCCAGAATGGACATCCAGAATGCCCATGCAGCTGCTCTTTGTTTAAAGTTGGATTATCCAGTATTCACATCAGATACATGCTTATATACTATTACTACTACCACCACCACCACCATCACCACTACTTTGAAAAAGAAAGGGAAGGAGGAGAAGCTAGAGAAAAAAAGAAAAGGAGAAGTATTTACAATAAAGCTTTAAAGTTTACAACATGCTTTACAAATATTATCTTGTTTGATCCTCAAAACAGCCCTGGGAGGTAGGGGCTATTATAATCCCCATTTTACAGATGAAAAGACTAACAGAGGTAAAGTGACTTACCCAGTGTTGAACAGGTCAGAAGCTGAACTCAGGTCTTCCTGACTCCAAGCCAATACTTTATCTACTGTACCACCTGGCTTCCTAAGGGTCCCAAGATCCATATGACCATAGATTTAAAGTTGGAAGGAACCTCAGAGGACATACAGGCCAACTCCTTCATTGAACAGATGAGGAAACTAAGACCCGATGCTCAAGATCAAAGTACTACACAAATTATGTACCTTAAGAGAAAGAATTGTTGGAATCAGAATGCATATGAAAGCACGAGATTTTTCAGTTGTTTATTTGGGTTTATGTTTTGAGGTTTTGGTTTTATAATATTCACTTACAAAAATGAACAATACAGAAATATATTTTGTTTGATAATACATGTATAACCAAGATTGAATCATTTGCCAGCTCTGAGAAGGAGAAGGAAAAGGCGGGAAAGAGAGAAGTTTGATTATATAACTTAGGAAACTTGTGTGGAAATTTATTTCATGTAAATGGTAAAAAAAAAAATTTAATTAAAAATGCTTTTAAAAGCACTCTCAGATCATAAGGAACAGAACTGAGATTTGAATCAGATCCTCTGGTTCTAGGTAAAACACTCTCTTTTTTATTGTATCATATTGTTTTCCTAAGGTAGTTGAGTGATTAACTTGAATTATCCCTCCACCCCATCATTTAGCCTAGATGGAGAATTTTCACCTTCTGGCTTCCTACCTCTTCTTTCAACTGAAACTGTTCCCTCCAAAGTGACCAATGGTCTCTTACTGTCAAAGCTAATGATTTTTTCTCAATACCTCATCCTTCTTGACTTCTTTGTGATCACTGACACTGTCAATCACTCTCTTCTCTTTAGGTTTCCATGATGCTGCTCTCTCCTGGTTCTCCTTCCTCTCTGACCATTTATTCTCAGTTACTTTTGCTGGATCTTCATCCAGGCCATCCTCACTATGTGGTTCCCTCCAGGCTCTGCCTTGAGATCTCTTCTTTTCTCTCCTCTCCTCTCCTCTCCTCTCCTCTCCTCTCCTCTCCTCTCCTTGATGGCTATGGGTCCAAAAAAGCCTCACAATCTCTCTACCCAAGATATAGCATTGGACTATTTTGTTTAAATAAAATTAATTTTTAAATGGAGAACATTTCATTTGGCCTTGATTAAAATTATGAAGTCAGTAAAGTTTATAGTAGGGACCTCCCAAGCACCACCTCTGACGAGACAGCTAGGTGGCATAGCAGGTTGAGGGCTGGACTTGAAGCCAGGAAGTCCCCAATTTAAATCTGCTACAGACATTTTCTATTTGTGTGACCCCCGGGCAAGACACATAACATTCCAGTCAAGCTGTACTCCTTCTAATTCTCCTCTCCATACCAGGAATGAATTTCCTTCTCACCTTGACCTCTGAGAATCCTATGATCATGGATTTAGAGCTGGAAGGGACCACAGATGTCATCTGTTTAATACCCTTGTTTTACAAATACAGACACTGTGGCCCAGAGAAAGTGATTTATATAAGCAGTAAATAGCAGGAGTGGGATTCAAACCCAAATCCTATGACTCCAAATCTAGAACTCTCCTTACCTTTCTTCAAGGTCCCACTAAGCTGCTCTCTTCTATGGGAAGCCTTTCCTATCTTTATCTCGAATTTGTCTACTATCTGTGTGCAGATTGCTCTCCCTGCTCTGCCCTCAACCTCATCAAATAGAATATAAACTCCTCAAGGGCAGGACAGGTTTCATTTTTGTATCCCCACAGTCTAGCATGGTACCTAGCACATAGTAAGCATTTCTTTTAACCCTTACCTTCTGTCTTAGAATCAGTACTATGTATTGGTTCCAAGGTAGAAGAATGGTAAGGGCTAGGCAAAAGTGACTTGCCCAGCATCACCCAGCTAGGATGTGTCTGAGACCACCCAGTTCCTCCCATGTCCAGGCCTGGCTCTCTATCCACTGAGCCACCCAGTGGCCCCCATAACCATTTTTTAAAATTTTTTGGTTGAATTGGAGCTTATTTATTTCCAAATATGTTATATGTAGTTTCCTACTAGATTAAAAGAACATTAAGGGGGTGCAGTAAGGTGGCTTAGTGGATAGAGTGCAAGGCCTAAAGACAGGAGGTCCTAGATTCAAATTTTGCCTCTGACACTTCCTAGCTGGGTCACCCTGAGCAAATGACTTAACCCCCACTGCCTAGCCCTGACCTCTCTTCTGATATTAAGGCGAATTTCTCAAATATAGGGAAAAAAGAACTGATAGGTAGTCTTTAAAAAGTTCTCAACTAAATAGTGTATTTTTCCATCTTTTTCAGATATTAAAATTTAAACTTGTAAAATGGTTAGGGGAAAGGGGGCATTAGTGGGATCTGTCAATTATCCAATTTGAAACAAAAATGGGTCCTCTAATAGAGCCTGCACAGGACCTCACTTATACAAATAATTGAGCTAACCATTTTTTTTTCCATTTTTAAAAATTTTGTATACAGATATTTGAATTCAGCGGTGCCGATGCCAAAAAGCTGGAAGAAAAGATTCAGGAACTAATGTGAGCTGAACTACAAGCAAAATTTTTGTTTCTCAGTTTGAAAAAATAACTAAAAATTGTGTTTGCGCTTTTATGTTCTTGCAGATAACGAACGGAATGCTCCATTAATTACACCTTCATCATGACTTAGAGCTTTACTTGTATGTTATCAGCTCATTTAAAAATATTCCAAAACTGCTCAGAAATGTGGACTCATTTTCATTTTCTAACCTGGTTATTTCATTCCCTTTCAGCGGATTCATCAAGAAATAGTTAAATGGCATCCACAACGAAAATAACAGCTCATATTTAGATAATGTTTTATTATTATGAAGTACTTTCACAAATATAATTTCATCTGATCCTTACAATAAAACAGTGCATACAAGTATTATTAACTCAATTTTGAAGATAAGAAAACTTGGGTTTAAATCAGTTAAGAGACTTGTCTAAAGACACATGATGGAGGCAGCTGGGTAGTTCAGTGGATTGAGAGCCAGGCCCAGAGGGGGAGGTCCTAGGTTCGAATATGGCCTCAAACATTTCCTACCTGTGTGACCCTGGGCAAGTCATTTAACCCCCATTGACTATCCCTTACCACTCTTCTGCCTTAAAACCAATTCATAGTATTGATTCTAAGATGGAAGGTAACGGTTTTAAATAAATGAAATAAAGGTACATGACTAGAAATTGCCGAGATTAGAATTTAAATCCATATTTACTGATTCTCAGTCCAATATTCTTTCTACTATAGGACATGGCTTCCATGGCATTAGCCTGTTATATTCCCAATATTCTAGGTAAAGCTTCTATGAGCCTGGGACCATATTATTTCCCATCAATCCATCAACAAACATTTATTAACAGCCTATTATAGTAGGCAGCTCCATGGTTCAGTGGACTGAGAGCCAGGCCTAGAGAGAAGGATCTTCCTGGGTTCAAATCTAAACTCGGACACTTCCTAGCTGGGTAATCCTGGGCGAGTCACTTAACCCCCATTGCCCAGGTCTTATGGCCCTTCTGCCTTGGAACCAATGCACAGTATTGATTCTAAGATAGAAGGTAAGAGTTATTATTAAAAAGAGAGAGAGAGAGAGAGAGAGAGAGAGAGCGCCTACTTTGTGCCAGGCATTCTGATAAGACCTGTAAGAGGGGAAAACTAGATATTTAATATGGTTGCCAGAAATCGATTAACTCGATTTCAAAATAAAATAGACCCAAGTCAGGATGACTTTTATGGTGGTTTTTTTACAGTTAGGAAGGGTGAAGATAGGGAAGTTGAGAGAGAGAAACTCTGGCCCTGACCAGAGGTCCGAACCAGGTAGGTATCTAGAGGCCCCAGCAGAGGGGCACAGAGGTTAATTAAACAAGGCTTCTAGCCACAAGGCCTCCTCCAATAAAAGGGGCCTCCTTGAGGCTAGAACCTCCAGAGATGCCAAGGGAAGAGAAAGTGAGTCAGCCTAACTTACCCACGTGACAATTCAAGGGGCAGCATTGAGGTCTCACCAAGTTCAAAAAACCAACTGCCTCCATAGGAAGTTACCATCATATTTAAAAGATAGCAGCTTTCGTCACTTCCTACATCCATCTCCAATTTCAAGTGGACAAATGTCAGCCTTGACACTGTTTTGGACTGCCCAAAGGGCAATCCCTTGTTTCTGATTTGTTACTTATCACGTGTGGGTAACAGACCTCCCCCTCCCCACTTAATTCTAAGTTGGGGGGGGGGGGTGACATTATTCCTGATGGCTAAGTCTACACCAATGAATGAGGATGAGCTAATTCCATTCACCCAGACCTGAGTAAATAAAGGCAAAAATAAAACAGTCCCTGCCCTCAAGGACCTTATATTTCAACAGGGGAGAGAGAAAACATACCTACAGAATTTATATAACAGAATATGTGCAACCTTAATACAAAGTAATTTGGAAGATAGCTGAGGGAATCAGAAAAGGCTAATGGATATGATGGAGCCTGAATTTAGTCTCTATGGAAATCAAGGATTCCAATAAGCAGAGGTAGGGAGGGAATGTATTTCTTGCTTGGGGAACAGCCAATGGAAAGATATAGAGATGGAAGGATGGAATATAATATGAGAAGAACACCAAATAAGGGCCAGTATAGCTGACCCAAAGAATGAATGTAGAATAGTAAAATATAATAAAATTGGGGAAAGATCCAGATTTTAAGATCTCTGAATAAAAACAGAAGGGTTTATATTTGATCTCTAAGAAAATAGGGAACCACTGAAGTTTACTGATTAGGAGATGGGGGGGGGGGGAGTTCAGAGCTGATAGCTATGAGGAAGAGGGATTCAAATGAGCCAAGACTGGAAAAAGGAGCCAAATTAAGAGGCTATTGCAATAGTCCAGGTGAGAGGTAATGATGGCCTAAAGTAGGATGGTGGCTATGTAAATGGAGAGAAGGAGAAATTTGTGAGAAATGCTATGAAAATAGAAATGACAAGGTTTAGGAACTGACTGTGTATGTGGAAAGAAGAAGAGGGAGGAGTCAGGGGGAACACCAAAGTTATGAACTTAGAAAATTGTATTGTCCTAGAAAAATGCAAAGCCACATCTTGAAATCAGAGGATCTGAGTTTGGGTCCTGCCTTTTTGATGACTAGTTCAATGGCCATCAGCAAATCAATTCATTTCTGCTAGTTTCAGTTTTCTCATTTGTAGAATGGGCATTGTGAACCTCATGTGGCTATTGTAAAGGTGGTGCTTTGCAAAACTTTAAGCATTATATGAGTAAATTGTCATGGTCACTGTTACTATCATTATCCCTTCACAGGCTAAAAAGCAAATATCTACTTTGGGATAGATGGTCCAGCAAGATTTTTTCCCATAATCCTGTCTCCACTGATGCTGAATTATTTCTAATGCAACAATAGTATGCTGGCAGTATAGTATGAATCCAACTAATTTTCTCCAGGCTTTTAAAAATAATTACTTGGGGTGAAGAATCCCTTGATTTTTGATAATATCTATAATGTTAGTCATCATAAAAGCAAACTAGATTTGCAAATGTTCTATCTTAAAGGATGATTCACTTCTTAGGCCTTCTGCCTGGGAAGCCAGGCTTTCCTCACCAGCATCCTTAAGTTATGGACTGTTGCCTTCATGGCCGAAATGTTTCCCAGCCACTGAAGACTGCGGTAAGTGATAAAAGTTCATGATCCAAGCACTTAATAGGCATTTTTTTTCTTTTTTGCCCATTTCAAAATATACCATGAGAAATCACTAAAATAGTGAATGGGGAAGATAACTACATTTGTTACTTTGCTTTGATGGATATGCAATGTTATGTGTGATTGCTTTCCTTATCATTAGATCATCATTTAAAGCCTGGAAGAACCTTAGATACTATCTGATCCATTTCACAGATGAGAAAACCAAGATTCAGAGAGATAACACAGGTAGTAAGAGATAGAGATACCAGGTCCCCATACTCCTAAATCTGTTTTTATAAACAATAGCAAATATTTATGAAGAACTGAATATTATAGGAACACTAGTGTAGCGTTGGTGGAATTATAAAGTGGTCCAAACATTCTGAAAAGCATTTAGGTACTTAAACCCATTAAAACCAATTTTAGGAATATACCCCAAAGAGATCAGAGAAAGAGAAAAAACATATGTATGAAAACTCCAAAGCAGTAGTCTATTTGTAAGTAAAGAATTGGAAACTAATGGAGTACCCACCAGATAGAGAATGACTAAACAAATAATGATATACGAGTGTAATAGAATATTATTGTGCTCTAAGAAATTATGAAAAAGGTATTCAGAGAAACCTGAGAAGACATGTGAGCTGACACAAAGTGAAGTGAACAGAACCAAAAGAAGAACTTACATAATAACTACAAAAATTATAAAGAAAAACAATACTGAAAGACAGAAGAGCTCCAATCAATATAATGACCAACCACAGCTCCAGAAGACTGATAATAAAGCATATTATCCAACCCCTGACAAAGAGGCCAGGGAGTCAATCTCAGATTAAGATACACATTTAGAGACATTGCCAAGGTTTGATTGGATTTGTTTTTCTGAACTGTTTATTATAGTGTTGGTTCATAGTTGTTGTTATTGGGGGTTTTTTAATGGGAGGGAGGAGATTTGGAAGAGAGAGTTAACACTATCAATTTTGATGCAAAAAGAAAAAAAGGAAAAGAGGTCAATGTAACATTTAAAAATGCACAGCAAAGAGCAATTGCAGGTTCAGAAGGATACAGACAAACATGATAGCTTTGAAACTAACAAACTAAATTTTTTCATGTATGCAAATTTTGCATAATATTCATGGTTTCATACAAAACTCCCTCTTTCTCTGTTTATTCTGTGTATGTGGAAATACTTGTGTTTGTCAAGTTCAGAAGGACATAAAAAATAAAAATATATTAAGCACCTGTGTTCAGAGTACTATGCCAAATGCTGCATAAGATAGAAAGTAGAGATAAGACACTGTCCTGGCCAAAAACAATAGATATACTGCTCAGAATAAGGAAGTACATTACAAAAATAATAATTAAACAGAGAGAGCAGCTAAGTGACTCAGTACCTAAAGAGTCAGGCCTAGGGATGGGAGGGCTAGGGTTCACATTTGGCCTTCGATGCTTCCTAGCTGCGTGACCCTGGGCAAGTCACTTGAACCTAATTGACCATTCTATCTTGGAACCAATTCTCAATATTAATTCTAAGTTTAAAAAAAAAACTCAACCAGATGGATGGAGTGCCAGACCTGGAGTTTGGAGGACTTGGGTTCAAATCTGGCCTCAGATACTTCCTAGCTGTGTGTCTCTGGGCAAGTCACTTAACCCCAATTGCCTAGCCCTTACCATATCTCTGCCTTGGAACCAATATTCAATATCAGTTCTAAGATGGAAGGTAAGCATTTTAGAAAAAAAGGAAAGAAAGACAAGAAAGTGCATTATAGATATAATAGAACCGCAAGTTCTTCAAACATATGCTATATGCCCTACCTGGTTCCAAATCCATATGAAAACTCTGCAAGCCTATTTCTGGGTATGCTCATTAGAGAGCTACTTACCTCAGAACATGGATAAGTATCTTTGACTGTTTCCTGTCAACATACTACATGGTGACAAAGGCCCTTTAATTAGCTGCTGTGCTAGAATTAAATGTACATCCCAAAATTTTCTGACTCTCTCCCCTGGTCACTTTCTGAGAGGAAGGTTTGCTGGGTGCCTCTGGGCAGAGGAGAGACAAACTGCTCTGTGTCTGCCCTTGGCCTCCCCTTTCACATTGCTAGATATGTTAATACAACCTACCTGTTACGTCTCTTTTATGTTTATTCTTTGCTGTTCAAAGGTAAATGAGTACTTTGAGATGGGAGTAAACAGATGACCAGTGTAAGGGTTAAAAATTTAAGGTTAGACTAAATATGAGAGAAATGTGGTTGCTAAAATTAATATATCTCAAGTCAAAATGACTTTTATAGCAGTTTATTTATAAAATAGAGGGAAAGAATGAAAGTAGAGAAATGAGAAAGAAGGAAAAGTAAGAAATCTAGCTTTGCTCCGGTCCTGGCTTTATTCCAGCAGGGCTCCAGAAGCCCCAGCCAGAGGACCTAGGGGTGCATTAAGCAAGAACTCTAGCCACGTGGCCTCCTCCTCCAAGATGGTTGAGGGGGCCTCCTCAGATGCTAGTCCCTCCAGGAGCCAGGAAAGGAGTCAGCCTTTTCACTCACCCACGTGGTAGTCCAAGAAGAAGATCCAAGAACAGTTTTACCAGAAGCAGTCTGAGGTCCCAAGCCAGAGCTCCTCCAAGGCCAAGTTCAAAGGATAAAGAACTGGTCACGGGAAGTTACAACTACTTTTAAAGACCCTTTGCATCACTTCCTGTGCCTTCTTTCCACTTTACATGGACCAATCGCAGTTTTAGAATTTTCTTAGGACTGTCCAGGGGGCAGTCAGTCGTTTTTGAGTTGTTACCCAGTTAAGCATGTGAGCTGTAGACCTCCTCTCACTTAAGGAAATGTGGGGGTGTATACACTTCTGGTGATTAAATCTAAAAGTGGGCAGGGGAGTTAACCTCATCTTCACACCAGTGAAATTAGAAGACTGATCAAGGTCAACCAAGGTCCTAACAACAACTAAATTCCTAGAGCCAGTGGCAAAAGTAGCTATCTTATGAGTAGCCATTGGGATTCCATTCCCTAAAAAATGGGCCTGCTTGACCCAATAGTCAAGCAAGGGAGTTGATTCATCCATTGGCTTTGCCATCTAAAGGTGAACTTGGTAGGGACTCAGAGAAGAGAGAAGAGAATTTACTGCACCAGGAAGTGCCTCCACTATTTGAGGGAGATGTTTTGTATCTACCACTTTAGGTTTGAGCCCACTCTCCAGAGGGAAGAGAGTATCTTCCAATATGGAGGCATGCTTTTTCAATCTCTATGCTTGCTATCCCCCCTCAGAAAATATCCTTTAAAAAAGTTAGTTGAAATCAACTAGTTAAAATTTTTTGGAAAAATACACAAGATGGAGGTTCATGAACAAATGTTCTTTAAAACCCCCAATCCCTCAAGGAAACCCCAAGAACCTTGAGGAGAGGAGTTATTGCCTTCTGGATATCCAAACTAGGATCAATGAGGTAGTAAGTTCTAAACTGTGACCATGTTAACAGAATTGGTCTGAAAATCATAGAAATTAATGAGTTTTAAGAATTATGTGGTGAAGTTGTTGAAAAGATAATGGCCATGGAGGGCAGCTGGGTGGTTCAGTGAATTGAGAGCAAGGTCCAAAGATGGGAGGTCCTGGGTTCAAATATGAACTCAGCTACTGTAGCTGTGTAACCCCAAGCAAGTCACTTATATCCCATTGCCTAATCTTATTGCTCTTCTGTCTTGGAATCAATACACAGTATTCATTCTAAGATGGTATGGTAAGGATAATGACCATGAATATTCAGTCCTGAGGAGGGATCAGAAAAAGATTCCCTAAGAGTCTGATCTTCGGTGGTCTTCCTACTGCTTTCTATACTTTCTCTGTAGATGAGAATTGATTCTTTAAACTCTCTTCCTTGAAATCTACCCTGCTTTGCTAGAAGGAAATCTAAAACAATACATATGGAGAAAGCCCTTCCTCTGTATGAATTGGTGCAAGTCCAACTTTTCTGCCCACTCCATCAAAGCTAAGTGGAAGGGAGATCTATAAAGTCCTTAAAAAAGCAGGAATTGAAGCTCTGAAAACCAAATTTCTCAACAGGTACCATTATACAATTAACTAGTCACCTGTCCTATCTACCCCCAATCATAGCTGGAGATCAGGAAATGGCTCCTCAACATAAAGGAGAACTGGTAGCATCTCATTTGGGGATGTGGGTTTGCAGAGAAATGCCAAAACACCAGCATTTCCAAATCTATTTCAAACTCTAGAGCTAATTAATTCTGCTAGAGTTCTACTTATTAAAATCTATCTATAAACACCAAAATTCTACCTAGAGTGATTGAATGGTGCAATGCATAGAATATTGGACCTAGAGTCAGGAAGGCCTGAGTTCACATCCAGCTTCAGACATTTATAAGTTGTGTGATCTTGGACAAGTCACTTAACTTCCTACTTGCCTCAGTTTCCACATCTATAAAATGGGGATAATAATGGCACCTATCTCCCAGGGTTTTTGTTCAGCTTAAAGAAGATAATATTTGTAGAGTGCTTAACAGGTTGCCTGGCACATTGTTGTTGTTTAGTTGTGTCTGACTCTTCTTGACCCCATTTGGGGTTTTCTTGGCAAAGATTTTGGAGTGGTTTGCCATTTCCTTCTCTAGCTCATTTTATAGAGGAGGAACTGAGGCAGACAGGATTAAATGACTTGTCCAGGGTTACACAGCCCATAAGTGTCTGAGACTTGAATTCAAGAAGATGAGTCTTCCTAACTTCAGGTTGGCAGTCTATCCACCACACCTCCTAACTGCCCTCTGACACATAGTAGGTGCTATATAAATACTTATCCTTTTCCCCTTATGGGATATGCCTTTGTACCAACTCCCCCATCCATCATCCCAATCCTACATAGGTGTAAATGAGATGTCTCACTGCTATTTTATTCATCCCTACCTCTCTTTCTCTTCTATCTGGATCATCCATTATCTGAATTCTCATTATACTATGGCCTCTGTAGTATCAGCAAATTCTCATACATCTTTGAATTTTTCAAATATTTCTTTTATCACCTTGATTTAACTAAAACGTGGGTACCACTAACTTACTGGCACTCCCCATGCTCTTGGACTGATATCCACTGGAGCTCCCTCCTTTTCCCCCTTCCTATGATTCGCATAGCCAAAAGAAGATTGAGAATACAGCCGCACTGGTTTGTTCTTAAAATGACCTCTTATTAGAGGTAGCATAGTACAATGGACAGAGCTCTGGATCTGGAGTCCAGCAACAAAGGTACCAATCCTAACTCTGCACTTACTACTAGTGGGACCTCAGACAAACCATTTAACTATCTTGGTTCTGTTTCCAGCTCATCTCAATAGAAGTTTTCCCCAAATATGGGTAACAGAGCCCCTAACTCCTACATATGCACTGAAGATACTAAATGTTTATTGGTTATGAGAGTCTTTACTTGACCCACAAAAAATACAAAAACCTGTATGCCCAGGATAAACTCCAGACATACCTAGAGCATTCAAATAACTCCAAGCAGCTTCCTGAAGTCAAGAGAACTTGCTTGTCAGCTTTGGGAGGGGAGAGGAAAGACTGGGGGGAGGGGGAGGATCATGAATCATGTAACCATGGAAAAATATTTTAAATTTTAAAAATAATTTTAAAAAAGAGAGAGAACTAGTAGTTCTAGTTCTGTACTATCAGGACAACACATTGACATTCTAGAGAATTCCTTTTCTCCCAGAAGGTCATAAACATACGAAATCCTTTCCAGATACGAAGTGTAACCCTATGCCTAAGAACTCCCCTTTCGAAGTGAACATATTCTAGGGACTGATGAATAATCTTCTTCCCAATGGACCTGCCTTGTC
Organism: Gracilinanus agilis; assembly: GCF_016433145.1. Lineage (NCBI taxonomy): Eukaryota > Metazoa > Chordata > Mammalia > Didelphimorphia > Didelphidae > Gracilinanus > Gracilinanus agilis. The sequence continues at coordinate 186,675,207 of NC_058130.1, forward strand.
CAAGTAACTCAGTGGCTTTGCTGCTCTTTTTTCCAAGAAGCATGTTGCATGAACTCTTAGAAAGCATAGGTATGTTTGTGTGTGTGTGTGTGTGTGTGTGTGTGTGTGTGTGTGTGTGTGTGTGTTTAAAACCCTTGCCTTCCATCTTAGAGTCAATAATGTGTATTGGCTCCAAGACAGAAGAGTGGTAAGGGCTAGGCAATGGGGGTCAAGTGACTTGCCCAGGGTCACACAGCTGGGAAGTGTCTGAGCCCAGATTTGAACCTAGGACCTCCTGTCTCTAGGCCTGACTCTCAATCCACTGAGCTGCCCAGCTGCCCCCGATAGGTATGTTTTTTTTAAACAACCACTGGCTCTAGAATTTAGGGGACCAGAGTTCAAATTCCACCTCTGACACTTCAGCTAAATCTCTTAACCACCCTAGAACTCAGTATCTTCATCTCTAAAATAAGGGAGTTGAACTAGATGACCTCCTGAGTTTCCTCTCCTGATCTTATAATGATGATTCTGTGGTCCAATTAACTCAGAAATTCTTAACCTTGGGGTTACCCACAAGGCAACTTCCAAACCTCGGACTCTTCCTTCAGATTGAGCCCAGGTTACTCACATGTCTGTTTTTGCCACGTCCTTTTAAGGAAAACATGAGTACCACAGTTGCTACTCTCTTGTAAGTTAGAAAGTCTCCTCAGTATTTCTTCTTTCAAGCTGTATTCAAGCACATGACTACCATCACCATGTGTTTCTGCCACAAGTTGCTATGGATGACTTCTGGAGTGATGGAGAGAGAGAAATCACTTTTGCCCTATTTTGACATTCCCTGTACAAAACCATAAGGAAAAAAACAAGGAAAGCCTAAAAACTGTAAAAATCAAAATAGCTCTTTTATAGACAAGAGAAAGGGTAGCTCAGTCAGCCAATCACAATCTCTGGTGATGGACTTCATCTCTGAAACCTAATCTGTATAGCTCTAGTGGGAAAAGGTTCTACATAAACATTACCTTCAGGCTATGATCTTTAATTTATACTCATATCAACTTGACTGAAAAAGTCCTGAAACTGATTGTTTCTCCTGATTATCACCTTTCCTTGTAAAATAAAGGGCTTGGATTAGATGACCCTGTGAGATCTCTACCAACTCTAAATCCAAGATCCTATGATCTTTTAAAATGAATTTAACCCATAAAGATCATTCTCTCCTCTTTCTGGTCACTGTCATCCACAGAGCTCTAGATAATCTCAAATTTTGTCAGTGATCCTAGTGATTAGCACAGAGTCTACCTTTTCTGCCTGTACCCTGTCATTGTCTGAAGGGGGTTTGTATTCCTAAATTATTTGCAATATTCATATTGAGGACTTCACTAAAAATACATCTTCTCAATTCTTTAACAAATGTCAATTCCAACATCCTCCTCTATATTACTCCATCCACATATCAGCAACTTCACCCACTACCTCATCATTTTGTAATGGTACCACTTCAACATTCTGAGTTTTGAAATTCAGGCTCTGACTACAACTTCCTATTTTTCCACCTCTCACATCCTTATACACTAAAATCTGTTCATCATACACAAACAAACAAACACATACATACATACAAGCAGAAATCTCTGGACCTAGAGAATACTCAATTCTCTTCTAGCTCTTAAAACATTCAAAGAGAAAGTATATCGGTTACAAAGAACCAAAACCCAATTGCAGATTGAGGCACAGAAATTGTTCTATAAATGTACTGTTTCTTCATTCCTCCATTATACAGAAATGGAAAGAAGTGAAAGAAAAAGAAAAGATTAAAAATAGAAAATGAAAATAATAAAAGCAGGAAAACAAAGATAGGCTTCATAAAATTTAGAACTTACAATTTTATGACATTTTATTTTTTATTTTAATTTTTATAACTTTTTATTTTAATAACAAATTTCCACATAAATTTTTCCAAGTTATATGATCCAAATTGTTTCCCTTCCTTCTCCCTCCCCCTCTCACGGAGCTGGCAAGCAATTCAATCTGTGTTATTTTCACATAAAACATTTCCATATTATTTATTTTTGTAAGTGAATAATCTTATAAAACCAAAACCCCAAAACATATACCCAAGTAGTGATAAATATACTTTCATCTGCATTCCTAGAATGACATTTTATTTTTGCAAAAGCATTATGACCTCCAATCCCATCTTTTATTTCTCTTCCCCAACTCATCTAGACTATTAGCACTGTACAGTCAAATAGAGCAATCTCTGAAGTCAGAGGATTTGCTTTCAGACTCCACCTCCTCTGTGTACTTCAGGATTTCAGGCAAGAACCTTGTGCTCCCTGGGTATCAGTTTACTCAATTACAAAATGAGGATAATTTGGATTAAATTAAATCTGAGAGCCTTTCTATATCCATAACCACCCACCTTCATTTACATTTTAAAATATGAGCAAAAAATCAAAGATGCCTGCCACAGGGCTGACTAGGTGATTTTTTTCCCCTCAAAAGCAATAAACTAATCCTCAAGGCTTAATTGGCCCAAAGGGATGAGGGTTAAACCACTGACATACCTTTCTGGTCCCTTAAGTATAAAAGCTGGCACATGAGGAGCCAGAATTCCTTGGGTTTTCCATATGCTTCTAACTAGGCCTGCCATATGGTGGCAAATGCGGAGACAGGGTAATAGAACCCAACTAAATCAATCCTGTATTCTTGTTGAATATATTTTTCCATGCTATTAAGGAGACCTCCCAGTCACAAACTGAGCTACCAGGTGAGCCCAAGGTTGGACTGGCCCAGAACATCCACCTAGTTTTGACCACATGGCCTAACATTTTATGTTTTACTAGCTGCTATCCTAATGAACCCTTACCCCTCTGGCTTTCTGTTCTTCCAGACTGTCAAATCCTTATCCCTAGATAAGCCCCAACACCTGATTTTTCTGTTCCTGTTTTGAGTGCTATAGATCATTGGCAGAGAAAATCCTGAAACTGAGCTGGCTTTACATCACAAATATCTTGTTTCATAATCTCATCTGGGCCTTTGCTGCTATTTACCAATTATTCTACTTTGCTCTAATGGACTCCCTACTTCTTTTTCTATAATCCCCATTTTCTTCTCTCTCTTTCATGAATTCCTTTGAGAGCATGGACTGCGATACTTTCTGATTTGTATTATTAGCATTTACTTAGTTTAGTAATTTATACATAATAAAAGCTTAATAAACACTTTCTTCATTCATATATTTTCCTATCCTCAGACAAAAACATAGCCTCCTATTTCATAGAGAATAAGCCCATCCAGTTATCTCCTCTTCCGTGTTTTGAATCTTCACAATGCTGAACCTCTTTCTCTCTTCCTTCACCTTAGATGCAGAAAAGATATCCCTACTCTTTACTAAGATGAATTCTTTTGGTCCCAGATTCAAATTTGACCTCAGAAACTTCCTAGATGGGTGACTCTGGTCAAGTAACTTGACCCCAGTTGCCCAGTTCTTAACATTCTTCTGCCTTGGAACCAATACACAGTATTGATTCTAAAATGAAAGGTAAGGGTTATATAATAAAAAAGAAAAACATGAATCCTCCTATCTGCCTCTTTTTGGTCTTGCTTCAAGACTCTTCCCCTATCTTTCATGTTTCTTCAATCACTTTCTATTTTTCTACAAATATTCTTATAAATTATATTATATATACATTATATTATATTATATTGTATTATATAATCTTAAACAAAATTCTTCCATGACCCATCCAATGCCATTTCTCTCTTCTCTGTTCAACTTCTTGAAAAAAGTAAGCTGTACTGGGTACCTCCACTTCCTCATTACTCACTATTTCCTCAGTTCTTTGCAATCCAGTTTCTGCTCCTACAACTCAAATGAAATTGTTCTCTAAGAGGTTACCAATAATCTCATAAAAACAAAACCTAATGACCTTTTTTCAGTTGTGAGCTACAAATTGAAAAAAATGCTATTTATTATTTGTGCAGTTTTTGACCTTGACAACCACCTCCTGCTTAATATCTTCTCCTCCCTTATCTCCTTGCCTCTGGCCACTCTGTCTCTTTCATCATTATACTCTTTCTAAACTTTTGACCAAGATTCCTCAACATGGATTCCTGGTCTTCTCATTTCTCTATACCTTTTCCTCATCAGTCTCATTTCTCATAATTCTTCATGAAGATGACTTAGAGACTTTTTGTTCTTTAGATCTAATTTTCTCTTCTGGGCTCCAGACAGGTATCTATATGTATTTATATGTCTATGGTATATCATGGTGTCCCACTAGCACTTCAAACTCAACTTGTCCAAACCAAATTCATTAGCTTTCCATAAATTTAATATTCCTTCTGGCTGCAATATTTCTTCCTACCACTAATCACCTGATCTCTCATGTTTGCAGCTGTGACAAATAAAAATTCTGAGGGACTGAATTCCAAGTAAGAAAATCAAATTGTTGATCAGACTAGCAAGAACCAATAAATTAGTTGATTGATGATCTCTCTCAGTGATCAAAGACTTAGAAATTCAGTCCTATGAATCATTAAAAATAATTTTGTAAGCTCATTACTCAGTCCTCCCCTAGATATCCCAAGATAGCTCTAATTAGTGAAGAGCTAATGAGGAGGCAATCCATCATTCTCTCAGTTCCTTCCCAATTCCTTGGTTGATGATGGAAAATCAGATGCCTGGTCCTAGATTCCAATGTCTAAAAGAAGAAATCAGGTTCTGCACAGTTTGGAATGACTTTGTTCAATACTTTTCAATGTGAGAGTTGAGGATTCTGTCCTGCTATTCACAGACACATCTGGCATAAGTTGGTTCTTATTTACTGGGCAAGATAGAACCCATAAGCTCACTTTTCTATTACCCTACAATGGGAGATAATCTATGTTTGAAGCATTCCTTTGAATTTGCTGGAAACAAAGAGGTAAGTAAAGAGGTATGAGGGATAAACCTGAACTTAATTCAAAACTCAGAATTAGAAATAAATCTTCTCACAATTTTGGTTGACTCTGAACTTTTCCTTTAGCTCATCAGTGATGCTAATTCTACTCCCATCATAACTCTCATATATGTAACTTCTTTATTTCCACCACCATCATATATCAATAGGACCTTAATTACCATCTACCGAGACTGCTGCAATAAATTCCTAAGAGATTTTCTTTTCCATTCTCTTCTTCTTCCCATCCATCCTTCAAACTACTGACAGAATCATTTTTCTTACATATAAATCTGGCCAACTCACTCCCTTGACCAAAAACCTTCAGAGTTTTAGTTTTGTGAAGACAGGACTAACTCTCCAATATTCAGTCCAACCATAATTTTACCCTTTACAATTTTGCCTCTAAAGTAAAGTTTGAATTCCTTTTCCTGGCATTTAAGGCTCCCCACAAGGATGGTACAACCTTGTTTTTTTCGGCTTTACTGCATATTACTATTCCATATACTTTCCTCTCAAGACAAGGAGATCCATAGGCCCTTTACCCTCCATTCCTTTGCTCATACAGTTCCCTATGTCTGAAGCTCCATCCTGTCCTATCATGATCTGGTAAATTCTTATATATCATTTAAAGTCTAATTCAAATGTTAGCTCCTCCATGAAGCCATCCCTGATCCCCCAAAACTATAGATACCTTCCTCTCAGACCTCAGATATCACTCTCTTTTTGTAGCTCTCTAGCAGTAAATCAAGAAGTGCCCTTGAAGCTAGAAGGACCTAGATTCAAGTCCTATCTTTCACATATATTGGCAAATCACCTATTCTTTCCACATTCTAAGCAACTCTCTCAGACTATAAATTGCAAAGACAGTATAGACTTGAATTAGTCTAGGGAGTTTCATAGGACCTGGAGTTAGAAGAGACCTTAGAGGCCATCTAATTCAATCCTCTCATTTTACAGATGAGGAAACTGAGGCTTAGATAAGTTAAATGACTTGCTCAAACTGATGCAAGGAGTAGACATCAGAGGTAGGATTTGGTAGGATCCTCTGACTCCAATGGCAATATTCTTTTCAACATACGAGAGTTTTCTCCCTCAGGAATTAGTGTACTAGTCCAATAGTACTAGTGTACCAGAGTACTAGTCCAACCTAGTTCACTAAACAAGGGATGCCATGTATTTTAGTTATTTGTGTTTGTATCTTTATCAGATGAAGAAGGAAATAGCAAACCACTTCAGTATCTTTGCCAAGAAAATGTTAAATGGGGTCATGAAGAGTTAGACATGACCAAAATGACTGAAAACAAAACCTTTGTCAGAATTTCAAATGACCTAAATAAAGATCAATGTGTGTGTGTGTGTGTGGGGGGGGATTTGTTGGTGTAAAGGGGTGGGGATCATCCCAGGGGGCAGTCAGTCAATTCTGATTCGACACCCAGTGGGTCACAGACCTCTCTCACTTGAGAATTAAGTGGTGGTGTTTACACCTTTGGTGATTAAATCTTAAAAAAAAGCAGGATAGGATTAATCCTATCTTCACAATGGACATACATAGACTATGATATATTTCCACTGATGACCAATAGCCAAGAAGTGGTACAATGGATATTATCCAGGCTATGTATGATCAGAAAATTAAGAGATGATCAAGGGCTATCAGATGTAAGTAACACTGGCTTACATGAAATTTAAAAGGAAAGAAGAAAACAAGTATTAATTATTAAGCAACTACTATGTACCAGGCACTGTACTACTTAGTTTTATCTCACTTGCTCTTCACAGCAACCAACCCTAAGAAGTGCTATTATCCCCATTTTATAGTTGAGGAGACTTAAGCAGACAGAGATTAAGTGACTTGCCCAGAGTCCCACAGATAGTAAATATCTGAAGCTATATTTGAACACAGGTCTTCCTGATGCCAGTTCCAGGGTGCTATCCACTGCCCTACCTATCTACCTAAAAGAAGGTCACTCATTAGCATATTGGAGAGATAAAGGATCTATGGGATAATATGAAAGACTCATGCAGAATGTAAAAAGATACTCTATATATTTATAATCCATATCACTGACTAGAATGTCCTTATCTATGAGATCACCCGTCCCCTGATCCCTGAGGGACATATGAAAGTGTTTGGGTTTTATCTCCATTCAGGAGTTTTAAGAGGCTATTACATCATGGATGGGCATGATGCCCAGCTTTTGTCAAAATGGCTGAGATCAGTTATTCTCACTTCTGAAGTTTATAAGATATCCAGATGCCACAGTGCATAGAGTGTTACACTTGAAGTCAGGAAGACCTAAGTTCAAGTTCTGCCTCAAGCCACTTCTCTCATTTCTTCATCCATAAAATTGAGATAAAAGTCACATCTGCCTTGGATAAAATGCAGAAATGTGTGTAAAGTGCTTTGCAAACCTTTAAAGCACCACACAAATACTAGCTATTGTTATTTATAATACACTGAAATCACTGTATTGGCCTCAGCATAGAATGAACTATGTATATACTTGTATTTCTTGTCCTGGTTTTATCTAGTAATATTATCAAGGATACACATCCTCAGCTGGCCACTCTCATTGAGGATGAGATGTGGCTGCCTTTGTCCTCCCAGTAAGAGATATTTCAGCTCCCCGGGGTTTAATTCTACTGAGCTCATGTGCTGGCACCAATACAAAACACAAATCATGCACAGGCAGAGCAGTATACCAAGACCAGCTTGGTCTCCAGGGATGTTTATATCTGAAGTCCTCACCTCTGTTCTTTCCAAGGTTGTGAAGTATTATTTATCTCTATTGCCTACATTCAAGATCTATGCCTTGGGTTGGTTTGGGTTTTTTAGTTTATTTTTTTAATCAAAATTAGTTATAGATCTAAAAGGAGGCTGGCCTGACCTTAAAAGTTATCACATATACACATGCAAAGTGTTTGTCTGCAAGGGTTTCTTGGGGCTCTTTATCATACACTCACCTGAAGTCCTAAGGGTGGGCCTATTGCAGAATTCTAGATTACAGTAAGTGATTAAAACATTACTTAATAAGGTACAAATATTCCTTTCTTTTTTTAGTTTAGTCTCCTATGCAGGGTTATGCTTAAAATTATAGTCCATCAATCATCAAATCATAAAGAATTTTATTAATTGGGTGCTATGTCCCAGCCATTAGGTATACACATATTTAAAAAAGAATTAATCCCTTTTCCCAAAGAAATTGCAAATAGGGGAGGCAAAACATGTAAGTATATACAGGATAAATATAATAAATACAAAGTAGTTAAATAATAAATATATACAAAATAAACAAGATAGTCAGAGAAAAAGAGAGGAAGGGAGAAAAAGAAGAAGGGAGGAAGGGAGGGTGGAAGAAAGTGATATGGGGTACAGGCTTTCCCTAGACACCCCAAAGCCCCAGATTGTGTCCCAGGCCAGAGAGAACATAAAAGATTCATTTTTCCTTGCATTGCTAAGGGAAGGTGACTTTGAGCTAAGAGAAAGATTCCCTCTGGCCTCTCCCCTCATGCTTGATGAACATAGATAGGCATCTCCCAGCTTACTCCTAAGAAGCATCTATTTTATATCCCAGATATCTGATTATCCTCTAAATCGGACAGTTCACCCCCTTTTTACTTTGAAGCATAGGACATAACCACATGACCCATCTTGGGTTCCAAAGACCCAGTAACATTCCATCATGCTTCTCTTTTTCTCTTCCTCCTCAAAGTCTCTTAACTCAATCCCTTCTCTCCATATAGAAATCCACTACCTAAGCAGACCTCACCTTTAATCTGTACTATCTCCTAAATGGTTTTCTTGCCTCCAGTCCGTCTCCTTCTGATCTATTCTCTTTTTAGATGCCAAATTGATAGTCCTGAAACACAGTTCTAACCATATTACTATTCTGCTCAAGAAACTTCAATAGCTTCCTATTGCCTCTAGAATAAGTTTTAATTTTTTCTGTTTGGTGTTTAAAGTCCTTTATAATGGCTCTCTAGCCTATCTTTGTAAGCATTTTACATTCCTACTGCTTATACCCACTATACTACAAACAAAATAAACTACTTGCTGCTCTACCTATTTAGCATTGCATCTCTTGAATGTTGTTTTCTTGATCTCATCTTCTTAATTGCCAAGGCTACTTCCTCATATGCTAATGTCTATTTATATAACACATTAAGGTTTGCAAAATAGTTTCCTTCAAGGTAGTGTAAATCATATTAATCCTACTTCTACAGAGGAATAAATCGAGGCTCAAAGAGATTAAATTATTTTCCCAGGAGGACTCAGCCAGCAAGTATCAGAGACAGGATTTGAAACCAGTTCTTTTGAATGGAAATCCATTATTTTTTCCACTAGGCATGCAGCATATAAAACTGATATGGCATAATCCAAATATAAGGGATCAATGAGACTAAATCACCATAGAAATGCCAGGATATCTGTTCCATCTCACCCCTAATCTGTAGTTTCTCTTTTACTCTCTTCTAGAAATACTCTTCTAGTTACTTGGCTTTGCTAGATCACATGTCTACCATTGTAGGAGCTCATTTTCACCACTGTTCTCAGCTACTTTGCCACCAAAAGCTTGAAATCTTACATCAAATATCTTCATAATGTGCTTCAAATAAGCTTACATTCTGAAACAAGTTTGTCCTTGGATTCCATGTGTTTCTAATTTGCAAGAAGCTAAAGTACTTGCTGGTGGAGAAGGTTTCTTGGTTCTTTGGACCTACTCTTTGTGATGACTCATTGCTTGAACTTTCCTAAGGAATGGTAATATGGCTAATTTGCTTCTTTTAGGCAATTTTCTACTTGTTCAGGGTTCCAACTTATTTAAACAAGTTGAAACTGCAGAAATAGAAGACAATGTTTTCTTCATCCTTCGAATTAAGAATTGAATTTTACTTTTAAGTTATTCAATAATCTAATTCCATATGGTTCTTGTGAAATGACTTCTATTCCTTTAACCAGTCATTTTCTATACATTAAGATATGGTAAAGTTCTTTTTATTTGAGGTTTTTCTAATTGTTGTGGTGCTATTATTCTCCATGCTATAAATCTCTTCACTCTCCAGTCCTTCCAGATACAACTGCCAGAGATATTTTTAAAACACGTCTGATCATATCACTCCCATACTCAGTAAACTCTAGTAGCTCACTATTAATTCTAAGATAAATACAATGCCTTTCACCACCTCGTTCCAATCTGCCTTTCCAGCACTGTTCTACATTAGCAACCTTTATATATTCTTCAGTCCAGTCAGACTGATCTTTTTGCTATCCTAAACACACACAAAAAAAGTTCTATCTCCCACCTCCACATTTTTGCAGTGGATATTCCCCAGCCCTCCTTATCTCCAATTTTGTAATCACTAGTTTCCTTCTATGTTCAGCTTAGGTTAGGTACTACTTCCTTCCTGCATTAGGCCTATTTCAGCCCTCCCAGCTTCTAGCCTCCCTCCTCCCACTACCCAATTTATGTGATGGTTACTTTGAATATAGTTTTATATGTTATCCCTCTAGAATTATCAACTGTGTTTTGGAACCATCAAGTTTGCCCTGACCCTTGGGATCTTGCCTCAAAGGAAGTCCCAGAATGGCCTATCTCTGACTGAACAATAAACCTTAAAGTAACTAAAGATCTCAGTTTAGATAGAATTAGTAGATATAATCAAATCTTACATATCCTTTTGTTTTACCTCTCCCAGGTAGCTCAGTCCCTTGCTAAAATCATCCTTTTATATCCATTGTAAAGCATCAGCCTCTTCTAGATAATCCAGTCCAGGACTCCTCATTCCCTTGTGGCCATTATAAAGCTAATCGATCATACTTTCCTGTCCTTTATTCCCTAAAAGATATATAAGAGCCCCAAGTTCTATTGCTCTTTGGAAAATCTCCTTTGGTGGTATGTTTTCCTGTCCTTTATTCCCTAAAAGATATATAAGAGCCCCAAGTTCTATTGCTCTTTGGAAAATCTCCAGCTGTGTGACCTTGGGCAAGTCACTTGACCCCTACTGCCCACCCTTACCACTCCTGGGCCAAGGACGGTCCCTAGCCCGGAGGAAAAAAGGAGGAGGGTTGGGCGTGGGGCTAGCAACCCCACCCTGTAAAAACTACATCTGCTAAAGAAACTGCAACCTAAAGTAGGGGCAGCTGGGCTAGCTCAGTGGATTGAGAGCCAGACCTAGAGACTAAAGGTCCTAGGTTCAAGTCCGGGCTCAGACACTTCCCAGCTGGGTGACCCTGAGCAACAGTGTGTCCCATTGCCTACTGGTTGTGGCCCTATCCTCCTAGAATGGAGTCCCAGGATTAAAAAAAAAAAAAAAAAAAAAAAAAAAAGCACCCATTAACTACCCATTAAGCACCCTAAATAGGAAGGAAAGATACTTAAACCTTAAGTACCCTTTTGTTTTAAAAGTTTTTCCCATTCAATCTAGGCCTCTCCTAGGTACTCCAGCCCCCCTCCTGGACTCCTCCTTCCCTTTGTCCCCATGTTAGCCAATCAGTTGTCCTTCCTTTCCTACACTGTCCTAAAGAGTATATAAGACCCAAAGTTCTTCAGTTCAATGGAAATTCCCATTCCTGCTGCATTTTCCTGTAGAGAGAGACATTGTTCCCAGAGTTTCAGAACTTCTATCTGTATGGTATTGGTTTTGCATGCACATGACTCTGTGTGGTGGCCATAAAAGCACTGTATGTCCAACTTGTCCTGATCAAAGATTTGTTCTTTTGTAACTACTTTGATGGTTCTGTAATTTTCCAGGATGACACAAAGTAAAGCTGAATTCTTTGGAAGATCCCACCAAGTTCTTCATAGAATCCTACAGCTTCTTCATGCTTGATATGATAAATGTTGGCTCAGAAGCCACTATTCTCTTACTGGTGGCCTATTTCCTTCTGTTCATCATAAGCACTGCCAGGAAAGATGATTAAATGAGGCAGACTGGTTAAACTAGGTCCCTTCCCCCAGAAGAAGAGACAAGTAGACAGAAAGAGCTTGAATGATTTAAGAACTTAATAAGTACAGCATCTGACACCAAAAGAATTCTTTACCATGTCCTATGATCATCTTTATCTAGCTAACATTATTGATGAATTCAAGGTGACCTGGGATTTCTTTATCCTGGATGTGTATATGTGTGAAGGGCTTCATCTTCCTTTGTCCTCCTAGGAACCAAACAGGACTAGCTTTAACTGCTATGAGCCACTTAGATGCAATTTCCAATTCTGGGAAGAAATTGGTTTCTCTTGGAACTTGTGTTATCTCATCTCTTAGGACCAAAACCCAATGAACCAAAACCTGGGATAAATGGCAAAAAAGTCAAGGAACATAAATTTTTTTTCCATCAGATCTAGCAGTTATCAGATCTAGCAGAGGGAGGAGCAAAGATCTGGCAAAAATGTGTGAAGAAAGTAGGACTTGAGCTGAGCTTCGAAAAGTAGAGATTTAAGGAAAGAATATATGATGTATGGGAGGAGGCACAGCCTGTGCAAACACACAAAGACAAGAGATAACATGTCCTGTGTGCAGAGCAAAAAGGCCAACTTGACTGATCTGAAAAACCCACTAAACAAGAGTATTATAGAGTAAGGCTGGAAAACCAGATTAGAACCCATCAATCAACAAACATTTAAGCACCTTCTATAAGGTGAGCATTCACATGCTGGGGATACAAAAAGAGACAAAAGACAGACTCTGTCCTCAAGGAGCTTACAGGGTAATGGACCCTAAATGTCAATCGAGGACTTTGTGTTTCTAGAGAAAATAGAGATCCAATGTACTTTAAACAAGGGAACAGCATAAACAGATCTATGCTTTAGAAATATCCCTTTGGTGCTGTGTGGATAATAGACTAGAAAGGGGAGAAACTTAAAAAGATAAAAGTAGATTAGTAGATTCATGGAAGGGTAGCTCACAAAGTTCTACTTGGATGAACAAATAAAGAAATTATTGTCTTTGGTTTTATCCTGCATCCAAAGGCAATAAGAAACATCATTTCATGCAACATTTGGTCATCTGTATTGAAGAGCTCATTAAAGTATTTGAAAACCACTCCATGAAAATTATTACAATTCATGAACTAACATCTGTTTCAGAGGGCAAAAAGTTAGAGAAACTCTTAAAAAAAGACTTGATAAGATCCTTTAAATTAAATCAACATCCATTTTAATATTCACTGTCTTTAGGACAAAAGTAGAAATAGGCAAAAACTATTTTTAAGAGTTGGAAATAAGGAAAGAAAGAATTCAAAGGTTTTTCAGCTATTCAGAAGAATCATACCCATATCCCAACGAACACTTCTCAAGAAGAGTGACAAAGGGGGCAGGCTGGTGGCTCATTGGATTGAGGGTCAGACCCAGAGATGAGCTCCTAGGTTCAAATCTGGCCTCATATACTTCTTAGCTGTGTGACCCTGGGCAAGTCATTTAACCCCCATTATCTATCCCCTTTCTGCTCTTCTGCTAGGGAACAAATACACTTTGTTTATTCTAAGACAGAAGGTAAGGGTTTGTTTTTTTTTAAGGAAGAAAAGAATGACAAGGTACTAGATGTAATGAGCATTAATAACATTCTCTTGCAAAATTGAAATTAATTATATTTTAATGGATGGAAAATGGCAATTACTCATATAGAAGTCCTTCCTGAATCAGCTGTTGGAAGTCTGTCAGAATGCTAACTTGTTAGAGCAAAGATTACAATTAATTAAAAAGAAAAAGAAAGAATACAAATTAGAAAAGACATGGCATGCAATTAAAACAACTCCAACTGAACGCATTTAAATGAGTTGCTGATTCAAAGAAAGGGAGGAAGGGGGAATATGGATGGAAGAAAATACATTACACTGATTGTAATAATTTCATTAAAGAATATAACTGATATAAATCAATGTGCTCTAATGAGCTCACCTAAAGAACCTAAAAAGCATCTGTCATCACACAATTGACTTCCTTGCCAAGCAGAGGGATATGGCAGCCAAGGGCAACATAGTTTTAGAACACAAATGTGTTTACAAAATCTTATGGGGAAGAAGAGTAGAAGCTTATGAGCAATGTTGCCTCATAAAACAGAGAGAAGCAATGGAAAGTGAAACTAGTTTAAAGAAAGATTGTTGAGGGGCCCAACAGAGCAAAGGCATTCTAAGGGCATTTAAGAATGAAACTGAAAGAAGCACAACAAACAAACCAAAGATGAAAAATATTTACCATGATTTTTATAGCAAACTCTTTCCACTGTCAAAAACAGTAGGACCACCACTGTTGGACTCTAATATCACAGTACCAGACATGCTTAAGGAGGTAAAAATGCAACTGGAAAGAACAAAGATGGGAAATATAACTGGATTGGGCCAAGTATATACTAAAGAGGTGCTATTTTTTTTAAACCTTTACCTTCTGTCTTAGAATTGATACTAAGTTATGATTTCAAGACAGAAGAATGATAAGGACTAGGCCAGTGATGGGCAACCTTTTGAGCTTGGTGTGTCAAAATTTGCCAAAAAAACAAGCATAACTTGGGTGGTGTGTCACTTTGAGAAAAAAAACCATAATTTCATGATATTTATAGTTTAAATAATAAAAATGTATAATTGTGATATATAACTGTATTTAATAAACCAAAATGGGTAAATTTATATAGGTAGAATTGTCATCCATAGTGCACAGAGTGTCTACACTACCCTATAGCAAATGTTTCATCCTTGGCATGCAGTCCCAGACTTCTCTGTATGCAGCCACATGTGGCCATGTGTCATAGAAAATGGCTGTGTGTCAGTGCTGACACACGTGTCATAGGTTTACCATCACCGGACTAGGCAATATGGTTAAGTGACTTGCCTAGGGTCACACTGCTAGGAAATGTCTAAGGCTATATATGAACCCAGTTCTGGCACTCACCACTGTGCTACCTAGCTGCCCCAACCATACATTAAGTTTAGAGGTAAAACAGTTCTGAAAGCATGGAGGCATCAATGCTCTAAGTCTCTGTAGGAGAGCTAGATATCAATGTAATGTAAAAAACAGCCATTATTACTATCAGGAAAAAGTGACAGAGAAAACTGCAACTACTCACTTTTGTGTAATGGTATGTATTTATGTGTGTCTGTGTGTCTGTGTGTGTGTTTGTGTGTGTGTGTGTGAGAGAGACAGAGAGAGAGAGAGAGAGAGAGAGAGAGAGAGAGAGAGAGAGAGAGAGAGAGAGAGAGAAAGTCCATAAGGACACTCTAGGCCCATTGAGGTGAAAGCAGCCAGAAAAGACATATTTGCAGATTTGCCTCAAGACTGGCAAGAACCAATCTAACCCTGCATGTCTACAAATCAAAGTCTGCCTAAAGAACACCTGGCTTTCTTAATTGGCTCAGAACATTCTGACTAGCTAATCACAAACCTTGAGCTCTATCTCAGGGACAAATGGCCTTCTGCATATCAGCTGTACTCTGGTACTTTTGTACTTCTAAAAAAATCCTTGTCAGTGATAACAAAGCAAAGAGGATTTTGAAGATTACTATTGATGAAGTGTATGCAGCTGACACCTGTGTACTTTAATTGGCACCAAGGACATATGCTCCTGACTATTATTTTCCTTTGATCTTAGAGTATAGAAATTATATAAATATTGGACATATATGCTCAATAAATTGGAATCTGTAATTTCACTCACAGCCCCCTAGGCTCCCATAAGTCTTGACTCAATTGCACCTGATAGACTTTGTACTTCTTTCCTGTCTCTCTGCTCTCTAAGTTCTCAGCCTGCCATTCTCCACAACAGGTTTCTCTTCTGCTGTCTCTGCTGGCCAGGACTCACTGAAACTTGACTCCCAGAAATTTGACTCCCAGCTGGCTGTACTGCCACAACTAGCCAGGGGCAGGGCTCTCCTGAAACAGTCACTGCAGCTGCCCATGAACTCACCGATGGGCATTTCCTGAGGCCTGCTACAAGAGAGAAAGCTACACACACAAAGGGCATTCTTGATAAATATATTAGAAAGGAATAAGCAGATTTTTACATGTGATATTCCATTCTAGATCATATCTTTATCCTCATACAACTGACAGAGAAGACAAGATTTTTCTTATTTATATATTTTCTATAGAGAACTATTTGATTTGGGAGAGCAACACCCTCTCTCTAAAGACTTTCTTCCTAATAAGGTGTCTTACATATATAAGACACCATCTATATATATATATATATATATATATATATATATATATATATATATATACACATATATG
>NC_058130.1:186691752-186724465 GCF_016433145.1 Gracilinanus agilis
ATATATGTATATATGATACCTTATATATATATATATATATATAAGACACTATATATATATAAATAAGACACCTTATTAGGAAGAAAGTCTTTGAGTTAGGGTTTTGCTCTCCCAAATCAAATGTAAATTATGCAATGGGACAACAAGGTGACTCAGGGGATAGAGAGTCAGGCCTAAAGATAAGCTCCTGAGTTTAAATTTGATCTCAGATACTGCCTAATTTTGTGACCCTGGACAAGTCACTTAATCCCAATTGCCTCACCTTTACCACTCTTCTGCCTTAGAACTGATACTTAGTATCAATTCTGAGACAGAATGAAAGGATTAAAAAAATCAAAATTGTACAATATTCCCTTAAAAGATATAACAAATATGGAAAAATGTTTTATATGACTTGACATGTATAATTAATATTATATTTCTCGCCTTCTCATGAGAGATTGGAGGAAGGGAGAGAACTGGAATTCAATTTTTAAAAAAATAAATGTTAAAAATAAACTACTCTAAAAAATTCAACTTCTTAATCACACACACATATACCTCAATGTGACACCTTTCCCCCCACCCACCTACACACACACACACACACACACACACACACACACAAACACATTAATATGGCATAGGATAGTACACTGGAAAGAGTGTTGGATTTGGAATCAGAAATCTGGAATTCAAATATCACCTATGCTACTTTCATGTCCCTGGATAAGTTGCTTAACCTCTCTGGGCTTCAAACCATTATCTATAAAATGAAGGGGTTAAACTAGATGGTGTCTAAGGTCCCTTCCTAATGTAAATCTATATGTTATGATCCTTTAAGGCAGTGATGGGCAAATTACAAGATGGGGCCCCCTGAAATGCTCTACCCAGCCCTGAGACATTATTCCTAATCTGACAAATACAATGAGTAGGATACAAAACAATGAAACTTCGAAAGAGTTGCCTTAGAAACAGACTGACAGATGAGCATTTCCTTTCCTTTGGCCCCCTCTTTAAAAAGTTTGCCCATCACTTCTTTAATGTATAAATCAAGAAAACTTAGGTAAAGATGTTTGCCTTGGGATCTCAGTACAGAAACTAAATCAAAGAGAGATTTCATTTCCTTTCTTTCCTTCTTTATTTCTTTCTTTCAAAACCTTACTTTCCATCTGTATTGGTTCCAAGGTAGAAAAGCAGTAAGGGTTAGGCAATGGAAGTTAAGGGACTTATCCAGGATCACACAGCTAGGAAGTGTCTGAGGTCACATCTGAACCCAGGACCTGCTATCTTCAGACTTGGTTCTCAATCCACTGAGTCACCTAAATGTCCCTAAAAGAGGGGTCTTCTCTTAGTAGATAAGGTCATACTGATTTCATCAAGCCCTGGAACCTTGCAAAAATTTCTAGATGATGAGAGCCTTAACTATTCAAAAGAATTTTATCTAACTA
Source organism: Gracilinanus agilis (assembly GCF_016433145.1). Taxonomy (NCBI): domain Eukaryota; kingdom Metazoa; phylum Chordata; class Mammalia; order Didelphimorphia; family Didelphidae; genus Gracilinanus; species Gracilinanus agilis. The sequence goes on from NC_058130.1 coordinate 186,693,183, forward strand.
TCCAAACAAGAATAAAACAAATGGATGAAAAATGCCTATTGTTTAAGCTATGATATACAATTTTATAGGCAGACTGTAGCACACGTAGTTGTTAATGATTCACTGTCAACATGGCAAAAGATCTCCAGTAGAATACTCCAAGAATTCCTACTTGGACCTTGGTTTACCATTTTCACTAATGACCTAGATAAAAGAATTGCTCATCAAATTTGCAAATGACAGAAGGTGACAGGGATAACTAATACAAGAAAAAAAAAAGAAAGGATCCCAAATGATCTTGACAGACTAACACACTGGGCAGAAGATAATATGATGAAGTTCAATAGGAATAGATATAAAGACGGGCTTGGGCACAAAAAATCAACTTCACAAATAAAAGATGGGGGAGGTATGGATAGCAATTATCTTTAAAAGGATCTTCAGAGGGGGCAGCTGGGTAGCTCAGTGGATTGAGAGCTAAGCCTAGAGATGGGAGTTCCTAGGTTCAAATCCAGCCTCAGACACTTCCCAGCTGTGTGACCCTGGGCAAGTCCCCTAACCCCCATTGCCCACCCTTACCACTCTTCTGCCTTGGAGCCAATACACAGTATTGGCTCCAAGACAGAAGGTAAGGGTTAAAAAAAAAAAAAAAAAAAAAGGATCTTCAAGTTTTAGTGGACTCCAAGTTCAATATGAGTCAGCAGGGTAATGTGGGAGCCCCCCCCCCAAAATCTGTCTGTGTCATTGTAACATTAACATTTGATAATGGCATGTTTTGTAAGTTGAATTTTAACTTTTCCTTTGACCACTCTGTTCTCAAATATGTTAGTGCTGCTTTTAATCGCTTTAATTGATACTTTTGTGTTTTTATGCTGATTTATACACTAATGAGTTTCATCATTATCTTTTCCCAAGATTCCTTAACTCCACTAAGTTCCTCCTTTATTTTCTCTCATTTTTTTAAAATTACTGACTTCATTTCTTTGTGCAATGTATGCCTGCTTATCCGTTTTACCATATCTTTAGGAATTGTTTCTGATTTAATTTTTGTTGCTTTTTTGGCATCTTTTTGTCTGATGTTTTCACCTCTGCATGTTTTATTATGAATGAATGAGTGGCATTTATTAGCACTTATGAGACAGGCGCTATGCTAAGGGTTAAAAATATATCTATAAAATCAAGACAATCTCTGCCCTCAAGAACTTACATTCTAATGGGGAAGACAAAGGAGTTAAAGTTTGGGAGGTCACAAAGGTGGCAAATGGAACAATAGGACAGTGGATTGGCACAGAGGCAATGATAGTATAAATTTAATTAACAGTTCTCAGGATTAGATGGAAAGGAGTGGGCAAGAAAGAAAGCAGAAAGTATCTCAGTAAGAGAAAAATTGTGAAGTAAAGATGAGGCTTCATGGTCCTACGAAGTACAGAGTGAAATTACTTATTCCATCCCAGATATGGTCCTTGGTGACTTGGCTTGGCCAGTGGAGGAAAAGCAGGAACTGGATCATCAGGGCTGAAAAGGTTAGGGTGAAGATGGGGCTACAGGGATTCCAAGTGGTCTAGCTCATCATCAACACCATCTTCCTCATAGTAACTTCATCATGAGAGCTAACATTTATATAGCAATTTAAAGGATGCAAAGCATTTCACATATTATGTTTTTTAATCCCCACAACAACATAGTGAAATAGATGCTATTATTATCCCCATTTTACAAATGAGGAAATTGAGGATGAGAAAGATTAACTCATTTGCCCATGGTCACATAATTAGTAAAAGTGCATGAAGGGGCAGCTCAGTGGAGTGAGAGTCAGGCCTAGAGACAGGAGGTCCTAGGTTCAAACCCGGCCTCAGCCACTTCCCAGCTGTGTGACCCTGGGCAAGTCACTTGACCCCCATTGCCCGCCCTTACCAATCTTCCACCTATGAGACAATACACCGAAGTACAAGGGTTTAAAAAAAAAAAGTAAAAAAAAAAAAGAGTGCATGAATCAGAAGTCTGGGTGAGCAAAAAGATAACGGAAAGACCAGTAGTGGGTGTAATTAGGTTGCAACATATTACTAACACAAACTTAGATTCAAGAAAGTGGTCAAATCAAATCATCCAAAAATATAGAATCAGAAAAAGACAAGGATTATACATATACTAAGAGCAGGAATAAAAGCACAGATAATCTGTTTATTATATTGGTAGCCATATAGTTTTTGTTTTTTCAACCCTTCCTTTTTGTCTTAGTAACAACTCTAAGACAGAAGGGCAAGGGCTAGGCAAATTAAGTTTGTGACTAGCCAAGGATCACACAGGTAGGACATACCTAAAGCTAGATTTGAACTGAGATCCTCCTGATTCCAGGCCTGGGTAGTCATGTAATGTTAAAATACATACACGAAGGTTCCAGGATGGCACATGGAAGGCACATGGAAGATTTATGGGAAAAGATATCTAAGAAACCTACAGAATCATAAAATCATTTATGGTCTGGTCCACAAAAGCAGTATCCATATAGATATCACAGATATGTTTAAGTAGGGAGGAGGTGGGCAATCTTCTGGCCTCTCTGCTCTATGGAACTACAGCCCACTAAATAAAAACAGTACTTCAAGGTTAAAGTCTAAGTTCTCAGTCTTAGCTTAGACTTCAGGAAGGGCCACTTTGCCCCCTCCAAAAAAAAATACTCTCAGCTATTCTCATTTCCCATACAACAGACTAAGTTGCTGATCTTGAGCAGATATGGGGGTTTAAATTGTTTAAAGGGAAAGTCTAGGGAACTGTTTACTTCTCAGTGATAATTAAAGCAAAATTTGGGAAATTTCCCTAACCTCCTACCACCAAACTAAGTTTCTGTGCCATAGATGATTTTATTATTTAGGTTTTCTTGTTTTGGTATTGTGGTATTGTTCTCCTCTTCTATCTTTCTTCCAAATAATTAAGAGGGACTTCTTACTCCCAGGAATTGCATTTTTCCAGGAAAAATCCTAAACGAAAATAGCCGCCTAGGATCTCAGTGGCACCTGTAGCCTTGTAACACTCAAAGACAAATTTTCAGAGCTCAAAGGAGCCAGGGTTCACCCATCCTTCCAGATCTTTCTTTGTTTATTCCTCCTTTATTTTCTCTCTTTCCCTTCTTATCTCTCCTCATCCTCCTCACTGGCTCTCAACCTTCTCTTCCCAAACTGCAGTGGCTAATCCAAAACACAGGTGAATCTGGTTTATGGCAAATTCAATTTAGGATATGAAGGGAAGGTTGGTAAAACATGGCTAGGCGATGAAATCATGAAAAGTTCCACCATGGACTTCCTTGAAATGACAGAATCTTCTAATACATTTGAAATATAAACCTATTTACAAAAATTCTACTTGAATACAATCATTATGTACTTCACGATAAATTAGCCAGCCACTTTTTATCTTCCCTTCAGTTTTGTTCTGAGAGAATTAATGAGCTTTCTCTTAACAGCATTCCCCTCCACCTCCCATTTTAGAGATTCAGAGCTCAAATAAGATTACGGATACTTCTTCCTTAGAAACAATGGGGTAGGTTTCTTAAAACTAAAGCAATGGGGGTGGGTGGGTGGCTCAGTAGTTAGAGAGCCCTGTCTGGGGACAAGAGGTCCTGGTTTCAAATCTGACTTGAGTGACCATGGACTAGTTATTTAACCCTGATTGCTTAGCCCTTGACACTCATATCTTAGAATTCATGCTAAGACAAAATGTTAATATTCAAAAAAAATCTAAAGGAATGGAAAGTGGGAAACCTTTGAATTTCTCATACACTGAAAGGAATGAGTCATTTCAGCACATTCAGGTTTCTACCTTCTAGAAGTGCTCTGCATGTTGGGACAGATTTATTGTACTTTTTCTTCATTGACAATTGAGTCATGGCTTTCTCAGGTAACCAAGCAAAACATGAGAGAGAGCCAGGAATTAAGACACCGTTACCATTAGTACCAAAGATTCGCCTGACCTGGGTGTGGCCCCTTTCCAGAAGAACAAAGGTATCTTCAAATATTTACAAGAAATAAAAAGGTTTCTCACTTCTTATAATGGGAAGAGTTTTCTCCTAAGAAGCCTGAAAAAAGGACATTTTTCTATGGGCCCTGACATCTTAGATACCTCAAGGATTGTTAGTAAAGCACTTGACCCACATTAAAGTATTATGTAAATGTATTAAAGTATTATTTATTATGTATTAAATGTATTAAAGTATTGTTTAAATATAAAGTAATAATAATAAGTACCCCTTAGGTTTGCTATCATGAGCCTAATCTCTCTGAAACAAAGGACTATCTTTTTTTTTTTTAAACCCTCATCTTTGGTCTTAGATGTAATAGTGTGTATTGTTCCAAGACAGAAGAGCAGTGAGGGCTATTTAATGGGATTTAAGTGATTTGCCCAGGGTCGCACCCTAGGAAGTCTTTGAGTCCATATTTGAACCCAGGACTTCCCGTCTCTAGTCATGGCTTTCAATCCACTGAGTCACCTAGCTGCCCCTAAGGCCCATCTTTCTAAGAATATTCTTCCACTGATGGTGAGTTAAATGGTAGGATGAGTAGACTACAACTAAAAATTTTATTGGAGAGCAGCTGGATAGCTCAGTGGATTGAGAGTCAGGCCTAAAGATGGGATGTTGTAGGTTCAAATCTGGCCTCAGATACTTCCTAGCTATGTGACCCTGGGCAAGTCACTTAACCCCCATTGTCTAGCCTTTACCACTCTTCTGCCTTGGAACCAATATATAGTATTGATTCTTAAGGAGGATGGTTAGGATATTTTAAAAAATTGTATCAATATGTAAAATAAAAATTTTAAATATATGTCTTATATATTATCAAAAAAGAGCTATGCTGAAGAAGATGCACAAAGAAAGATGACCCTCAGGATAATCAACAAACATTTATTAAGCTCTTACTCTGCTCCAAGCACTGGGACAAAAAATACAAAAAAAAAAAAAAATACAAAGATACTTTGCTAAGGGACAAAAATACAAAGAAAGGTAAAAAGACTGTTCTTGCCCTTAAAGAGATCCCAATCTAAAAGGAGAGACAATATGCAAGAACACATGTACAAATAAGCTATATACAGGATAAACTAGAATACAAGAGATACAAGAGATCAGGAAAAGCTTTTAAGAATTGGAGTTTTAATTGGGTCTTGAAGGAAGCCAGGAGGCAAAGATGAGGAAGGAAAACATTCCAGGCATGGGGGATATCCAGTGAAAAAGCCCAGTGTCAGGAGATGGAGGTGGCCCTGTAGATAGAGTGCTGGGTCTGGAGTCAGGAATATCTGAGCTCATATCTAGTCTCAGACTTTTACTAGCTATGTGACTCTGTAAAATCACTTAACTTCTGTCTGCTGCAGTTTCCTCATCTGTAAAATGGGGATAATCATAGCACCTACTTCCCAGGATTGCTATGAAGATAAAATGAGATAGTCATAAAGCACTTTGCAAAATCACTCCTACCACTTTGTTTTCTACCTTGATTTCCTTCATGTCCCAGTTTATGGGAATGCTGGTCTGGGAGAAAGCTAAGGACTTGTGTGAATTTAATATAAAGTGTACCCTCTTATTCCATTTGAAAACCCCTTAGCAGCCCAGATATATTATGGCAGGGCACAAGAGGTCACGGGGCTCTCTAGCTTCCTGGAAGAAGTTGGCTAAAGTGTGGTGTGGCCGCATGGAGTCCTGATGGGTGACGTGTCCAGAAGTGAGGACTGGAGACCCAGACTAAAGTTAAGCCTGGCCAATCAGAGAAACAGGAAGAGAGACATTATTGGCCTTATAAAAAAGGGGACAGAGCCATAGTCAGCTCTCTTTTGCTAAGGACTTTCTCCCTTCCCTGGAGCATTTAAAGCTCAGCTGGCCCTGGCCTTATCTGCTGCTTGCAAGCTGCTGGGAGCTGCCCAGTTTGGGCTGGAGCTCCAACTGGGAGCTAGAGTCTAGGAAGCATGGCACAGCTTGAAGGCTTTTTAGTTAGGGTGACCTGGTGATCTTTCTCTTTCTCTCCCTCTCTTTTACTAATAAATAATTATAAATTAACACACAGTCTCCAGCGAATTTTAATCATTACATAGTGAAGGGATTGGAAATCACAGTGTGTTTGGTGTTGGGAGTCATGACAAGGACACGAGTTATTCCACAACTAGCTCGTGGACAAGAATAGTATCATCTGAGAAGGTCTGGATAAATCGCAAACAGTAATCAGAAATAATGAAGACAATAGACTAGATCAACGGTTCTCAGCTCTTGGCCATGAGCCTTTGGAGCCTGAGTAGTTTTTATAAGGGGGTCATGAATTCATATTTTAATCTAAGAATAATCAAACACACCTTATGTAAATGGAACAACTATATCTCCTATCATGATTTCACACATATGTAGATGCCATGAAGAATTACACAAAAGATAAATTAGTTTCAAGGTAATACTAAACACATAGTAACTTTTTGTCAACATGTATTTTCTCGGTTGTCCTAGACCTGTGCTCTTACTGGTATAAAAAATTCCTAGGGAGGAAGCTTCCTCTGCTAAAGAAGACTGGCACCTACTCTGCAATCTAAATCTTAGCCCAGTTGTTTGAGCCACTGAAGGGTTCAGTGATTGCCCAGAGTCACACAACCAGGCTGGGTCAGAACCTGGGCCCTGATCCCCAGGTCAGCTCTCCTTACAATCTGCTACAACATACTCTGTTGATTTCCTTGATAATAAATACTAATATTACAAATACTATCATGTAGGTCAGTGATGGGCAAACTACGGCCTTCTCCTTCATAATCTTGCAGTCATTAATAGGGCCTAGTATCACAAGAAATACAAGAATTTTGTAAAATGTATCATTGTTATTTTTTAATAAATTATATTGGCCGGCCTAAAGTTTTTTTTTCCTTTCCTTTGGCCCCCTCTTTAAAAAGTTTGCCCATCACTGATGTAGGTGATTGTCAAACTCATTTTTTTTTTTACATGAAAAAGGTGTCCTCATCCTTAAAAAAACCAGAACTGTCTGGATTAAATGCCCGCTCTTGTCCCTTTCATGTCTAAAATTCTTTGCTTCCTTTAAAACTTTAAAAATTCGCTTTTGTCCTGATACTTCTTCCACAAAGATGGGTGAATATTTCAGGAATCCATTCAAATACTAATATTAATAATAACTTGTTTACAGAGATCATAATAGCTAAGAAATTCTTTCACTCCACAGCCACCCTCTAAAGAAAATGTTAAAAGAATATATCTGTTTGAGGGCTGTTTGAGGGGGTGACTAAGGGGTTCAGTGGATTGAGAGTCAGGCCCAGAGAAGGGAGATCCTGGGTTGAAATCTGGCCTTAGACACTTCCGAAATGTGTGACTCTGGGCAAATCACTTAACCCTAGTTGCCTAACCTTTACTACTCTTCTTGTCTTCTGACCAAAGCAAAGTATTGAATCCAAGATGTAAGGTGAGGGTTAAAAAAAAAAAAAAAAAAAAGAATACATCCATTGAACAGATGAAGAAGATTAGGTTAGAAGAGATTAAGTGACTTTCTCCTGATTCTAGTCTATTGTGTACATTAAACAATCCATTAGGCTCAGCTTCCACCAAAGCAATAGAAATTGATTAGGCTAAGACCTCACTTACCTACTTTATAGCCTCAGGTTTCTCATCCCTAAAAGGAGGGTGAAAAATACTTGCAGTACTAGTTTTCACAAGGCTATGAAACTGATTTGCAAATCTAAAAGTGATAGATAAACATCAATTATTATCATCATAACCATCATTATGGGTGACCACTTAACACTGATAAGATAGGATTTTGGCTGTTAGCTTCTAGTAGAAGGAATCTATGTACTAAATTGTACTACATGAAAATCTCACCAAATGAATACGAGCATCCCTGATTGGATCTTGAAGATCTTGAAGAACTGTGACAACTAAGTAATTTTTGCCAAAGATGCAGACTTTTTTTTTATATCTTTTCCCCCCTTTTTTTATTTAGAATATTTTTCCATGGTTACATGATTCATGATCTCCAACCCCTGCCTCTTCCCTCCTCTCCCCCCCGCCCAAGCTGACAAGCAGTTCCACTGGGTTATACATGTATTATTGTTCAAAACCTATTTCCATGTTATTCATATTTGCAGTAGAGCCAACCTTTAACATCAAAACCCTAATCATATCCCTATCGAACCATGTGATCAATCATATGTTTTTCCTCTGTGTTTCTACTCCCACAGTTCTTTCTCTGGATGTGGACAGCTTTCTTTCTCACAAGTTCCTCTGGATTGTCCTGGATCATTGCATTGCTGCTAGTAGAAAAGAATATTATGTTCGATTGCGCCATAGTTTATCAGGCTCTGTGTACAACGTTCTCCTGGTTCTGCTCCTTTCGCTCTGCAAAGATGCAGATTTTTTAAAGGAACTTTTAAAAATAACTTATTGGAAGACAAACTTTTTATAATGCAGAGACACAAAACCTATCTCAGCTTATAAGTGGCTCATTTGGTCTTGAATTTTTGAATGGGAGTGGAACACTCTCTTGTAGATACTTATTTACATGTTGTCTTCTCCCTTACGATGTGAACTGCTCAATGGCAAGAAGCATTTTTGTCTTTCTCTGTATCTCTAGAGCTCAGCATAGTATATTTGTTGACTGATTGACCTTTGTTGTTGATGTTCATCCTTGTGCTTTGATCTGTCTGGATCTGAGGCAGGAGAAAAGAGTGATTTACACTTTCATTGTTTCCAGATTATAAACACAGGACATGTGTGAACAGGTAGAATGTGGACCCACCCAGTTCAGTCATCCTTTCCCTCTGCCTGTTAAAGTTTGGGGCCTCTCCTGGGCAGGGTTGAACTCCTATGCTTGGCTTTTTGTGTGAACGCCCAGTAAGAATGAGACATCAGCCAACATATTCACTCCTTTTTCTCTTTCCCATGACAGTATATGCCTTATAATATTTCAACAGTTCAATAAATCTGTGGTCTCAGCAGATATGTTATACATATTATACGTCTCAACTCAACCATGAGTTCTCAGGTAGTACAATTTTCCTTATAAACCCAGACCTCATTTTATAGAATTTCAAAGTTTTTAAAGCAATAAGAATAATATTATTATCCTTAGTCAGTCTTAAAGATTCTTCCAAATCTCTTTATTAAAATGCAAATACCCTTAGCCTTAGGTTTTGGATATCTGTTTACAAATAGCTGATGATACCATCAATTAATCAACTAACATTTATTAAATGCCTACTATGTTTTAGGTGGGGTATATGGGGTGTTATGGGAAAAGTAGAACTTCTGGTGTGAGGGCTTGCTGAACCTCTTTTAGGGCTGCTTTTCTTTTCTTTTTTAAAACCCTTACCTTCTGTTTTAGAATCAATTTTGCAGAAAAGGCAATTGAGATTAAGTGACTTGCCCAGGGTCACATAGCTAGGAAGTGTCTGAGTTCATATTTGAACCCAAGTCCTGCTACCTCCAGATCTGGGCTCTCTTCACTGTGCTACCTAGCTGCCACACCCCTGAAGTTAATTTAAACTGCCCCTTTTGCTGTAATGAACATTTTGGTACCCCAGTGTTGTGTGGTAACCCTGAACTGCAATTCCTTTGTCCTGATTAAAGAACCTTGTTCCTACTAGTTAATCTTCTTTATTTCAAGTTGACAAAGGAAAATAAGCATTAGAATGAGAAATAATCAATCAAGCATTTAAGTGATTTCCATGTCCCAGATGTTAGACCTCGGAAACTGAGGCACAAATTCAAAAGTAGGCATTAAGAATATCATAGATGAGCAAACACAGAATATAGATAAAATGAGTTCACAGTGATGGAGGAGGGCACTAACAGCTACAGAGAATCACAAAAGGCCTTCTGAAAGGAGATGGCATCTGAGCTAAGATTTAAGGGCATGGGTAGATAGGTGACTCAGTGGATTGAGAGTCAGGCATAGAGATGGGATGTCCTGGATTCAAATTTCACCTCTAGCTGTGTGACCCTGGGCAAGTCACTGAACCCCCATTGCCTAACCCTTACCATTCTTCTGCCTTGGAACCAATGTTGGTTCCAAGGCAGAAGTTAAGGGTTAAAACAAAGAAACAAACAAACAAAGAAACAAATAAATAAATATGTGTGTATGTATGTGTGTGTGTATATATATATATGTATGTATATATATATATAAATAAATATTGGAATAAATATTTGTTTAATATATAATATGTATATAATTACATGGTATAATATAATAAACAAATAAATATTTAATATAATAAACAAATAAAATATATCATATATTTTATTTATTTTATATAAATTTTATAATATAGAATATGTTTTACAAATATATTCTAAATTAATAAAACAAAATAAATAAAGATTGAATGTGTAGAACTTTATATAAATATAATATATATTAAGGGCATAAGGATTCTAAGAGGCAAAGGGGAATAGGGACAGCTTTTTAGGTTTGGGAACTTACCTATATAAAATCATGGGAGAGATATAAAATGCATTAGGAGAAAAGCAAATAAACTACTTTGGCTAGAATGCAGAGTATATGAAGGAGATTCATGTGAAATAAGCCTGGAAAGACAAAGTAGAACAAGAGCAGGAAGACTTTTAAATACCAAACTAAGGATTTTGTCTCTTATTCTAGAGTGTTGATTATCATTTTCTGGAGACTGTATCTTAATTTATAATAATTTATTTAATAATAAAAAGCAGGTCGAGAAAGATGAGGTCCCAGACACATGTAGCTGACTATTCCCTTCACTAGCCTTGTCCCCCACCGCCTAGCCAGAGCTCACCTGCTGGCACTTTCCTAGCTACCTTGTCTCACTGTGATTCCAAGACAAAAAAGGCCCTTCCTTCCCCAGACTTGAAACTCACCTCTTCCACGACGTCACTTTTCTGAGTCTCTCTGATTTGTCAGGGTTGGCCTCAGTCCAGGTGAGAGGTCAGTCTTCCAGAAATAAGTGTCTTCTGGGGGGTGGGGAACAACAAAGTTGCTGGAATTTTCCCAGAGGGCCCATGTGTTCCCTCTTACACAAATTTTCTTAACTCAAGCAGAAGGTGGGATTGAATTGCAACCTCAAAAGAACAGGGATTCAGAAAAGTAAATTCTCACAAAAGACAATGAGAAACCACTGAATCTTCTTGTTCAGAGAAGTGGCAAAGTCAAACCTAGGCTTTAGGAATGACAATTTGACAGTTAAGTGAAGGATGGCTAAAAGAAGGGAGAGACTGGATGCATGAAGACCAATTGGAAGGCTATTGCAACAGTTGGGGATGAGCTAGGCTTTGAATAGTATGAATACAGGGAAGAAAACAGGTGTAAGATTTGCTAAAGAGTTGAACAAGATTTTGCAACTGGTGGCATAGTGAATAAAGTACCAGGTCTGGAGTTGGGAAGATCTGGGTTCAAATTTGACCTCAGATATTTCCTAATGGTGTGACCCTGGGCAAGTCACTAAATCCTAATTGCCTAGCCCTTGCCCTTCTGTCTTAGAGTTGTTACTCAGAAAGAAGGTAAGGGTTTTTTAAAAAGACTAGGCAAGTGGTTAAATATGGGAGGTTCATGATGGTAAAGAGTAGAGTTCGATGGATAATGAAATGGGATAAAATGGAAAAACTAGTATTTATATTGTATTTTAAAGTTTGCAAAGCACTTCTCATGTTATCTCACTTGAATCTCCTAACAACCCATTGTTGCTTCTAGAAGAAGAGGAGGGTTAAAAATTGAATCAACATATCAAAACATTTTAATAGAATTTTTAAAAAAAGAAGAGGATTGAATTCAATGATCTCTAAGAGCTTGTAAAAAGCCAATAGTTGAGCCATTTATTTGTTAAAATAAGTTGTATCAGTCTACCAAATTTATAATTGACTGTATATAGGAAGGTGGTGCATGGATTTAGCTATTACACATAATGTAGGTGACCTACAGCAAATGAAAGCTTTTGCATGGCCTCACTTTCTGTTCTGCAAAGATGATATTGTTTTTGCTTTTGTTGTTTGACCTTGACTTAACATGACTTACTTGCAAAGGATTTTGTTCTCCTTCCCATAAGTAGCTTTAAAAAAATGATTACAGTAGCAAGGATAGTTGAGAGATTTTCAAAGAACTGTAGTGGACCTGAAAATCGATCAATAAATATGAAGTACCTACAATGTACCAGGAATTGAAAAGAAAATAAAGGTTTTTGTATTTATTTCTTTGTTCTTTTAAAGCCTACCTATGATGCTCTCCTAGGAAATCAAGCTACCCCATGAATAAAGTCAGAGGATCAGATTCATAGGGAAGAGAGAGCTCTCAAAATGAAGAACTCTTCCCTTTTTGATGTCACTTTTGGGGGACAGCTAGGTGGTTCAGTGAATCAAGAGCCAGGCCTAGAGATGGAAGGTCCTAAGTTCAAATGTGACCTCAGACACTTCCTAGCTATGTGGCCCTGGACAAGTTACTTAATCCCCATTGCCTAGTCCTTACCTGCTCTAGTCCTTACCTGTATTGCCTTAAAAGCAATACAGACCAATACACAATATTGATTCTAAGATATATGGTAAAAAAAAAAAAAAAGTCTCTTCTCTCATTTATATGGAATTAAGGAGGTCCTAATCTTATACATGAAAAAGCTAGATGGCTCAGTGGATAGAGTCTGGGGTCTGGAGACAGAAAGTCTCCTCTTTCTGAGTTCAAATCCAGTCTCAGACACTTACAGGCTGTGTGACCCTAGGCAAGTCATTTAAACTTACTGTCTCAGTTTCCTCATCTGTAAAATGAACTGGAGAAAAAAATGTCAAACTGTTCCAGTATCTCTGCCAAGAAAACCCCATAGACAGTATTACCCATGGGGTCACCAAGAGTCAGATAAGACTGAACAACAGTCTCATGCATGTCCAAATCTTAGGCCTTTAAAACCTTGGTAAATATGCTACAGCTGTTCTACAAGTACAGATTGCTGCTATTTGAATGAATTTAAATTCTATGCATTTAAATGAAAAGAGACTCCCAGTTGAAGAATTTGTGGCTTGCCACACATACAAGATAAAGGTTAGAATGTGGTGCTGTAGAGTCTAGGATGACCTTTCTAAGTCTTTACTTAGTTTTGTTCTTGTCTTTTTCCGACCTGTTAAATTGCAGATGTCAAATGCAGCAGGACTTCTCTACCTTTCTGGGCTTCTGACCCACCTTCCCCAGATTTATAGATGTAAAGCAGCTTGTAATCTTTCTCAAGTCTGTGCCTTCTAAATGTATCAAAACATCCTCTCCTGTCCCAGGGAGATACTACCAGTGCTCTGCTGCTGTGATCCCAGGCTACAAACTTCTTGCCTTAATTGAAGACCCTTTTATTATTACTGCTTTGGTAGCTTTGTTTTATTCCGTTTGACCCAGGAGAGACCCAAAAAAGGATCTTGGGGAACTGAAGAAAATTATGGAAGGGAGGCAGCATGCTATAGGAGAAAGATTTTTGGATCTAGTCAGAAGACCTGGGTTCAAATCTGATCTTTCCTACTTATTTGCATTTTTACTTTTCTAAGTTTCAGTTTCTTCATTATAAGTTGGAGATTAGACTAGATTAGTGATGGCAAACCTTTTAGAGATGGAGTGCCGGCCCTGCCCCACCCCGGATGAAGTGCCACACCCCGGGAGGAAGTGCTCCCATTGGGCTGCTGGGCAGAGGGGCAGGTGATAAGAGGTGCATGTGGAGACAGGGAGGGGAGTGGCTCCAATACTCTGCTCCCCTCCAGCTATGTGCCACTCTGTGAGTTCTGCTCCCCTCAAACCCGGCTCCTCTCCAATCGCACCACAGGAATCACCTTCACCACAGACTCAACAGGCTGCTTTCTGCGCCAGCCACACCCTCACATAGCATGGGAGGCCCCTCTCCCTCAGCACCTTACCCCAGACAGGGGAGGGAGAAAGCACTCCCATTGGCTGCTTGGCAGAGGGGCAGGGAAGTGAGGAGAACAGCTCTACCCCAAGTGCCTCTGGCTTTCTAGTAACAAATTCTGGTGGGCCACTGTAGGTGTGCCCAGATAGAGGGCTCTGTGTGCCCTTTCTGGCACATATGCCATAGGTTTGCCATCACTGGACTAGATGAACTCAGAGGTCCTTTTAGTTCTATAACTATGGTTCTATGCCCACATGCATAGTCCTTTCATATTTGTTGGGAAACAGTCCAGGAATGAGTTAAATAGGTATCAATGAGTTACAATTAAATATCAATTTAAACAGGAATTAAAAGAGAGCTACAAAGGACCTCATTCTAAGTTATCTAGTTGACTAGGAAAGTGGACCAAGATTAAACTCAAGATACAGGAAGTCCAAAAAGTAGAAATAGTTTTAGCTTGGGCACCCTGCCCACCTTTTATCTGGCAACTCGTATTTAGGATCATGACTCATAGCCTCCTCTATGGACTCAGCTTTCAATCTGTCTTTATGAGAGAAAGGCTTTCTAGTTCCTGTACTTTAGCATTCAGGGGGAAAGATGACCAGCAGCTGACCTTGAGAAATTAAAGCTTAGTCTGTGGGCTCTAAACTAAGCAATGGCAAAGTCAACCCCCACCCCGTTACGGGGAGGAAGTAATACCTCAGCTATGTATTCCAGATGAAGATTATGAGATATCAGCAATGAGAACAACCCAGGAATGGCAGATAGCAATAGACACATGATATAATTCCCAGGTGTGGGCCTAGGAGGGAGCAGCACCCAGTAAAGAGTAAGCCCAAAAGGGACAATGAAAAAAATCACCAAAAGACAGTGGTGACCCTATACCATCAGAAATGTGCCTCTCCATGTGTGTCCTTGGGCCACATGTGTTCTTTATGTGACTTGATTACATGATTTCTATTTTTAATGCCCCTCCATGCATGTATACTAGCCATACATGTTTCTTATACATATGTCTCATGGGTTTTCCATTCAAGGTCCTTCACAGCCTTGCTTCAGCCTACCTTTCTAGGCTCATTACAATATTATCCTCTTCATGCATTTTATGATCTAGTCAAACTGGTCTACTTGTTGTTCCTTGTTTTTGACATTTCGTCTCCTATGTCCATGCTTTCCCAAAGGCTGTCCTTCCTCCCTGGATTGTGCTCTTCCTCTCCTAAGCCTCTCAAAACCCCTCCTTTCAAAGCTCAATTTGAGAGTACCACCTGCCAACTGAGGCCTCTCTGGATCTCTCCTCTCCTCATTTGCTAGGGCCCTCCCTCATCCAAATGAGTAGATATTTTCTTAGTATAGATTGTACATTGTGCACATGTTGTTTCTCAGCTAGAATGTGAGTCCTTGAGTGCAGGGACTGATTCATTTTTGACTTTATGTATCCAGTACAAAGCCTAGAATATAATAAGCATTTAATAAGTGTCCACTTCCTGTTGTTTGATCCCTGTGTGTGTCTACTCTTCTAAAAAATAGTGTCTATTTGGGGGAGGGGAGAGGGAATGAGAAGGAAGGATGTTATATCCATATTTGTCCTTTTTCTTTGAATTATGTACTCTGGTTATCCAGTGAAACAGTAATACACTGAGAGGGGCTCTTGAACTATGGACTCACAGAGTGCAATGAACCTAGGGTAGCATATCTGGGGAACCCACATGCAATGGCACCTCTTTGTGCAGGTATTACATAAAGAAAACTTCACAAAAGATGCTTCTCCACCCAAACACTTTTTAAAAATATTTTATTTCCCCCACTTACATATAAAAACAATTTTAGCATTCTTTTTCTTTAAAATGTTGTTTCAAATGCTCTCCCTCTCACCCTACCCTCTCGCTGAGACATAAGCAATCTGATAAAGATTTTACATGTTCAATAATGTAAAACATTTCTCCAAATTAATCATTTTGTGGAAGAGAAGAGGAGGAGAAGGAGAAGGAAGAAGAGGAGAAGGAGGAGGAGGAGGAGAAGACATATAGATATAGATATAGATATAGATATAGATATAGATATAGATATAGATATAGATATAGATATAGATAGATATAGATATAGATATAGATATATACTCGACCATTCTCAAGCTCTTCCCTGACAAATGACCAAAATGTTAAAGGTTCTCCTTCCTTCCTTAGTCCTTTAAGCACTGCCTTCACTTTGGTGATTATCTCTAATTTATCTTAGCACTATGTTGTTTGATATCTTCTTAGTAAATAGGTGGTCTTCCCCATTAGACAGTGAGCTCCCTGAAAGGGGTAAGGACTACCTTTTGCCTGCTTTCGCATCCTCAATGCACATTTGGTCAGCCAAACCAGCACCTGTATGTGAAATTGTCCTTTTTTCCCCCCTTCTTAAAGCAGACACACCTGTCATGCTAATACTTTCACATTTCCTTGAACTGCTTAATAAATCCCCATTGTTATTTTCCTCTGGGTACATAACTCTCTTATTGGTTTCCTTCTGATTAATCTAGGGAATTTCTTGGGTGTTAGCCATCCTATTGTTAACAACCAAAATAAATCATTACTGGGGAGGATCTCCTTTGAGAGGTTAAACTAATATCCGAGTTAAGGGGATATGAAAAGTCAGGAAAGGTGTCTGTCTAATTCCAAGCAGTGTCTCCGCTATCCATAAGTGCATGAGTTTGTACACAGAGACTAATCCTCCAGCCCTCTCTGTATCATTCACTTAAGTACTTAACAAAATACTATGTTGCTATTTAAATGTTGCACAGGTTTACTGGCTAAACGGTAAACTTGAAAGCAAGAAGGCTACATTTGGGGATTTAGAATCCTAGACTCTTAGAAGGTTAGAGCTGGAAAAGCCCTTAGAGGTCAGCTAATCTAGTCCTCTCACTTTTTACTTTATTTTATTTTTTAATATTCTTTTTATTATCATGCAAAATACACTTCCATATTGGTCATTATTGTAAGAGCACACAAATATAAAACCAAATAAAATAAAACCCCAAAATAAAACCATAAATACATCGATGTGAAATATAGTCTGCTTTGATTCATCTCCATCCAACTCTAACAGTTCTTTCTCTGGAGATGGATAGCATTCCCCATTGTAAGTCTTTCAGGATTGGCCCAAATCATTGTATTGCTGCCTTTCATTTTTTTTTAACACTTACCTTCCATCTCAGAATCAATACTATGTATTGGTTTCAAGGTGGAAGAGCAGTAAGAGATAGGCAATGGGAGGAGGGGGATTGTGACTTACCCAAGGTCTACAGTCTTTGAAAACTTGACAACATCATTGTTGTTGGTTCCTGTTATTGTAAGAGAACCAATGACATTACAAGGTGATGTCCTGACTTGTTCATGAATTGGATTTAAGTGAAGCAGAGTTGCACAAAATCAGCAGCCAATGAAGCTCAATGACAGGACAAAAATCAGGACCAGAATGGAGTGGATAACCTTGGCTTCTTCCATGTCTAATTAAACTCTAAAAACTCCATAATGCCTTCATTCCCTGTTTTCATGGCTATTGGAACAAATTGTTCTGATCAGTCCCTTCGACCTGAGAAAGTCTTCACATGCTTAGGGTAAACACCCCCAAACTCAACCTATCAGTTGATGTCAACCTAGGTTAGCCCATCCACCAAGATGATTTACCAGAGTGTCACTCTACCTGCTACAACTTCTTGGAGCCATAGGTGAGACCTGGGTGGCAGATAGATACCAGAGGAGGATAAGCAGCCTTGAAAAGGGCTCACCAAGCCCTCACCCCAGAGGTATTAGTCTTCTCTGAACATCCCATACATAAAAACCAAATTTTTACCAAGCATAGTAGTAACTATGGTAAATCAAAGAGGAAAGCCCAAAAACCTGTGGTCCATGAACTTTTTTTAAAAACATTTTGCAATCTGTAGTTTGACAAAGTTGTTTTCTTTTGTAATTCTATGTATTTTATTTTGTGTATTTAAAAAGTGTCACAGGCTTGATCAGACTGACAAAAGGGGCCTTTAACTCATAAAAAGCATTAAGATTAAACTTTGCACATAAGGAAAGAATAACTCTTTGCTACCCATCAATTACTCCGGTCATGCTTTAATGAGGAAATAAGGAAAGTAAAAAGAAGAGGCCACTTCCTTCTTCAAAAGGCAAGATATTTTTTTTTGTACAATTGATTTAGCTCCTTACATTTTTGAATAATTAGACCTTTGTCTGAGTTTTTTGTTATAAAGATTTTTTCCCCCAATTTGTTGCTTCCCTTCTATTTTGGTTGCATTGGTTTTAGAAGGAAAGCATCAAATTGGGAAAAAATCTTTATTACAAAAACCTCTGACAAAGGTCTAATTACTCAAATTTATAAGGAATTAAATCAATTGTACAAAAATGTAAGCCATTCCCCAATTGATAAATGGGCAAAGGACATGAATAGGCAATTTTCAGATAAAAAAATCAAAACTATCAATAAGAACATGAGAAAGCGTTCTAAATCTCTTATAATTAGAGAAATGCAAATCAAAACAACTCTGAGGTATCACCTCATACCTAGCTGATTGGCCAACATGGCAGCAAAGGAAAGTAATAAATGTTTGAGGGGATGTGGCAAAATTGGAACATTATTGCATTGCTGGTAGAGTTGTGAATTGATCCAACAATTCTGGATGGCAATTTGGAATGATGCCCAAAGGGCTATAAAAGACTGTCTGCCCTTTAACCCAGCCATATCACTGCTGGATTTATACCCCAAAGAGATAATAAGGGAAAAGGCTTGTACAAAAGTATTTATAGGCATGCTATTTGTGGTGGCAAAAAATTGGAAAATGGGGGGATGTCCTTCATTTGGGGAATGGCTGAACAAACTGGTAGCCATAAACTTAGATATAAGAAAAATTATATCTTTATTTTTATTAAACTTTAACTGAAATTTAGTGTTTCTATCAAATATGAACATAAGTATTATTGGAAGAGAATTTCTCTCTTCATTATGTTGCTTTTTTTTTTTAATGTCATCTCTCAGTGACCTGGAGGTCAAAGACCACTGAGTAAATGCAGGTATAGGGAAGCCCTCAGAGAAAGAACGTTAAAGAGCCAAGGAATTAACCAGACAGGAACCTTATTCCATAGGCACTGCCCCTCCTTTCTGCCCCAGGTGGCCCAGACAAATTAAGAAACTATGGTTGGTTCCTTAAATGTGAGGTGTGAGAACTAGTGGGTGGAGAAAAGAGCTTATAAGTGGTGACCAGGAAGTCTTTAGGAGTCTTCTGGCTAGAGTGAAGGAACCTGGAGGAACTCTTGTCTGTGCTTAGCTTCAATCCATTATGGTGGCCAATAAATTAGGAAGCTAAGTATTTCTCTACCTCTTTCCTACCTTTCCCTCTCTTTACTATTACTGCTTTGATTTAATAAAGTTATTAAGCTACTAGCAGCTTTATAATTTTAATTATTACAGTAACAAATATTATTTTGAGAAGGAGGTCTTGAAGACTTTACCAAATTGTTAAGAGAGCAAACAACACACACAAAAAGAGTTAAGAGCTCTGGGTACAGAGTTTTCCACTAGCTACGTATTCATCAGACACAGAGAATCATAGAAAGGATCTGAACCCAGGTCTTTCTGATTCTAAGTATTATACTCTAACCAATACACCACACTGCTTTTCCTCACCGATCCAGGATATATATGTCTTTGGTTCAAGGAATGTTTCATATTTTACTGATTTCTAAATTTGCTGAATTATAGAACCCCAACTCAAGGTACTAATTTTCCTGAACCTTTCTAGTGGCTGAGTCTGCTTAACTCTCTGATTTCAGATTAGATGTATATTGCATCCATTCCTAATTACCTTTTACAATATCTTGCCACTGCCAAAATAACTGAATGCCCATCTGCTTTTTCTTTCTCTTCTTCCTTTTATTTATTTAGGTCTATGGGTGTTCTACTATAGTTTAATAAGTGCCTCCTTGGGTAATCTCATTCTGAAATGGAAATTAAGAGGGTAGCTCAGAGGCCTATGATTCAGAGACACTGTCCTAGAGTACCTCTGATCTTATAGTTTTTCATCATCCTTGATAACTATTGCACTATGTTGTGTTAGAAGAACTGGGCATCAAAAAAAAAATCTTTCCCTTTAGTCTTAGAATGTTAGATACTAAGCATTGGTTCCAAGGCAAATTGGTTCCTATTTCTAGGCCTGGCTCTCTATACACAAAGCCACCTAGCTGAACCCTTCCTTTCTCCTCTTTAAAAAAATTATTTATTGACTTCCGGGTTAAGATGGCTGCAGAGTAGAAAAGGGCACTTAAATCTCCTCACCACCAACCCATATGTGATGCCTCAAAAGGACAAAAAAAAAACAAACAGATGAATGAAGGGACACCACAATAGGGCGCAGCATCAAAGGTATGTGGGATTTGGGCATTTCCAAACTATAAGAGGGTGAAATAGCTCCCATCAAAAAACACGAGCTGATCAACCCTCCCCCACCAGTGCACCAGAGTTAGAGCGAGCAGGGGCAAGCTCTAGCTTCTTGGCAGCTAACTGGGACCACCTGAAGCTTACCCCTGAGAGTACCAAGACTTGAGACCCCAGGAAGCCAAAGAGCATAGACCTTGGACTCGGGGATAGAGCTATGAGGGGCAACAGACAGTGGAAGCAGCAATCTGAGACTCAGGGGGGAAAAATCTTAGGCAGAGGAGCAAGCATGGGGCAATTTCTGGGTTCTTAGCAGATGACTGGGACCACCAGGGGCTAGCCCCTGAGAACAGCTAGACTTGAGACCCAAGTAGCCTAAAAAATCTAGACCTTGGTTGCAAGAATAGAGCTGAGAGGGGCAGCACTGCACTGTGACTCATAAAGTAGCCTCAGGCAAAAACTGCTCCACAGCTCTATACACAGAGAGCCTGCCCACCTCACTCAGACTTCTGAATGAGAAGGAAAAACCAGCATAATAATGGCAAGCAAAGCCCAAGAATTAACCACCAGAAAGAACAAGAGAAAAGCACTAACACTTGATAACTTTTACACAGAACAAATCCAGACCACAGAGCTGACAGCAGAGGAGAACAAACAAGTAAACACATCCAAACCTTCCCCCTGAAATGAAAATTGGTCACAAGCTTCTGAAGAGTTCAAATCTGAGATCATGAGACAGATGGAAGAGATCTGGCAAGAAAAGTGGGAAGTAGCTCAAAAGGAAATTAACAGTTTAAAAGATAGAAACACCCAATTGGAGAAAGATGCCCCTCAAATGAAATGACAAGGAAATTGGAGACCCAAATTAGATAGCAGGTAACCATGAAAAACTGGATAGACCAAATCAAAAAGGAAAAAATCAAAGGATTATAGCAGAAAACAAGTCTCTAAAGACCAGAATTGGGCAAGTAGAAGCCAATGATCTCGCAAGACATCAAGAACTAATAAAGCAAAGTGAAAAGAATGACAAAATAGAAGGAAACATGAAATATCTCATTGAGAGAATGACAGATCAAGAAAACAGGTCTAGAAGAGACAATCTGAAAATCTTTGGTCTTCCTTTAAAATCAGAAATTAATAGAAATTTGGACACTATACTACAAGAAATTATCTAAGAATACTGTCCTAATGTTCTTCAACAAGAGGGCAAAATAGACATTGGAAGAATCCATAGATCACCCTCTACAGTAAACCCTCAAAAGTCAACACCCAGGAATATAATTGTCAAATTTAAGAGTTTCCAAGTTAAGGGAAATATATTACAAGTCAGAAAGAGACAATTCAATATTAAGGAATACCAATCATAATTACACAGGATCTGATAGCCTCCATGCTAAAAGACTGCAAGGCTTGGAATATAATATTCAGAAAGGCAAGAGAATTGGGTCTACAACCAAGGATCACCTACCCATCAAAACTGACTATATACTTCCAGGGAAAAGTATGGGCATTCAACAAGATAGAAGACTTCCAAGTATTTGTAAAGAAGAGACCAGAACTAAACGGAAAGTTTGATATCCAACCACAAAAATCAAGAGAAACATGAAAAGGTAAATAAGAAAGAAAGGGGAAAGGAAAAAAAACCTCTTATTTTTAAATTTGCTTCTTTAAGGACTTCAATGAAATCAAATTACTTGTATTCCTATATGGAGAAATGTTACGTGTAATTCTCAAAATTTTATTCACTATTATAGTAATTAGAAGAATTATTCATAGAGATAGGTTGGAGTACCAAATGGTCTAAGATGATATGAGAAAAAAGTAGGGGAATAGAAGATGGCACCAAGAGAAACTTGAAGGAATAAGAAAAATAGGATAATCTATACCACACAAAAAGGGCATAGGAAGGGGAAGGGATGAATACTATTATAAGAAGAACAGGAAGAGAGCTTTATTAGGAAATACTTAATCCTTACTCTCAGCAGAATTAATCCTGAGAGGGAAGAGTAGCTAGATCCATTGGGATATTGAATTCTATCTAACCCTACAGAGAAAGTCAGAAGGGATAAACCAAGGAGGGTAGTGGGGTGGGGTGTTCAAAATGGGAGGAGAAGAGAGGGGGGAGGGAACTCAATAGTTATAAGAGGGGAACAAAAAGGGAGGGAATAACGGGTACTAATTTAAAAGAAACCACTGGTTTAAAAGGAAATAGCGAAAAAAGAAGGGACAGAACTAGGAGAGGATACCAAAATGTTGGGGAATACACACCTGATAATTATAACTCTGAATGTGAATGGGATGAACTCGCCCATAAAAGAGAAGCAAATAGCAGAGTGGATTAGAAAACAAAATCCTACCATATGTTGTCTACAAGAAACATACATGAGGCAGGTGATATACATAGGTTTAAGGTTAAAGGCAAGAGCAAAATCTATTGGGTTTCAATGGAGAAAAAGAAGGCAGGAGTTGCAATTATGATATCTGACAAAGCCAAAGTAAAAATAGATGGGATTAAAAGAGATAGGGAAGGTAATTACATTGATAAAAGGCATTAATTAATTAATTAAATTGATAAAAGGCAGTATAGACAATGAGGAAATAACAGTACTCAACATGTATGCACCAAATGGTATAGCACCTAAATTTCTAAAGAAGACACTGGCAGAGCTCAAGGAAGAAATAGATAGTAAAACTATACTGGTGGGAGACTTAAATCTTCCTCTATCAGATCTAGATAAATCAAACCAAAAAATAAATAAGAAAGAGGTAAGAGAGGTGAATGAAGTCTTAGAAAAATTAGATTTAATAGATATGTGGAGAAAAATAAATAGGGACAAAAAGAAATACACCTTCTTTTCAGCTACATTCCCAAAGATTGACCATGTACTACGATATAGAAACATGGCAAACAAATGAAAAAGAGCAGAAATAATAAATGTAACCTTTTCAGATCATAATGCAATAAAAATAATAATTAGTAAAGGGCACATGGACGAGCAAATCAAAAATTAATTAGAAATTAAATACTATGATTCTCCAAAATCAGTTAGTTAAAGAACAAAACATAGAAACAATTAATAATTTCATTGAAGAGAATGACAATGATGAGACATCCTACAAAAATCTGTAGGATGCAGCTAAAGAAGTACTCAGGGGGAAATTTATACCCTTGAGTGCATATATTAACAAATTAGGGAGGGCAAAGATCAATGAACTGGGCATACAAATAAAAAAAGTAGAAAGCAAACAAATTAAAAATCCTCAGTTAGAAACTAAATTAGAGATCATAAAAAATAAAGGAGAAATTAATAAAATTGAAAGTAAAAGAACTATTGAATTAATAAATAAGACTAGAAGCTGGTACTTTGAAAAACAAATACAATTGACAAAATACTGGTCAATCTAATTTAAAAAAGGAAAGAAAATAATCAAATTAACAGTATCAAAGATGAAAATGGAGACCTCACCTGTAATGATGAGGAATTTAAGGGAATCATTAAAAACGATTATGCCCAAATATATGACAATAAATACAACAATCTAGGAGATATGGGTGAATATCTACAAAAATATAAATTGCCTAGATTAACAGCAGAAGAAATAGAATATTTAAATAATCTCATATCATAAAATGAAATTGAACAAGCCATTAAAGAACTCCCTAAGAAAAAATCCCCAGGACCAGATGGATTCACAAGGGAATTCTATCAAACTTTCAAAGAACAACTAATTCCAATACTATACAAACTATCTGACATAATAAACAAAGAAGAAGTTCTACCAAACTCCTTTTATGTCACAAATATGGTACTGATCTCAAAGCCAGATAGAACAAAAACAGAGAAAGAAAACTATAAACCAATCTCCTTAATGAACATAGATGCAAAAATCTTAAAGAGAATACTAGCAAAAAGACTCCAGCAAGTAATCATGAGGGTTATTCATTATGATCAGTTGGGATTTATAACAGGAATGCAAGGATGGTTCAACATCAGGAAAACCATTCACAAAATTGACCATATCAACAAGCAAACCAACAAAAAACACATGATTATCTCAATAGATGCTGAAAAAGCCTTTGACAAAATACAACAGCCATTCCTATTGAAAACACTAGAAAGTTTAGGAATAGAAGGGCCTTTCCTAAAAATAATAAATGGTATATACCTAAAACTATCAACAAACATCATCTGCAACAAGGATAAATTAGAAGCATTCCCAATAAGATCAGGAGTTAAACAAGGATGCCCATTGTCCCCTCTATTATTTAACATTGTATGAGAAACACTAGCAGTAGCAATTAGAGAAGAAAAAGAAATTAAAGGTATTAAAATAGGCAGTGAGGAGACCAAGCTATTACTCTTTGCAGATGACATGATGGTCTACTTAAAATCCTAGAGAATCAACAAAAAAGCTAGTGGAAATAATCAACAACTTTAGCAAAGTTGCAGGATACAAAATAAACGCACATAATTCATCAGCATTTCTATATATTTCCAACATATTGTGGCAGCAAGAGTTAAAGAAAGAAAATCCATTTAAAATTACCCTAGACAATATAAAATACTTAGAAATCTATCTGCCAAGATAAACACAGGAATTATACAAACACAACTATGAAACCCTTTCCACACAATTAAAACTAGATCTAAACCATTAGAAAAATATTGATTACTAATGGGTAGGAGGAGCTAACATAATAAAAATGACCATCCTACCCAAATTAATTTACTTATTTAGTGCTATACCTATCAAACTACCAAAAAAGTTTCTACTGAATTAGGAAAAAAATATAACAAAGTTCATTTGGAAGAACAAAAGACCAAGAATATCAAGGGAAATAATGGAAAAAATATGAAGGAAGGTGGCCTAGCAGTACCAGATTTTAAACTATACTATAAAGCAGTAGTCATCAAAACAATATGGTACTGGTGTAGAGACAGAAGGGAGGTTCAGTGGAATAGACTTGGGGTAAGCAACCTCAGCAATTCAGTCTATGATAAACCCAAAGAACCCAGCTTTTGGAACAAAAACCCACTATTTGACAAAAACTGCTGGGAAAATTGGAAAACAATATGGGTGAGATTGGGTCTAGATCAACATCTCACACCCTGTACTAAGATAAACTCAGATTGGGTAAATGACTTGAATATAAAGAAGGAAACTATAAGTAAATTAGGTGAGCACAGAATAGTATACTTGTCAGATCTCTGGGAAAGGAAAGATTTTAAAACCAAGCAAGAGTTAGAAAAAATACATCATTTCAATTACATTAAACTAAAAAGTTTTTGTACAAACAAAACCAATGCTACCAAAATTAGAAGGGAAGCAACAAATTGGGAAAAAATCTTTATATCAAAAAACTCTGGCAAAGGTTTCATTACTAAAATATATAAGGAGCTAAATCAGTTGTACAAAAAAAGCAAGCCATTCCCCAATTGATAAATGGGCAAGGGACATGAATAGGTAATTTTCAGATAAA
This sequence comes from Gracilinanus agilis, assembly GCF_016433145.1. Lineage (NCBI taxonomy): Eukaryota > Metazoa > Chordata > Mammalia > Didelphimorphia > Didelphidae > Gracilinanus > Gracilinanus agilis. The sequence continues at coordinate 186,718,924 of NC_058130.1, forward strand.
GAAATCGAAACTATCAATAAGCACATGAGAAAGTGTTCTAAATCTCTTGTAACAGAGAAATGCACATCAAAATAATACCTAGTAGACTAGCTAACATGACAGCAAAAGAAAGTGGTGAATGTTGGAGGGGATGTAGCAAAACTGGGACATTAATGCATTGCTGGTGGATTTCTGAATTGATCCTACCATTCTGGACTATCTGCCTTTTGATCCAGCCTTAGCACTGCTTAGTTTATACCCCAAAGAGATAATAAGGAAAAAGACTTGTACAAAAATATTTATAGCTGCACTCTTTGTGGTGGCAAAAAATTGGAAAATGAGGGGATGCCCTTCAATTGGGGAATGGCTGAAAAAATTGTTGTATCTGTTGGTGATGGAATACTATTGTGCTCAAAGGAAAATGAACTGGAGTAATTCCATGTGAACTGGAATGACCTCCAGGAATTTATGCAGAGTGAAAGGAGCAGATACAGAACATTGTACACAGAGACTGATACACTGTTGTAAAAACATAACGGACTTCTCTACTAGCAGCAAGGATCCAGAGCAAGGCTGAGAGACTTATGAGAAAGAAAACTAGCCACAGTCAGAGGAAGAACTGTGGGAGTAGAAACACAGAAGAAAAATAACTGCTTGAACACATGGGCTGATGGGGATATTATTGAGGATGTAGATACTAAATGATAACTCTAGTCCAATTATCAATAATATGGAATTAGGTCTTAAACAATGATACATGTAAAACCCAGTGGAATTGTGCATCGGCTACGGGGGGCTAGGAGGGTTTGGGGGAGAGGGAAATAACATGAAACATATAACTATGGGAAAATATTCAAAATAAAAAAAATTTTTTTTAAAGCTAAAATTATTTATTTATTTAAACTCTTAACTTTTGTCTTTGGATCAATTCAAAGACAGAAGAACAGCAAAGACTAGGTAATCCAGTTTAAGTGCCTTGCTCAGGGTCATACAGCTAGGAAGTATCTGAGGTCAAATTTGAACCCAGGTCCTCCAGATTCCAGGCCTGCTGTGCTATTCAGTGTCCCATCCTTAGGTACTCTTAAGGTATACTCCTGTGGCCACCAATTCTCCCCTCACATTACAGTGATAATGGCTCTCTAGCTGGCCTCCACTTTTAGATACTCTAACCCTGAGACATTCTTAAATATTCTTCCCAACCCTAATCAACTTTCCAGTGGCAGAGGAGGGGAGTGGAAATCTTCCCAAAAAACTGACCTACTTCTATCTTCCCTTCTCAATTCTGCAGCATCCCCATTTCCTGAAACTTGGAGAACATACTGAGTATATTACTATTTTACTAATACTAATTTATAAGGTAAAAAAACATGTACCCAAAAAAGTATCCTGAAGCAATTTAATTGGAAGTGTGTGTATATATATATATATATATATATATTTAATTCTGTCCTGTCCCAAGCTGATGATAATAGTTTTCTAGTCTAATCTTTAGTCTACAAGATCTTCTCTAGGCCAGGGGCACATGCCTTCTTGGCCCCAGAAGAAAGTGATGCCAAAATACATCCACATGGATTTTTAAATTCTCCTGTTAGGTGAAGGTCATACACATTTTCTAAAATTTCACTCAGCCAGTTAGGATGCTGGTACTTACTCATATGGTTTATTTCAAATTGCTTAGCTTCCTAGAAATCTCCGTTCTCTTCCTTCAAAAGAAGGAAAAGAACTAAAGAAAAACAAATCACTTCTAATACATTCACTTAGCTTTTCTCATCACCTCAGAAAAATTAAACACACCGTCATCCCACTGCCATCCATAAAGTAAGAGGCAACTGAATGGTTCTGTGGCTAGATCGTTGGGCCTGAAGACAGGAAGACCTGAGTTCAAATTCTACCTTCTGAACTTCCCAGCTGTGTGACCTTAGACAAGTCACTTAAAAGAAATGGAAACCCACCCAGTATCTTTGCCAAGTAAATCCCATGGGGTCCCAAAGAGTCAGATACAATAGAAGACAAATGAACAATAACCCACAAAGTACACAAAGACACCTATGAAGATTATAGACACACTACACACAAACATAGTATCATAACCTGATAGATCATTTCTAGTTCTTAACTCCTTACCAAATAAATAATCTCTGAACTGTCATGAAATTCCAGAGCAAATTCACACTTTCCACATGCAATCCATTATCAGACTTTGCCCTTGCTTCCTTTATATCATGATCCCATTATACATATGCTTTAATAATCATTGTAATAGCTGAATACCTAGACCAGATTCTAATAAATCAGTCTTTCTCATCTGCCATAGCAGGGGTTAGACATTCATTCTGTTTTCAGTACAGCACTTTATCTGACTTGGAACTGAACGATCTCAGCTCTTTGAGACAAAAAGGTGGACTCCTTGGCCACTGGCTAGGAAGACCTAATGACTCAGTGGATATTTATGTATTAATTATTTTTTAATTTAATTTAAATAAATTGATTTAATTATTACATTTAAATATCCCATTAACTCCCTCCCGTCCCTTTCCTCCAGCTGTTAGAGAAGGCATCATTTGACAAAAAGGTATATGTATATCTAAAACTAGGACTTACCTTTCTATTTATCAATTCTTTCTCTGGAGGTAGACATACACAAGAACTGAACCCAGTTTGGGCCATAGGCATGGGTCCAGAGAAAAAGAGTCCCTCAGTGATGCCTTAATGTTAGATTACCATACCATACCTCTTCTCAGAGGTATCAGAGCTCTGAAATAGGAACAGACTCCTTTCTTTTTTTCTGTAAAATCTAATCATTCTGCTACTCATCTTCCCTGATCTGCCCCCTTCCTGTCCTTCCCCACATATAGACAGGAACAAAGCCTTCACAATACAAATTTGGATTCAGGACAGATTCAATTTCTGCTTGGACAAATTCCCCTTCCTCCCACTCACTCTCCAAAGGGACATATTTCTCTTTCTTCAATGGGACATATTTCTAGAGAAGAGTGAGTAAAGCTGCCTTTGAGTTCACAGATGGAAGGAGAAGTTCTCTTAATCATTCAGACAGGTAATTTCTGCAGTGAATAATATGACTCACAGTCAGCAGATTTTCTATCCAGCAGATGTCCCATCCAGCAGATGCAAATTTTATCACACTTAAAAATGTTAACTGGGGTACCATGTACTAAAAGCTGTAGCACTCATTTCTTTCAATTTTGGATGTATTTTTAGTGCGTTGGAGCATTTGTTTTAATACAACAAAGATATAAAATAATTTATTTATTAAATACGAATTTAGATTTTGAACCCCAAGACAACTTTTACTTCTGTATAATATTGTCCTTTAAGGTATGACTGGCACAGAGATCCATATACCTTTGAGCTTCTCCAAAGAGTAGGGTGACAGGTGACTAGCCCTCCAAAGTAAATCATGCTTATTTCAGTGTGTGCTGGCTTGGGTTCCCCAAAGCATCAAGTACCATGTTTCATGTCTTTCATCATATGACCTCCACCACAGAACTACGCTGTTCCTATGCCTATTAGACGGCTCAAATGACCGCAAAATGAAACAATAGGACTTATTCAAAGGTGACACCTGGAAGTGATCACTAGGTTAACTACTTGGTTACCCATAACATGTACTCTGTTTCCCTGTCCCTGTGTTTTTCCTTTGGTTCACCCACATGCTTGAAATATATTCTTTTTTCACATTTTCTTCTTGGATTGCCTGGTTTCCTTCAATACTCAGGCCAATTGCTACCTTCTACATGGGGCCTTTCCTGAGCCCCCTAATTACGAATGCTCTCCCCCATTCCCATCTCTGTATCTACTTACATGGATATATAAGATGTTATATGTTAACAAAACATTTTTAGTATATATAATATATATAATATTACATGTCATATATCACATATATAACATATTATGTCATATTTTAAGATATTTCATTTTCCCAATTACATATGATAATTTTCAATATACATTTTCTGAAATTATAAGATCCAGAATGTCTCCCTTCTTCCCTTCCCTCCTCCCTCCGATATATGGTACGCAATTTGATCTATCATCCGCATATTATCATGCAAAATATACTTCCACATTGGTCATTAAGATTATATATAGAAACACATAATAGCTAACATTTATATAGCACTTGCTATGTGCTAAGTGATTCACAGCTATTATTTCATTTGATTCTCACAATAACCGTAATATTATTCCCATTTTACAGAGGAGGAAACTGAGGTGAAGTTTCAGAGGTAAAGTGACTTTCTTAGAGTTAAACAATCAGTCAGAGACTCATATGGAATGTAAGCTCCTAGTAGAGAGGTCCTGCTTCACTCTGTATTTTCAGCTCCTAGTACAGTGCTGAACATGTTAGGCACTTAATAAATGTTAATTGGTTGCTTGCTTAATTGATTGGTGGTTAACTGTGGTTCATCCCTCAGTTCTTGACCAGAGTGCACAATTTTTTTCACTTTCTTTTCCAAGGTTCATAAGTTTAGGGTTGTAAGGAACCTTATTCATCCAACTTGGGCCATGGTCATTGAGTCCAAATCCTCTCATTTTACAAGTGGGGAAACCGAGGCTCCGAGAGGTTAAGGAGTTTGTCCAAAGTCACAGAAGGATTAGAGGGCAGAGCAGGGATTTGAACCTGGGTGTTCCGATTCTATATCCAGTACTCTTCAGCACTTTATACTGGTTCCCATGTAGGGCCTACTGTGAGTTGTCAATGTAAAAAAAAAAGTAAAGATAAAAAAACAAACAAAAAAATACAGCTTGAGGGAGGCTTCTTGTTGTTTAATTAGCATCCATCAGCTTAATTAACAGAGGACAGAAAGGCAGAGGTATTTACTAAATGTATCTTCTACCTACTCTGCAAATGATATTTCTGCACAGATGTATGTCATGCTTGTTCTTTGGAAGAATTTGTACATAATGACAAAAAGCAGTTCATACAGAAAAAGGTAGATATAAATTGCTTTTATCCATTAAAGGAATGCTCATATAAAAAGGGATGAGTACATTTTTAAAAAAAGTAATATTTTGCATTATAAGAGGTTATTCAGTTTCTAGAAAATATATCTGGTTATTTATAAAACACTTACCTTCCATCTTAGAATCAATACTGGGTATTGGTTCTAAGGCAGAAGAGTATTAAGGATTAGGCAATGGGGATTAAGTGACTTGCCCAGGGTCACCCAGCTAGGAAGTGTCTGAGGCCAAATTTGAACCTAGGACCTCCCATCTCTGGGTCTGACTCTCAATCCACTGAGCCACCCAGCTATCCCCTATCTGGTTATTTATAATAGTGTGCTTATTATGCATTTTGTTGGAGCTAAATAAATGTTAAAATGGCATTGCATGGTAAGCATATTGTAAAAGGGGAAACAAATTATGGTTGGTCTGGATATTTACAGTTTGGTCGCCAGGAATCAATTACCCAATTCCAAAATAAAAGACCCAAGTCAGGATGACTTTTATGGTGGTTTATTTACTTATTGGGAAGAGTGGAGAGAGAGAGAAAGAGAGAGAGAGAGAGAGAGAGAGAGAGAGAGAGAGAGAGAGAGAG
>NC_058130.1:186734449-186778841 GCF_016433145.1 Gracilinanus agilis
TTCCTTCTTGAGCTCTGCCAGTTTCTCCTTTATGAATTTGGATGCTATACCACTTGGTGCATATATATTGAGCAGTGTTATTTCCTCATTATTTATACTGCCTTTAATCAGGATGTAATGACCTTCCCTGTCTTTTTTAATCATATCTATTTTTACTTTGGCTTTGTCAGAGATCATGATAGCCACTCCTGCCTTCTTTTTCTCATTTGATGCTTAAAAGATTTTGCTCATACCCTTAACCTTGAACTTGTGTGTGTCTACCCGCCTCATATGTGTTTCTTGTAGACAACCTATGGTAGGATTTTGGTTTCTGATCCACTCTGCTATTTGCTTCCATTTTATGAGTGAGTTCATCCCGTTCACATTCAGAGTTACAATTGTTAGTTGTGTATTCACTGACATTTTTTGTATCCTCCCCTAGATCCACTCCTTCTTATTGCACTATTTTCTTTTATACCAGCGGTTTGCTTTGAGCCAGTATCCCTTATCCCCTCCCTTGATTGACTTCCCTTTCTTCCCCCTTCCTTGTTGTTCCCTTATTTTTGTTTTTTTAAAGACCAAATGAATTCCCTCCCCCTTCTTCCCTCCCTTTTTGGCCTCCCCACTCCCCTGCTCCCTTTGGTTTATCCCTTCTGACTTTCTTAGTAGGGTTAGATAGAGTTTTTTATCCGGATGGATAATAAAGCTACTCTTCCTTCTCTGGGATGATTACACTGAGAGTAAGGTTTGATTATGCTCTCTTCCTCTCCTTCTTATGATATTATTCATCCCCTCCCCTTCCCATATCCTCTTTGTGTGTAATAGAATACCTTATTTTTCTTATTTACTCGGATTTTTCTTGGTGTCCCCTACTATTCCCCCCTCTTTCCCACCCCCCATGTCTTCTTAGACCATTTAGTATCCTGTCCTCTCCCTATGAATTATTCTTCTGGTTGCTATAGTAGTGAATATTATAATAGTGTATAGAGTTCACTACAGAGAATTATACATAGCATTTCTCCACCTAGTAATAGAGATAATTAGATCTTATTTATGCCCTTAAAGAGTCAAGCTTAAAAGACTATGAGTTTTCTTTCTTTTCCCTCTGTTTCTTATTTACCTTTTCATCTTTCTCTTGATATTTGTCGTTGAGTGTCAAACTTTCCATTTAGTCCCGGTCTCTTTTGTGCAAAAACTTGGAATTCTTCAATTTTGTTGAATGCCCATACTTTCCCCTGAAAGTATATGGTTAGTTTCGCTGGGTAGTCAATTCGTGGCTGAAGGCCCAGCTCTCTTGCCTTTCTGAATATCATATTCCAAGTCTTGCGGTCTTTTAGTGTGGAGGCTGCCAGATCCTGTGTGATCCTGATTGGTGCTCCTTGATATTTGAATTGTCTCTTCCTGGCTTCTTGTAAGATTTTTTCTTTTACTTGAAAGCTCTTGAATTTGGCTATTATATTCCTTGGTGTTGACTTTTCTGTGTCCAGTGTAGAGGGTGATCTATGGATCCTTTCAATGTCTATATTGCCCTCTTGTTGTAGAACTTCAGGGCAATTTTGCTGAATAATTTCTTTAAGTATGGAGTCCAAGTTTCTATTAATTTCTGCCTTTTCTGGAAGACCAATGATTCTCAAATTGTCTCTTCTAGACAGGTTTTCTTGGTCTGTCACTTTCTCATTGTGATATTTCATGTTTCCTTCTATTTTATCAGTCTTTTGACTTTGTTTTATTTGTTCTTGTTGTCTTGAGAGATCACTGGCTTCTAATTGTTCTATTCTAGCCTTTAGGGACTGGTTTTCCTTTTCAATCTGGTCATTTCTGGTGTTGAATTTGCTTATCAGTTCATTTGATTTCTGAGCCTCACATTCCAATTTCAAAATTCTGCCTTTTAAACTGTTATTTTCTTGCCAGATCTCTTCCATCTTCTTCAAAATCTCAGTTTTGAACTCTTCCACAGCTTGTGACCAGTTTTCATTGTTTTGGGAAGGTTTGGATACTTGTTTGTCCTCCTCTGTTGTCTGGATTTTCTCTGTGTAAAAGTTGTCAAGTGTTCCAGAGTTTTTCTTGATAATCTTTTTCTTCCTCTGGGGTTCTCGGCTTGCCATTGTTAGCCCCTCCCCTTCTCAGCTTTGTCTTCACACTCACAGTCTGTCTGTGTTGTCTGGGCTACGGAGGGCTCAGGTCTCCTTGTCCTTGGGGTTGAGCCTCCTGGTTGTCCCTGGTCTGCCCCTCTGCCCGAGGCTCCTTCAGCAGCCTCAGGGCACTGCTTCCACAGCCTCGTTCCCATTTGCACAGGGTCCCCACTTGCAGTCCAAGCCTATGCTAGAGATCCTTGTCCGTGCCTAGGGCACTGCCTTCACCCACGCCAGTGCTCAGGGAAGTCCATGCGCGTTCTTTAGCCTCTTGGGGTCCTAGTTCTTGCTGCTCTCAGGAATAAGCCCTGGAGCTGCCAGTGACTTACTGGGTGCCCCAATCCTCCTTTCTGCCTTGTGCGTTGGCCTCTGGGCTGTATGTGGTGTGGGGGTGGGGGGGGGTGTCTTCCTCTCGCGTTTTAGTGAGAGTTGTTTCACCCTTTTATAGCGTGGAAATGCCCCGATTCCACGTACCTACAATGCTGCGCCCTGTTGTGGGGTCCCTTCATTCGTCTAGATTCGTTTTTATGTCCCCTTGAGGAGTCCTGTATGCTTGGGTTAGGAGAGATCAAGCAGCTGCTCCTTACTCTGCCGCCATCTTAACCGGAAGTCATTGGTTTCTAAATGTTCGATTCTAGCCTTTAAGGACTGGTTTTCGGCTTTAATGTTTTGGTTTTCGGCTCTAATGTTTTGGTTTTCCTTTTCAATCTGGTCATTTTTGGTCTTCAGTTGTCTTGTCTCACTTTCCAATTGCTAAATTCTGCCTTTTAAACTGTTATTTTCTTGCCAGATTTCTTCCATCTTCCTCAGCATTTCATTTTTAAACTCTTCCATAGCTTGTGACCAGCTTTCATTTTTTGGGGGAGGTTTGGGTTTTTGTTTTCCCTCCTCTGGTGTCTGGATTTTCTCTGTGAAGAAGTTGTCCAGTGTTCCAGAATTTCTCTTGATAGTCTTTTTCTTCTGGACTTCCTTATTGCTGGCCTTTGTTAGCCCCGCCCCTTTTCAGCTTTGTCTTTGCACTCAGGGTCTGCCTGGGCCTTGCAAGCTGGGGGGCGGGGGCGCTCTGGTCTCCTTGTCCTCGGGGTCAGGCCTCCTGGTAGACCCTGGTCTGCCCCTCTGCTCGAGGTTCCTTCAGCAGTCTTTGGGGCTGCTTCCACAGCCACGCTCAGGTCTGCACGGGGTCCTCACTGGAGGTCCAAGCCTGGGCTGGAGATCGTTATCCAAGCCTAGGGCACTGCCTTTGCCTGCGCAGATGCTCTTAGGGCCTGCCTTCACCCCCTCAGAAGGTAGTGAAAGTCCGTGGGCTGGAGATCTTTATTTGCACCTGAGGCAATGCCTTCAGCGCTTGGGAAAGGCCGAGTTTTAGGGGCCTTTGTCCTGGCCCTAGGCGGTGCCTTCACCCACGTGGACGCTCGGGGAAGGTCCGTGGGTGCCCCCAGCCACCTGGGGTCCCTCATCTTGCAGCACACAGGTACAGGCTCCGGGGCTGCCAGTGATTATCTGGTTGCCCCAGTCCTGTTTACCAGCTTGTGCGTTGGCGTTGTGAGAGGTGTGCGCTGTGGGGGGTGGGGGAGGGGCTTCTTCCTCTTGAGTTTTAGTGAGAGCTGTTTCACCCCTTTATAGTGTGGAAATGCCCCGATTCTCCGTACCTTCAATGCTGCGCCCTGTTGTGGGGTTCCTTCGTTCCTCTGGACTCGTTTTTATTTCCCCTTGAGGGGTCCTGTATGGTTTGGTCAGGAGAGATCGAGCAGCTGCTCCTTACACTGCCGCCATCTTACCCGGAAGTCCTAGCCTCAAGTTTTATAGAAAGCCTCTAAGTACCGTATAGTAAACCAGTAGTTAAGGAGTTAACAATTTTTCCCCAAGCCAAAAAAAGCAAATATTAGCAGAAGCTGCTCTATATCTTTTTTTCCCCTGCTTTAAGACATTACATGGACACTGTGGCAAACCCAGACAAATTCCACTCTCACTTAGGTACTTTCCAAGACTAAATACATCCTACAATTTTAAAGGCTTATTCTTCAAAATATCTTTTGAAGTATGGAAGCTTTTTACTAAAATAGCATTTAGATAAAGTGAGACTCTTTTTTCAACCTTGGACGTTGTCTCATCCGGGCATAATCTTCATGAAATAAATTTTTTGTAAATCATGATGTAATTCTTTAACCTTGGCTGTAATTTCAATTGTGCTTTGTAGAAAAATGCTATTAGAAAAATGTATATAATAAAGAAAGCTCAGAGACTACTGAGGCAGTCTTGAGCTATGTGATAGACTGACAGTCCCCAGCTTCTGCCTCATTCTTTCTCACCTAAACTGTGTACCTCTCCAGATCCCTGGAGCTGCTGGATAGCATTCAACACATACCTACATCTGACCTGTGTAGCTTAGATTTTAACTAATAAAGAATATGAAGCTATTTCTCTAGGAATAATATTGTTTACTAATGGAGGCATGCAATTGCATTAATGAAGAATGGGTTTTTCATCAGCCTTCTTTCTTCAAGAAAAGACCCTGAGTGAACCATGATTCTCTCCATTAAAGGGAACTGTGTCCTCTTTCTAACTGGCCTGGTAGTTTATCTCTTGGACTACCCCCTCACAATCCCCATTAATGGATATTTCAAAAGAGGAGGGGGACAGCTGGGTGGCTCAGTGGATTGAGAGCCAGGCCTAGAGATGGGAGGTCCTAGGTTCAAATCTGGCCTCAGACACTTCCTAGCTGTGTGACCCTGGGCAAGTCACTTGACCCCCATTGCCTACCCTTACCACTCTTCTGCCTAGGAGCCAATGCACAGTATTGATTCCAAGACAGAAGGTAAGGGTTTAAAAAAAAAAAAAGAGGAAGTGGACTTAGAGACTTCAAGTCCTCCATCATTACTTCATCACAGAGGAGGTTGGATTTTGCGTAGACCAGAAACATACTTGCATTTCCCAGCCATGTGGCTGGCTAGTAATACTTTCAAATGGGTTAGTGTTCACCATGGCTATCAGCCCTGCCTTTTAAGATCCTAACCCAAGGTCCTAGCCCAGTTTGATAGTAGTATGTGGAGGGGAAGAGGGAAGGAGGACTAGGAGTAGCCTTAGCTTGGAAGCAGACTGTTTCAGCCTAACCTTAGGAAGCTGAGGGGGAAATGATATCACATAGAAATACTACTACTAATAATAATACAACTTAATATTAATTTTCTTGACCTGACATTATACCCTCAGGACCTTAACCTTTCTGGGTCTCAGTTTCTTGTTCTGCAAAATTAGTTAATAATAATACTGGCCATATTTACCTCTGTTGTGAATAGAAACAAGCTAATATTCCTAAAGTACTTTTTAAATGTTAAAACACCATATTAATGTCAATTATTATTATTCTTCCTTTAGAATGTATGTTCCTTGAGTACAGGGACTGTTTCACTTTTAGCTTTATGTCTCCAGAGCCTAGCTCAGCACCCTATATGTAGTTATGTGTTTAATTACTAGATGTGGAATGGATTTGAACCTTATTTTCTCATTATTATTTATTTATTTTCATTCATTAAGATTATGGATTAAATAGGCTTTTCTCAGGATTAGTCTGAGAATCTGGCAACCATTTATAATATTGTACCAGAGGGAATATGTCCAATGTCCAATGTCTAAATATGTCCAAAGGTAGACTTGCGAATAACTTCTTAGAAGATTATCTGTTAGTAAAATGAGAGTTGCCTGCTTTAAGTTCACAACTTCTATTTTGTTTCTAATCTTGCCTTTCTAGAACATTTTCTGAGTGTAGTCTGTGATTGTATTAATTTATATAACTATCATACTGTATTAGGGTGAATTCACATAATTATACAGCTATTCTGTGGAACCATAATGAGGATATTATGACTTGAGCTTTGACCCAGGATATAAATAGCCATTTCATTTCTGTTCTATATGAACAAATGAGCTGAGTATCTACTTAACAATTTAAAATAAGGAGGTATGGGATGGTTCTAGCTTCTTCTTCCACCCACATACAGCTCTTGTACCATATGTGGAGTGTGAAACTCCTATTACACTCCTACTCCACGGTGGAGTGACCTCATAGGGCTATAGTAGATCCAGATCTTACCAGTTTGAGGCAGCTGATTATTAAAAATCTTCTCTGTGAGTATTTACAGCTTAGAATTCAGCAAATGCTACAAATCAGGGCTTGATTTATTGTTTTGTTGATTGTCTAGACTTAAGTAATAAAAAAAAATGTTAATACCATATAGTTTAAACTTAGAAGAATGTCATGAACACATCCCCTTCCCCTCCCCTCCAATCTCAAACTAGTTGTTATTTTAATGTGAGGTTTCTGGGAACTTTAAAGCTACATGTATTTATTTTTATTCTTAAATTTTATTTTAAAAATTATTTATGTGTTATATTAAAGTTCTCAGATATCTCCTTCCCTCTCACCTCTCCCTGAACTAGAGAAGGCATCATTTGGTGGGGGGGAGGGAGGGGAAGTATATATGTGTGTGTGTGTGTGTGTGTGTGTGCGCGCACGCGCACATATACAAAACTGTCATGTATGTTTCTATTATCAGTTCTTTCTCTAGAGGTAGATATTCATAGTCTTCAAACAATGTTTCTTTTACTGTATATAATGTACTCTTGGTTATATTCATTTCATTCTTCACAGCTAGGAAGTGCCTGAGGCCAGATTTGAACCTAGGACCTCTTCTGCTCTAGGCTAGGTTCTTTATCCACTGAGCCATATAGGAGGATTCCCCCACCCCCACCCCCCACCCCCCACTGTACTTTATGCCACTTCCTGCTATATCACTGCAAATTTGCTTTTACCAACTTGTGTCCACTCTACAACTTTGATTTTTCAGAGTCTGTGGTGTTGTAAGAATGGCAATTACATGAGATCTCTACGAGAAAATTTGTGCTAAAAAGATAAGCTTTTGTGTTAGGGAAAGGCTTGGGATAGTTAACAGCACTGCATAATTTTCCAAATAAAATCCAACCCACTTCCTTCTATTAAATTCTAGGCCCATTTTATTGTCCACATATAATTCCTTATCCAAGACAAATGTGCTGATTTGCTAACTAAATGGGCTGATATTGTGACTCAATATTTGAACAATAAGAATTTTTCATAGATTAATTTGACTTTTGTTAGGATAATTTCCCTTGAATGATCATTGATTACATGGAGAAGGCCAGACAATTCTGAGTCTTGTCATAATATCATCTTATGAATGAGAGACTCCTTGATGAAGAGAACCTTTAACCATATATATTGCTTTACCAAGTAAAACAATCTAAAGAATAATCAATGAAAACAATACAGCAGGATGCTGTATTCTCTGTATCTTTAGATCAATCTATAGATTTACGGACTTTCAGAATTAGGAGAGACCCTGGTAGTTGTTTAGTCTGACTCACAACTTAAAAATAATGTTGTTTATAGCACTCCTGACAAGTAGTTCTATAGCTTCTGCTGAAGGAAGAACTTATTACCTTTCAAGGATGTTGTTTATCTAGAGAAATTCCTAGGCAGGCATTTATGCTCTCTACATTAAACTGTCTCTTCTCTTCTTATATTTTTATGTATGATACCTTCAATGCACCTACACATCATTCACAAAAAGGTTTCAGATGAGAAGGTAGGCATAGTTTATTGACATCCTTTCAGTCATTTTTTAGGTAGTAATATTTTCCAGGATACTTTTCTGCTTTTGATATATTACTTTCCCTTAGATATAATTATTTTTAAATATACTAAAAAAAAGAAATAAACTAGAATGAAACTTTATTTCCTTAGATATAATTATAAAAATATTCTTCAGTGCTTTTAGATCGTATCACCCATAGGACAGATGTCTTTAGTGTGTATTTGGTCTGGTATAGTCTCTCTTCATGGCTTTGCCTTCTGTGTTACTATCCATATATGGTGGTAGTTCTACTTTCACTGATAATAAAAATAGGTCACTAAAGAAATTTGAAAAGTTGATTTTGTTTTACTTTTATTTATCACCCTCTTGCCAGCTTCATCTGAATATTTTTGGGATAATGGTATTTAGTTGATTCTTATGTCAAGTCTTCCCTAGATTTGTTTTAACCTGTACTGCTTTTTGTTCTGCCTAAACTATAATGCCCTGCTTATAATCTCCCACCACTTTCTTCTATGGTGTTTTACAAGTTAATTTGTACTTTAAAACAGTACTACCTTTGCCTGCCCTCTCTTTTCACTTGGCAAAAAGATTGTTGGCTAAAGCAGTTTCTGAGCTTTTTTGTTGGCCTTGTGGCAGAACTATTTTACATCAATCAAACTTTTTTGGGAAATTGTGATGATCAAGGTCAATATCTTTGTCTTTTTTCCATTTTTTTCATGTTTTGGCATCAATCATTTGTTTGAAAATGGCGGGATGAAATGTAATTGTACTTAGTGTATTCTCATTATCTTTCTAACTTCATGTCAGTTTTGACTTTTGCTCTAACTAGTAGCTAAAATGATTACACAGAGAGTTGTTTCTCATGACTCCCACATTAATATCCATTCATTTTCTGACTCTCAAAAGAGCCTATGAACTAAGCTTTCATTAGTTTACAACTTCCATTTGTCTTCTGGTTTCATTTTATTTGCTTTAAGAACATCATTACTGATGTAATTCACTTCCTGAAGTAGGATAACAATTCTTTACTCAAAGATTGGGCAAAGATTTCATATTTAGAAGATCAACATTTAAGTTATTGCTTATAGTCTCTGTGATTCTTAATATCTTCTTTGTCTTTTTCTACTACTCCATCATTAACACTGAGAAAAAGTAGACTACAGAGGAATGAGGGCCTTTTCAACTTTTTTTTCCCCTCTGGTTTTCATGGGATGTCAGAACAAGGGAATTCATCATCTAGTGTCTGTGGGTTATAGACTTCTCCATATTTAGTTGTGCTGGTCCTTGAACAGTAGACTCACTCTGTTGTTGGGACAATATCAAAGCCTCTCCTGTAAGGTAGAACTTGTTTGAATTTATGCTTTATTGGCACAGCTTTCTAGGACTCCGGGCTATCTCCATGCCATGATGAGATGTTGGAGAAGAACTTTGTATAGCTTTCCAAATATCATGAGACTCTTAGTCCCTAGAATGACTCTCTCTCTCTCTCTCTCTCTCTCTCTCTCTCTCTCTCTCTCTCTCTCTCTCTCTCTCTCTCTCTTCCCCTCTTCTCTTTCTTTCTCTATCCCTCCCACCAGGGGGTATTCATTGTTCCTGAATCATCAGGATAATAAGCCACATCAAACCTGCATAAAGTTTAATTTAATAGTCTCTTACTTTTATATATCTGTGTTTGGAATGTACTTTAATATTCACAATAGCTTTCTCCTCCCTCCCCCCACCCACCCCCCTAAGACTTCACTGTTTTAGAGGTTGT
This sequence comes from Gracilinanus agilis, assembly GCF_016433145.1. Classification (NCBI taxonomy): domain Eukaryota; kingdom Metazoa; phylum Chordata; class Mammalia; order Didelphimorphia; family Didelphidae; genus Gracilinanus; species Gracilinanus agilis. The sequence goes on from NC_058130.1 coordinate 186,743,947, forward strand.
TAGGTGGCTCAGTGGAAAGAGTGCCATGCCTGGAGTTGGGAGATCCTGGGTTCAAATACCTCCTAGTTGTTTGACCTGTGCAAGTCACTTAACTCCAGTTACCTAGCCCTTGTGCCTTGGAAGCGATACTTATTATATAGTATATTGTATATATGGTATATTTATCTATGAATAGTGCTATGTAATATCAGTATACGTTATCTTTTAATACCATATACATTTGCAATTTCTTTACTGCAAACAACCCCATAAAAGAAAAAGAAAGAATTCAGACTAAGATCTTTTCTGGCACAAAAGAAGGGCCATAAATTTTTACTTGGATTTTCCAGATTTCAGTAGGTGCTCAGCCCCTAATTCCTGATGTGGAAGGGATATTTGTAGTTTGGGAAGACATGTCAATTATTTCAGAGTAAAGTAAGCAAAATTAGGAAAATGATACACACACACACACACACACACACACACACACACACAGTGCTGCACAATTTTGAAATTTTTTTCTTGTTTTCTGACCTCCTTGGGAATATTTGACCAGCAGTGAGAAAGTGAGATCTCTGGGTCAAAGGATACAAACATTTTAATTACTTTTTAAAATAGAATTCAGAATAATTTTTTAAATGGTTAGCCCAATTTGCAGCTCTACCAACTGTGTATTAGTTTGTCTGCCTTCCTTCAGGCCTTCCAACATTGACTATTTGCCACTTTATTAGGTATGAGCTGAAGCCTCAATGAAAAATAAATTTTATTGATATTTTTTATTTCACCTATATTTCACAATATACATCCATCCCAGAGCCATCTTTTAAAAAGATAAAGAATAAAATGGAAGGGAAAAAAACAGTTCAATAAAACTAATCAACATGTCTAAAAAAAAGTTAACGTTATATGAAATGTTATATACTTAAGAAAGGGGAAGGGAGAGGAAAATTGATGCCTTCTCATATCTCTTCTTTGGGTCAAGATTAGTAATTCCAATTTTACAAGGCAGTCTCAATTGTTTTGTAGCTATTATTCTTATTTAAATTACTGTAATGTATGTGTTGATCTAATGAATTCTGTTTATTTCACTTTGACTGTTCATATAAGTCTTTGAATTTTTCTCTGTATTCATTATATTCTTTGGGTCAGCTGAGTGGCACAGTGGATAGAGCACTGGGTCTGGAGTCAGAAAGACCCTAATTCAAATTTGATCTCATATACTTATTAGCTGTGTAATCCTGAGCAAGTCACTTAATCCCTGCTTACCTCAGATTCCTCATCTATAAAAGGGAGTAATGTTAGCATTGACTTTCCGAGTTACTCTGAGAATAAAAATAAGATATTTGTAAAGCACTTAGAACAATGCCTGGCACATAGTAAGCATTGCATAAAAGTTAGCTGTTATTATTATTTCTTGTAAAACAGTAGCGTTCCATTCTATGCATGTGCAAGAAAAGTGTTTAGTTGTTTTGACTTTCTTTGTTTTAATTCTTTTCTACTTCAAAAAGTATTGCTATGAGGGTTAGGTGGTTCAGTAGATGGAGAAGCAGGCCTGGAGACTGAGAGTTCCAGGTTCAGACCTGATCTCAGGTCCCAGCTTTGTGACCCTGGGCAAGTCACTTAACCCCAATTGCCTAACTCTTACTGTTCTTCTGCCTTGGAACCAATACATACAAGACAGAAGGTAAGGGTTTAAGAAAAAAAAAAGTGCTATGAGTATCTCAGTAAATAATCTTTCTTTTAATTATAACCTCCCTAGGTTATGTCTACCAGTGAAATCTTTGGGTCAGAGCATGGACATTTTAGTCATTTTCTTAAGATAATTGCAACTTGCTTTCCTGAATGGTTGAACCAATACATAGTTTTACCAACATGCATCTCATCTTTCCAACTCTCTCTAACACTGATTTTTCCCTCTGGCCTCAGACACTTTGTAGCTATGTAACCCTGAGAAAGTTGATTAACTCCAGTAAACAAAAACAACCACTGTGAGTTCCCCTGTTTCATTATGTTTGACAATTTGCTGGATATGAGGTAAATTAGCTTTAGAAATAGAATGATGTCTATTTCATTATTAGTAGAGACCATTTTATCATATGGTTATTAATAGTTTGCAATTCTCTTGAAATAAAGTCTATTCATCTTTTGGTTATACCCCCAGGAAAGGGGATTTTGATCTTATATATTTGTTAATTCTCTATATAGGTTGAATATTGAATTCTTATCAAAATAGTCAATGCAAAGTTTTCTCCCAGTCAGCAATTTCCCTTTTTATCTCAGATGAGCAGGCTTTGCTAATAGTATTTTCTAATTCTTTAGGATAGACACTTCCATTGAAAATATGATTTCATTATTATTGGGTTTGGAAGTTCTATTCTAAGATATGTAGATGATATAGAGATGACCAAACTTGTGAAGAGCTCAAACTCTGACAAATCCCACCAAGCTGGAAAGGTTTTGAAGATAGGTCTAGTGATTGCCTGGACATAGGTGATTTGAGAACTAGTTTAGTTAAACTTTAGAGACTCAACCAAATGAAGGTTGGCAACAAAATGACTTTTTTGCCCACTGAAATTCTCTACCAAGAGATAAAGGGGTTGAAACCAGTATACCAATGAAGCAAAGAATCCTTGAAGTATTGTTAATAGAATGTGTATAAAATAGCCAATGCTATCCTAAACATGAATTAGCGATGATGAATTTTCTTCTAATGAATAGTGACTAGATTTGTGAGTTCATTGGTTTAGGGAATTTCCAAGTGAGAAAATTCCCTCTGCTAAAGGAAGTCTTCACCTTCCCTGCAAGTTATGGTCTTAGAGTAGAGCAGTGATGGTGAACCTTTTAGAGATGGAGTGCTGGGCCCTACCCTCCCACCAAGTGCAGGTCCCCACCCCCTTCATATCCCTCTTATCCCACACAGGGGAGGGAGAAAGTACTGCCATTGGGCTGCTGGGCAGAGGGATGGATGAAGTGAAGAATGTCCTCAGTAAGTGTAGAGAGGGGAAGAGGAGTGGCCCAAGCACTCTGCTCCCCTCCAGCTCTGCTGCCTATGAGTCAGCCACCTTAACTTCTGTGTGCGCCCTTTGGGCTGCTAGATAGAGGTGTAGGGAATGTAAAAAGATGTCATCAGGCACAGTGGAGACGGGGAGGGAACCAGCTCTACCTGAGTCCCCCTGCCTTTCTAGTAATGAACTCTGGAGGGGGGGGGACGGGGGAGGGCAGTAGTGTGCCCACAGAGAGCCATCTTTGGCACCTGTGCCATATGTTTGCCACCACTGGCCTAGAGCATAGAGAGATTGTGACTTGCCTAGAGTATCATAGTCAATATGTCAGAAAGTGGGATTAGACCATATCCATAGCTGTGGGAACAGAAACACAGAAGAAAAACAACTACTTGATCACATGGGTTGATGGGAATATGTTTGGGGATATAGCCTCTAAACCAGTGATTCCCAAAGTGGGCGCCACCACCCCCTGGTGGGTGCTGCATCAATCCAGGAGGGCGGTGATGGCCAAAGGTGCATTTGGGGGTGGTGAATAACTATAAGTGGGCTGTGATAGTATGTGACAGGGGGTGCTAAGTAATATTTTTTTTCTGGAAAGGGGGCAGTAGGCCAAAAAAGTTTGGGAACCACTGCTCTAAATGATCACCCTAGTGCAAATATCAATAATATGGAAATAGATTTTGATCAATGACACATGCAAAACCTAGTGGAATTGTTCACTGGCTATGGAAGAGGGGTAGGAGGAGGGGAGACAAAGAGCATGAATCATGTAACCATGGAAAATTTTTCTTAATTAATGAATAAAAAAATTTAAAAAAGTGGGATTAGATCCTTCTACAAGAAGTCTTTGCCAATACCCCCTTAGTGCTAGAGCTGTCCTTCTATGATTATATTCAGTTTACCATATATATGTATAGATATATCTTATTTATACCTTAGTTCACATGCTATTCCTCCCATTGCACTGTGATTGTTTTGAGAACATGGACAGGTAATCATTGTTGTTGGCTGACTTTCTTTGTAACCTCACCACTTAGTACAGTGCCTAAAACATAGTAAGCTCTTTTTTTTTTTAAACCTTACCTTCTGTTTTAGAACCAATACTAAGTATTGGTTTCAAAATAGAAGAGCAGTAAGGGCTAGGCAATGGGGGTTAAATGATTTGCTTAGGATCACACAACTAGGAAGTATCTGAGACCATATTTGAATCCAGGACCTCTCATTCCCAGGTCCAGCTCTGAATCCATTAAACCACCTAGCTGCACCACATAGTAAATTTTTAATAAATGGCTGTTGAGTGAATGGGCCCAGCTTTCTATCTATTATACCATATTGTTTCTATCTAATTGTCTTCTAGGACTGAGGAATTAGGATTATAAAGTCTTATTTTATAAGTTTTTAACATTTTTTAATCTTTTCCATTTATTTGACTTCTTCAGAAATGCTAATACTCTCCTAGGTACTTCTTGGGAAGCAGAGATTACAAATTATATGAATACCAGCAAAACTAAAACAGAAATTCTAGCATAGCAAACAAAGGCCAGTTTAGAAAAAAGGGAGAACTATATGGAGACAGGTCCATACTCTGCCACTTCTGATGATACATGCAGCATACTGGTAGCATTCCTCATGTTCCCATGTGTTACCCCCCATCTCCCACACTATCCCAGAGAACTTTCATCCATCTGGGTATTGCCATTAAACAGCAAGAGTTGTCCACTCAGTGGACTTTAAAAGGAAAGACAATTTCATTCCCATTCAAGAGCTTTTGCCACCTTGCCACCCTCCAACCCCTCCATACTGCTTGCATTTGGCCAGTGTCTGTCTGCTTCTCTAGATGAGCCTGAGATAGCATGGTCTCAAGATTCTAGCTATTGCTTCTGCTTTCTATTTCTCCTGAGCATAGGTTACCAGAAAGTGATCATCTTTAATAGACTGTTCTCGTCTGATGGCTATTTTGGGAGTTTGGGAGTTCCTAGGTTTCTCAGTTGATGCCAGCTTCCCTGAGGGAGCTGTTCCCTATAGCTACAATAATACTTAGAGGAAATGACCACCTGGGAAAATGAGTCACATATGCCAAGATGGCCAGAAGATAAGAACTTTGAGTTGCATGAAGATTGGTAAGGGTAGGCATTGGGGGTCAAGTGACTTGCCCAGGGTCACATAGCTGGGAAGGGTCTGAGGCCGGATTTGAACCTAGGACCTCCTGTCTCTAGGCCTGGCTCTCAATCCACTGAGCTACCCAGCTGCCCCCAAAAAGAACTATTTTTAAGCAGGTATCAAAAATAGTTTTACTTCTCTAGCTTTGGAGAACAGTAACCTTGATCTGAATGACACTGGAAACTAAGCAAAGAAAGATGTCATTGCAACAAATATTAAAGCCTAAAAATCCATCTACCTACCTAATCCTATAGATACAAAAAATCCTTAGATGAACAAACAGTGGGAAGACTCTAATGAAAAGAGAAATCATGATTATTCTTAAAATGTGTTCTTTTATAGGGTAAAAAATTCTTTTGTGCAACATCATTGAAAATGTTTATACGAGGTGGTTCAATGGATAGAGAACCACATCTGGAGTCTAAAGGAACTGGGTTCAAATCTGACCTCAAATATGTCCTAGCTGTGTCACCCTGGGCAGGTCATTTAACTCCAGGGTGCCTTCTTAGCATTCTCTTGCCTTGGAACCAATACTTAGTTTTGATTCTAAATCAGAAGGTAAGGGATTTTTGAAAACCATATATACTTGACATATGTATATTAGTATTTCTATAGGTGTAATCTGAATCAGTGGAAAGACCTCTGGACTTAGAAGTCAGGAAACTTGCATTTTAGTTGGGTTTAGTGACTTGGGGTTGGTCACTTCATAGAATCAAGTTGAAAGAGATCTCCAACTTGTACCTGAATAAAAATCCTGCCTGCACCAAGTGGTCATATACCATCCATTTGAAGAGATCCAGTGATGAACAGCTCACTATTTTCAAAGGCAGATCATTTAATTTTTTCTAATTAAGCCAAAATCTGCCTTTCTTTTTTCACTTATTTTTATTTTTTAGAAAAATTTTCCATGGTTACATGATTCATGTTCTTTCTCTCCCCTCCACCCCCAATTTCCTCTCCCCTGTAGCCAATGAGCATTTCAACTGGGTTTTATATGTATCATCAATCAAGACCTATTTCCGCATTACTGATAGTTGTACTGGGATGGTTGTTTAGAGTCTGCATCCCAAATCATGTCTGCATCAACCTATATGTTCAAGCAGTTGTTTTTCTTCTGTGTTTCTACTCCCACAGTTCTTCCTCTGAATGTGCAAAATCTGCCTTTCTATATAGCCTCTACCCATTACTCCTAAGTTCTGCCCTCTTGGGGCCATGTAGAACAAACAGGTCTAATTCTCAACCCATATGGTAGACTTTCAAGACTTCATTAAATTTCATCTTGTTACCTTAAGCCATAATTCTAACCTTCCAAGATCTTTTTTGCAATCTAATTTGTCATTCAACTTGTGAATTATAACTTCCTGGTTATACTTGGCTTCTCTACCTTTATGCAGGTAATTGGTAAAAATGTTGAATGAAACAGCTCCCTGAAGCAATTCACTTAAGACTTCCTTTAAGGCTGACATTGAATAGTTAACTGCTCACTGGTCCATTATTCAACCACTTCTCCATCCCCCTTAACTATATTTGGCCTTCACCACTTTATTTTGCTCACAAGGATTTTGTGGGAAACTTTGTTTCTTATGAGCTTCAGTTTCCTCAAGTGTACAGTGAAGGTGTTGGGACATACAATGTATATGATCATAATTAGTCTATTTTATTGCTACACACCTGGCTCTGATTTCTTAAGTAGTTAATGGTTATACAGGGAACAGTGGCTAAATCTCCAGACATGGAGTCAGGAACACCTGGGCTTGCATCCTTGCCTCAAATATTTACTATCTTGTGTGACTCTTAAATTTTCCTGTGACTCTAATTAAGCTATTTAAACCTTCCAGGGCTCACTTGTCTCAATTGCAAAATGAGCATTAAAATGGCATCTTCCTTCTTGTTTGGATCATGTATGTGAGTGCTCTTTAAATGTGAACTATATTTATTGTTATTGTCTTTTGGCACTGTCAGTTAAATCCAACTCTTTGTGAGCCAACTTAGGGTTTTCTTGGCAAAGATATTGGAATGGTTTGCCATTTCTTTCTCTAGCTCATTTTACAGATGAGGAAACTGAGGGAAAGTTAAACTTAGGTTAAATGACTTGTCCAGGGTCACACAGTATCTGAATCTGAACTTGAACTCAAGTCTTCCTGACTCCAAGCCTGCCACTCTACCCATTGTGCCACCCAGCTCCACTATTACTATTAGAGAAATGCTTATTGAAGGCCTTCTCTATAGAATGTGAGAGCTGAAAGACAACTTAGAGATCATCTAGCCCAATTTCATGTTACAGATGAAGAAAATGAGGCCCAAAATGAGGAAATTATTTGACCAAAGATGTATGGCTACTGAAAGCTGTTAGCAGGTCCAGGTCTTTTAACTCTAAATCTAGCACTTTCCCTTTAAATAAGATTTCTAGGGGGCAGCTAGGTGGTTCAGTAGATTGAGAGTCAGGCCTAGAGATGGGAAGTCCTAGGTTCAAATCTGACCTCAGACACTTCCTAGCTGTGTGACCCTGGGCAAGTCACTTAACCCTCATTGCCTAGCCCTTACTACTCTTCTGTCTTAGAACCAATACACAGTATTGGTTCTAAGATGTTCTAAGGTTCTAAGGGCTTAAAAAAATACATGAATAAGATTTCTATTCAAGGCATGGTGCTATGTACCAGTGCTCTAAAACTCAAATAGAAATGGGGTCCATTAAACCATACATAGGTGGGCTGCACATTGACTTAGTTTTAAAGTATAATATAATCTCTCTTTTATTGTATTTTTATTTATTTTGTTAAATACTTCCCAATCACATTTTAAATCAGACCCCACTTGTGAGCCACATATTTGACATCTCTGTTGTGGAAGACAGAAAGACAAACAAAAAAGATTTGGTCCTTATCTTGAATAATATAGCCTAAATATAATAGGGAAGAGATCTCTCTTGTACACACACAAATAGAGGGCAGTATTTTATGATTCCTATAGAAAAGTTAAAATCAATGTGTTATGGGAACTCAGATTAGGGAGAGGTTACTTCTGGCGTGGGGAAGAGAGACAAGGAAGGCTTCATGGGGGAGATGACATTATGGGTAGAATTTTGACAAGAGTCCAAAGGGAGAAGAATTCCAAGCAAAGTAATCTGGGTTCATATCTGGTCTCAGACACTTCCTAGTTATGTGACCCTGGGCAAGTCACTTAACCCCCCCATTGCCTAGCCCTTATTGCTAGTCTACCTTAGAACCATTACACAGTATTGATTCTAAGATAGAAGGTAAGGTTAAAAAAAAGGTATGTAGTAGAGGGATAGGGAGTGGGAGATAAAGCTAGAGGTTTAAACTAAGATATAGGAGGTTGGGAATTACCATACTAAGTAGTCTGTACTTTTATTTGGCATAATAGGGAATCATAGAAGTTATGAGAGGAGAGCTATAACATTATTTGAAGGAATACTATACTTTGTTCCTTAACAATCTTTTTAACCATTCTATTTATACTACCTCACATCAGTTTAAGAGTGGTTGGATTTATGACCCTCCTTGCCTTTCTCTAGTTACTTTTTCTCTAAATAAATCTGACTTCTTCAAAAATGAACAAAAAGCACTTGGTGGCAGACTCTGTTATCAGCCCTTCCCTGTCCACAAGGACCCTCCACAGAACACGAATTGTTACTGTGGACAGCACAGGTATAGATCGACTTCCCTCCAAGCCCCTCCTTTTACCTGGCCATTTAGCCTAGCTTGTGCTTGAGGAGGGATGCCCATTGACCTGCTCGAGCAGCCAGGGCTACCCAAGCCGAGGCCTGGCCCAATCATGGAAACGCAGAGAAGAGGCTGGCAGAACGAACAATAGAATTGGAAGGGCAGCCTACGTGGGAGAGGCAGCTCGAGAAAGTTCTTAGAAAAGGCGCTCTCAAAGGTCTTAGTTCGGGGCATGCCCACCTCCTCGGAGTTCCCATCTAGGCCCCAGGGGGACAGGCCCTTAGCTTTCCCTGATCTTTCCTGCTCCCCGGCACAACCACTAGGCCTAAATCTGCTGTGTCACTGGCAGTAGCTTACCGGAAAATGAAAAGGTTTTTTAGAAAAGGAGGGAAGGAGAAAAAGAAGGCAAGTTCCGGGAGGGGGTAGCTGGGGGGGGAGGCACAGCACAAATACTTCCTCGTCATCCTTATGCAGCATTTTGTGCCTATTTTCCTGGGCACTAGTGACCGGGGACCACAGAAACAATGAAGTAAGAGTGACTCTTCCACCCTTCCCTCCCCCAGTCGCCGCCCTCCCGCTGGGTGGAGGCCCAGGCTCCCTTTTGGGGCAAAGATGCCCATCCCCCTCAGCTTTTTAATGAAAGACTAGGGAGCCTCCTCCCTCCCCTCCATTTTCTCGGGTGGCCCTAGGGCGGGGCTGCGTCAATTCTCGCAGGCAGACAGCCCAGGAAGTAGATTGTTTTAGCACTCATTCACTTTGTGACGGCCTAAATTCTAACCCCAGGTCTCGTCACCATCTCCTATGGGGGTACCCTGGCGTATATGGGATCCTTTGGGGTCTGAGCCTGGGCCAGGGAGAGGGAGGAGCAATTCCTAAGGCCCAGCTCACAATCCTAGGGCATCAAGGCCCCTCCCCCTCCATGGCTGGCCGCGGAGGGGCGTGGGCTGTCGGGTGCAGAGGCTATTTATTTTCCGTGAAATAATTTTTACATATTATAAAATTATAAAATTAAGTCGCAGAGGCTTGATCCGTTCCTGTAGTAAAGAACTGGGTCAACTTTTCCCACTCCTCCCAAGCAGATCCTCGTGGGCAGTGGGGCGAGTAAGGAATCCTAAACCCGGAAAGGGAGCAGGGAAGGAAGGCGAAACCTAGGCAGGTTGAAGAAAAGGACTAGGCCTCCTCTGGTCAGGGGCGGTCTGGGCCCAAGACCGTTTCCATGGCGAGGGGGCGGGGGAAGAGAGGCGGGGCTATGCAGTGCTAGCCCCAGGAGACGTGACGCTAGAGACGTGGCGCGAGCCCGAGGCAGCGAAGGAGGTGAGGCGAGGGGAGGGCGTTCCAGGAAGTGGGGCTCCGAGGCGCGCCGCCTCCTTCCCCCTCCTTTTCTTTCCCCTCCCTGCTTTTCCATCTCCTCCCTCCCCCGGTGGCCATAGCCTAGGCGCTTCTCCGCCTCTGTTATAAAAGGCCTGTGAGGCGGAGCCTCCTCTAGTTCTTACATTCCCCGCAGACAGAAGCATCTTCTACATCTTCCAAGTCAACCAAAACGCCCAGGACCTCGCTCGCTAGCGTCCCTTCGTCGCAGGCCGCGCGTCCCAGGATCCCCGCGTATCCGCTACCGGGCTCTCGTCCGGTGCAGCCCGCTCGTTCGGTGCCGCCCACGCGTCCGGTGCCTCCCCTGCGTCTGCCACTGCCCGGGTCTCGGTTACCTCCCGTTTCTCCGTTACTGCCCGTGCCACTGGTGCAGCCCGTGCCTCTGTTGCAGCCCGTGCCTCCAGCGCCACCGGTGCAGCCCGCGCTTCCCGAGCAGCCCGCGCCATCTGAGCAGCCCGCGCCATCTGAGCAGCCCGCGCCTCCCGATCAGCTTGCGTCTCCCCAACCGTCTGCAACTCCGGAGCAGCCGGCTTTTCCCGAGCAGCCCGAGGTTCCCGAGCAGCCCGAGGTTCCGGAGCAGCCCGAGGTTCCCGAGCAGCCCGAGGTTCCCGAGCAGCCCGAGGTTCCCGAACAGCCCGAGGTTCCCGAACAGCCGGAGGTTCCCGAACAGCCCGAGGTTCCCGAACTGCCGGAGTTTCCCGAGCAGCCCGAGGTTCCCGAGCAGCCGGAGGTTCCCGAGCAGCCGGAGGTTCCCGAACAGCCGGAGGTTCCCGGGCAGTCCGAGGTTCCCGAGCAGTCCGAGGTTCCCGAGAGTTCCGAAGCCCCCAAGCAGTCAGAGCTTCCCGAACAGTCTTCCGAGGAGTCGTTGCCTTACGAAGAGTTTGACCTTCTCGAGCAGCTTGAGCTTCTCAGGCAACTTGAGCTTCCCGAGCTTTCCGCGCAGTCCGAAACTGCAGTGCCGCTGGAAACGATGGTGAAAACAATCGAGAACATGGTAAGGAGTCGGAGTGCCTTTGCGCTGGGAGCGTGGCCCTTGGGCTGGGAAGGTGGGACCAGAGAAGGCCCTATTTAGGACTGTGGATGGCCTTGGGTGTTCTGGGCCCGATTCCCCACCCCACTTGGGCTGGAGAGCCGCTGTTCCCTAGACTGAGGGGTGTACCGTGTCCAGTGCTTAGCCCTAGGACTGGCATTTTGGGGTACTTATTGACTTGCCTTTCTACCTAGTATCCCTTCTCCCCTCCCCCCCCTTAGTACTTCCCCCAGGCTGCCTAAGTAGTGGCCTTTTCCATGTGGCCCGGGCTGTCTGCTGGCGAGAGAATGTCTGGGCGGGCCCTGGCGCCACTGAACGAGGGCGGGTCCAGACCCCGGGAGGTAGCTGTGCCTTTGGGGCATTTTGTCCTCCTGTACCCCACACCCCCTCCTCTGTTCCTGATCTTTTCCTTTGCATAGGTGTGGCTCTCCCTGGCTGGGGGTTGTGGCTAAGAACTTTATTTCTTCCCCTTGTTCTAGCCACCACTACTAAGGACCCTGTGGAGTTTAGGGCGTGGGAGTGGTCTGCAGTAAGACAGTCCTGCCCTGATAATTGCCTTCTGGGCAGGCTGTGGGCATAAGCTCCTGCATTTCCAGAATAATCTGGACTTTTATGATATTCTGGACTGGCTAGGGAAGTCACAGATGAAAGGCTGTAGAGAATTCAGCTCAATTCAACAAGTATTTAATGTTTAAGGGTCTCTTATGTACTAAGTGGGAAAACAGTATGATGCCTGTGACTAGGAAAAGTAAAATATAAATATGATACTCGGAGACAAGAATAAAATAGAACACTAGGAAAAATGCCTTGGAAGAGATGAAGGATCACTTTCAGCTAGGGAATGGGGGAGGGGTGGTCAGAAAAGGTTTCCCTGGAGAGGTAATGTAGAAGTGCCCTCCAGGCCCCTGGAGCTTGGAGGTGAAAACAGAAGATAGGCTATGGCCAGTAAGTTTTTCATAAAAACAATGATTGAAGAAGAATACAATGAAATAAGGCTAGAAATGTGGGGTACAGCAAAATTAGGGAGCGTGTTGATTGTATAAATTCCAGATTTTTTGCTGTTTCCTGTTGGCATTGGAGAACTCAGAAGTCAACTTTTGTTTGAATACATCAAACAGTTGAAAAGGGTAACAATCTGGCCATCCTGTGAAACTCATTCATGTTTGTTAGTTCTTTACCTCTTAATGTTTTGTGTAGTGCTCTGGTAATCCTTATATCTGGCTATTGCTGGAGCAAGACCTACCTTTTGGCTAATACCCAGTGGTATGCTTGTTAGATGTTTAACCACAACTCACTTTTAAGTGTAATCTGCATTATTAACATCTCCTTCAAACCATGCACTCATTTGTATCATTTATCTATTTCCTAGATGAAAATACAGTGAAAATTTAACAGTCAGCTCTCTTGAGCTTGTATGAACTGGCTCCAGCACACTCAATAGCTGACTCATACTGTTCTTGATGTTCTCTTGCATATCACTTCATGGCAAGATATCAGTTATAATATCCTTTACTTCACATTTCCACTGCCCTTGGATCACCTGTAATTTTTATTCTTCTAAGATTATGTGGTTTCTTCCCCATAGCCACATATGTAATCACTAAGAGAATATTAATGTTTTTTTAAAAGCCAGTTGGCACCTTTGAAATGAAAGGACACTGCAACTGCCCAAGTATGATCCATCCTGTTTTCCTCTTATATAATTCTAGGTCCAGCTCATTGTCTGCAGCACTCTCTCAACAATTAACTTTCTCCATTTTCTCTCTCTCTCCCCCTCCTCCACCATAATTTAAGCAGTATATTCTTCATCCACTGTTTTATTTTTATTTTTTTCCTGTTTGAAGGGCTAATCAGATCTTGTGCATATAATAATGGATTTCTCTGAGAAGGCCCAGTAGTATTTCAGAAGGGAGGGAACAACCACCAACTACATACCAGGCACTATGCTAAATAGTCTTTTGATTTTTAAAACTATCTTGGAAGGTAGGTGCTATTATGATCCCCATTTAAAATTGAGGAAGCTGAGGCAGACAAGTTAAAGCAACATGATATAGCTAATAAGTGTCCGAAGCAGTGTTTGAGGTCAGGTTTTCTTGATTCAGGGTCCACTTCTTTATCTACTGGGCCATCTAGCCGCCTCTAATTGAAGCCCTCAGCTCCAAACAAATACATTTGGACAAGATCAATGTTTATAGGGAATCAGCCTCCCTTTGGATTTTGTTCAGGAAATTATGACAGTAGTGAACATTTGATAATATCTCCTAGTTTGATGCTTTATGTTGATGCTCAGTACATGATTGAACCAAGTTGTCTTAGGGCAGATGTATTACGGAATTTCAAATGAAATTAATATGTACCCCAGAGACACATTTAATAATAATGTCAAATTTGTTGTGCTCTTGAAGTGATAGTATCAGTGCTAGTTTATTCCTCAGTCAATTTTGGATTAGAATACAGGATCCGAAGTAGAAAACTGAAAGCCAGCCTTTCTTGTTCCTTTCTCTATTTATGATGGATGTCTAAATGAATAGACCAATTTCATAAAATTCATTTGAGAAGAAGCAATACCTTTCTTGGTCACCTTTGCTGGTTCTGTCACTGATCTTTTCTATCCTTTGGGAATCTTTCTCTCTTTAGGATCTTCAAAATCTGTTCATGGATGCCCTTAAAATTTTGTTACCTCTAGTAACTTTCCTTGGGTGTATTTGTGCCTATATTAACTACTCTTCTAAGTTTCTTTTTTTTTTTTAAAAACCCTTACCTTACATCTTGGAGTCAATACTGTGTATTGGCTCCAAGGCAGAAGAGTGGTAAGGGCTAGGCAATGAGGGTCAAGTGACTTGCCCAGGGTCACACACTAAGTTTCTTCTTAATGCCCATTGATGTAGCCCTTCCAGTTTTGAACAATAAATGGTCAGTGGAAGTTCTAGGTGAATTGGGTGTTTGCAGGTTGACATCCCTACCTCTCTCTCCCAAGTCCTTGCTGTTTTGTTAGGCAAATCATTCTCATTAATGTTTTGCAAATTGATTTTTATTCTAAATAGATGTTAATCCATGTCTGATCATAGACTATAAAGCTAGATCTTCAAGGATCTTCAAGATGATCTAATTGAACTACAAGCATACCTCAAATATATTATCTTAGATTGGTGTTCAGCTGTTTTCAGGCATGTTCAACTCTTTGTGACTCCATTTGGGGTTTTCTCAGTAAAGATACTGACATGGTTTGCCATGTCCTCCAGCTCATTTGACAAATGAAGACACTGAAGCCAACAAGATTGAGTGATTTGCCCAGCATCACAGAGCTAGTTAGTGTCCGAGGCCAGATTTAAACTCAAGAAGATGAGTCTTCCTGACTCCAGGCTTAGCACTCTTATCCATCACGCCATCTCCCTCCCCTCTTAAATTACTCAGCACTTAAGGAAAGTTTGAATTATTCTGCTACTTGAACATGTACTGTGCATTTCCTCTTCTGTTTTATATCCCTGGAAATTTCTCCCTTCTCCTTTGGCCCTTTTAAGTCCTTTCTATCTTTAAAGCCAAAATCAAAATGTGACTTCTCAGAAGTCTTCCATGATCACCTTAACCTCAGATGACATGAAAACATCTCCCCTCAGACCACACATAACAGTTTTGTTTTGTAATTTGGGTACTTAGATGATACTGAGTATCACGCCAAGCTATGTGTAACCTTTTTGGGGGCTGGGACTATATGGGCTCTAAACTTTCTAACTTCTTTAATGCATAGAATACAATGCTCTATAAATAATGGTTGTTGAAAAAAAAAAAAAAGTTGTATTCTGTTTAGGTCTCTTGACCTAGACCTTTATTGTGCTCAGTTTTGAATGTATCATTTATAAGCACATAGACTAGCCAGAACTTGAACAAAGAGGGGTGACCAGGATGGTGATAAGGCTTCAAATTCTGCTGTACTGGGATTAGATTTATACTTCTTGGCTCCAGAGGATAGAATGAGGAATAGCATGGTAGAAAATAGCAGAAAGGCAGGTGTTGGTTCAGTTGATGCAAGTTATAATTTCCTACCAATTAGAGATAGATAAAAATTGGATGGGTTGCCTCAGGAGGGCAGGAGTTCCTCATTATTAGAAGTCTTTATTTAAGCTGGGCACCAGCAAGTGGCTTAGTACAAAAAAAGCCTTGGCTTTGAGATTCTAAAACTTTTGGGTCAGGGAGGGATCCTCTTCTTCAGAATGTTTTTGTCCATACAAATGCATACAATAGGGTTACAAAGAAAACCAATTATAGTGAAGTATAATTGTGGGGGGGGGGGAATTAAGTTAGTCTGTGGTTTAAGAAATCCTGCTCCATAGTCAGGAGGTCCTAGCCTCAAATCCTCCCTTTGCTTACTTTGCTGCTTGTTGGCTGTTACTTAACCTAGTTGGGCAGAAGTTTCACCTGTAAAATAGGAAGGTTGGATCAGTTGGTTTTTGAAGTTCTTTCCAGCTTTAGATGTGATCCTCTTCCCGTGTTGTAGGTCTTATTCAATTATGAATGTTATAAATAAGAATATTTGGATACTGAGAAATCTGCTGGGGACATTAGGATTATTACCCAGGACTAGCACTAAATATTTATTAACATTTCACTTATGTGGAATCTTGACTTTTAGGCAAACTCATTCAGAACATACTGCATCCACCAGTAAAATAGAAGGTTCTTGAGGTTTTGGTCTTTATATCCTCAGTACTCAAGCACATTGCCTTGTACATTTGGTTGTCATAAGACATTTTCCTGGCTCTTTATGACCCTATTTAGAGTGGTTTGCCATTTCCATTCTTTAGCTCATTTATTGATGAACAACTGAGACAAACAGGGTTAAGTGACCTGCCCAGGGCCCCGGTAATTAAATATGAGGCTGGATTTGAATTTGGGAAGATGAGTCTTCCTGTTTCCATATCTGGCTCCATGTTTGTACGTAGTAGGTGCTTTAATATATATATGGTAAATTGAATTGAACCAGTGGAGGAGCAGTAAGTAATAAGAGAGGCTTCTGTGCAGTCAATAAAAATCTGAATAGTTTTTAAATCCACAGTAAAATTAAAGAAAGGAGCATGACAAATACATAAAGAAGTGAAAGCAGATACAAGAACCTAAAGAACATGGCCATTGGGGTCTCTAAGAGCTAGAGAGAAAAAGAAAGGCAAAGAGTTCTTACCTTCTTCGAGAAGTGTGTAATCTAATGGAAGGAGACAATATATGCAAGCAACTTTTGCACAAATCTTTCATCACAGAACCAAAGCCAGGATTATGGAACATGAGTCTAAAGCTGGATAGTTACTCAGAGGCCATCTTGTCCAATTCCCCTTATCTTATTTAAAAATGAAGAAAGTGAGGCCTGAGGTCACTGTTCATTTTTTAGTTAATTTTTTTCTTTCTCTATGGTGTAAAGGGCCATCAGTAAATAATTAACAAAGATTAGTTGAGAAATATCTTGGTATGGTGTTGTCTTCTATGTAGTAAGTGATACAGATAGTGTAATGATACTAGTCAGTAACTGCATATGACATCAGAAGCCTGAAGCCACACTTGGATAAAATGAAGAAACACAACTAGATAGACTAAACATTTGGAGTACAGTGTAACAAATTAATAGTTTTTAGAAGTAATGTTGTCTAAGACCATTAAAATGATTGGTCTGAGCATTTCACCTTTAAAGGTGATGATCCTGGTGACTTCCAGGTGAAGTGCAAATTGTATACAGGAAGGAATTTATCCTTATCATAAAGGGGACTCTTTGTGGAAGGTTTGAGATTTGTATCTCCTTTGGAGAATTGGGGGATGAAGAAGAAGAGTGCCTCCTAGAGCTTCACCCAAGTAGAAATGATAGGATTTATAAGAAAGGTTAATGAAGAAAACCTGTATTTGTGGAATTCCATATATCCATGAAACCATAGTCCAGACCCAACCTCCTCACCCCCAGTTTCTCTTTGCAGAACTACTAGTGGCATGGACAACTAGGTGGCTCGATGGCTAGAGCAGGTCTTGAGTTGGGAGGACCTGGGTTCAAATATGACTTCAGACACTTCATAACTGTGTGATCTTGGACAAATCACTTAACCTTCTTGCCTAGCTCTTACTCTTCTGTATTAGAGTTGTGATTAAGAGAAAGCATTTACAAAAATTCAACTACTAGTGGTAGTGCTAATTTCCTGCCAGTCTCTAACTTGGAGATTTATGTGGAATGTACTTACATAAGAATGAAAACTGGTGTTCGTCAAATTAAGCTTCCTAAATTGTTAAAGAAATTGTTTATTTATATAGGATGGTAAACTTTTTTTTCTCCTTCTGTAGGAAAACTTTTACTCTGAATTGAAAGAGGCTGGAGAAAAATTAGTAGTAGTTGACTTCTCAGCCACATGGTGTGGTCCATGCAAAATGATCAAGCCTTTCTTTCATGTGAGTATTAAGTGCTTTTTTTAAAAAAAGGAATATTAAATGTCCGCATTAAGTTCTACCTCTGGCCCCTATGTTATTTAAATAAATATTTTGTTTCCTAAAATTTCTTAATGAGACTTTTGAAATAAAATGACTGGCACAGATTGGTATATAATGTAGCCAGGAAAGAAGAAAAGTTGGGGGGGAATTTTGATGCCTGTGTGTATGTGTATAATAAAAGCCAAAATATAATGGCCTCTTGCTACTAGCTCCTTTTAAAGCCTAAGAAATAGCTCTTGATTTAGCAATTCATATAGCCTTGAAATAAAATTTAAGAATTAGGATTTTACCTAATTTCTGGTTGCTTTTAGAAATTGAGATTTTTCCTAAATCAACTGGCTTTTGAAACTTGAAATTTAGGCCATAATTTAGAATCCAGCCCATCATTTTGTCTCTCTGGTTAGAAACCAATTCTAAGAAAATTGAAATACCTAGTATGAATCTTAGTTGGATTATTGAAGAAAGCTTAAGTTATTTTGCTATTATCTTCAGTTAGCTAATTCTAAGATCACCTCCTCCATTTTCGTTGTTATTGTTGCTATTACCATTGTTATTATTTTTCATTTAACAGTCACTTTATGAAAAGTACCCAGAGGTAGTCTTCATAGAAGTGGATGTTGATGACTGTCAGGTAAGTAGTTGAAGATATGGTATGGTGGCTGAACATAACCACCACCTGTTGTTTCTCCAAATTTATAATAATATTTAAGTCATGAATAGTCTTAATTTAAAATACCTATAGTAGTTAGTAAGATCAGATATTTGTACCTTCTACTTTTTCAGGAATATTGGAGAGCATATTCTAAAGTTGATACAGATTTTTGTCCTGAGAAATTTATTCTATAAAACTTAAGAAAATGTTTTTTAAAGCACCTGAGGAGTATGTGGGGTTCAAGAAAAAAACTGGGAATCTCTAGCTTGTATATAAGTTAAAGAGATCAAGAACTCCATATTTCTCTCCTTTCACACCCCACTCCTTTAGAGTCCTAAGGTTTACTAAATATCTTGTTACTTAGTAAAATGTAAATTTAATTATGAGCCTTAAGTTTTATTTTCTGCTCTACCACTGGGGATCTGCTCTCTAACTGCCTTAACTTCAGAGCAATTAAAATAGAGACCACAGGGGCATGTTTTAGGGCCTGTTTGAAAGTTACTAAGATTCTGGTGGAAAAGTAAGAGAGATGGCATAGTGGCCAGCCTGAAGAATCAAATATTTGGAAGAATAAAGACAAGAGTCACAGACAGGAGGTGAATATAGGACATCCAGAGAAAACAGAATACATGGTTAGCAGTCACTTTTAGGCAAATGCTTTTTCAAAGCATTATTCTCTAGTCTTATCTATAGTTTGTCTTATATACTGCCTACTAGGCTAAAATATAGAATATTAGTACTGCAACAAGTCCTAGAATCAGAGCTGTAAAGCATGAAGTGACCTTAGATGCCATCAGCTCCAATGCTTGCTCCCCCTCCCTCTAGTGACTGCAGAGATTTGAATCCAAGTTCTTTAATTTCGAATTAATGCTTTTTTTCCAGTGTACCAATCTTACCATAAATCATAATTTAAATTAGATTCTGTTTTGTCAGAACTCTGATTAACATTTATTAAGCATTTAATTATGTTCTATGGAAAGAAATACCTAGGCATTCTGTAGAATCTATACATAGGTCATAACTTCTTTTGAGACAAAAATTCTGCATGTGAATTTAAGGGAGTTGTGACAGGGAAGGCACTGAAGTCTGTATATAAGTAATAGATGAACAAACAAAAAAGCATAGGTATAAATGAAATTTTCTTAAATATCACACCCATTTTGGTAGGGAAAGAGCAAGCTTTGAGCATATTTGCCCACGTGTTTGTGCTCCATTTTGGTAGGTAGTTGAGATGATTCGATGTAGAGAAGGTTATAGAAAGCTTTCCTAACTTGGCAATGAGTTTAAGCTTCTCATTTTGTTAGGGAAGATTTTTTTTTTTTTTAAACTCAAATGTATCGTTGTTTTAACAAGATGAAATTTAAGAGGATAAATATAATCTTGGTGTACTATCTTGTTCTTTGACTTGGTCACTGCAAAATTGTTCAACGTGACAAGGAATATAGAGTGATATTATGCAGAGTACCTTGGGAATACCTCATCACAAAAGACTGAATTATCTTCAAATTTTACATGTGCAGCTAAAATCTTTTTAAAAAACAAAGCTTTACATGCCTTCTTAAACCTCTTGTTATAGGTATAGTATTGTCAGACAGTGCCCACCAAGTGTGTGCTGTTTTGTTTAGCTATACTTTGTAAAATTATGTAGGAAAATTGAGAAAAGAAGAGAGTTGGAAATAACTTAGAAACTTAGAAAATGCATATTTTTAGTGGGAAGGTTCCCTAGACCATAGTAATAAGAAAGTGGCCTAAAAGGAAAGTCAACTATTACAGGAACTCAGTATGGATTTTAAGGTCTCCATCTTGACTAGCCAGCTTTAAAGGTAAACTATAGTACTGATTTGTAAGACTATTACAGTGACTCCTCTCTGTTTATAAGTTAACGTTCTAATACACTGTCATTCCTTTGATTTTACAACATTCTTCCCATCCCATAGTGCTGTGACCTACTTTTTTCTCCTTGAAGCATATTAAAATTTAATTTTGTGACACCTTTATTTTTTTTTTAAACCCTTAACTTCTGTGTATTGGCTCATAGGTGGAAGAGTGGTAAGGGTGGGCAATGGGGGGTCAAGTGACTTGACCAGGGTCACACAGCTGGGAAATGTCTGAGGCCGACTTTGAACCTAGGACCTCCTGTCTCTAGGCCTGACTCTCAATCCACTGAGCTACCCAGCTGCCCCCTTTGTGACACCTTTTGAGATAATATCTTTATCATATTTACATATGACAGAAAAGTAAGAGTGGTAGTTAATATGATGGATGACAAGAACAGAGAGATGAGGATCAGAGAAAGGCTAGAATTTTGGAAGAACCAGCAATCAAGTAGAAGAAATGGAACAACACAAGCAGTTGCATAGGAGGTAGAGTCCAGACTGAGTAGCAAGATGAGAAAGAGATCAGTGTTTGACTCAAAAATCTAGTTCTTTTTTTTTTTTTGAAATTATAGCTGCTTCCTCCTCACCCCCACATTAACCTGAGCAAGGTGTAGATATAGCTTTTTTAAAAATCTCTTCTTAGTTCACAGAAGAGTTAGGTTTTACAAATTAAAAAAAAAAAACAACCAACCAAAAACCTTACTGGAAACTAGAAGAAATAAAATAATAATAGCTAATATTTGTACAGCATTTTAAGGTTTGCATGATGTAGGTGTTCTTATTGTCCCAGTTTTACAGCTGAGGAAATGGAAGCTTAGAGAAGTTAGTGATTTTCTCAGTCACATACAGAAATAGTGTCTGTGGTAGGGTTTGAACTTGTTTCTTAATTTCAAGTTTAGTCTAATTCTTAACTTCTTAGCTACCTAACTGCCTAATAAGGTTATATGAAAAGCAAAGTTATAGGGAACACATAAGAATTTTACAGGACCCTTTCTTAGGCTACAT
Source organism: Gracilinanus agilis (assembly GCF_016433145.1). Taxonomy (NCBI): domain Eukaryota; kingdom Metazoa; phylum Chordata; class Mammalia; order Didelphimorphia; family Didelphidae; genus Gracilinanus; species Gracilinanus agilis. The sequence continues at coordinate 186,765,162 of NC_058130.1, forward strand.
ATATGCAAAAATGCTCATCAGAATAAAACAACTACATTTTTGTAGCTGAGGACAAAAGTTCAGAGATCACTCATTTCACTCATTAAGAGAGCTAGGGACTGAAATCAGTTTTAATCCAAATGAAGTATTCTACCTATTCCTCTATTTGGCAAAACTTGGCTGGAAATTAGAGATACTAAAAACTGTCTAACATCCTTTTTTTTCCTTATTCCATCTTCATCTCTGCTCTGGAACTTAACTTGAACTAAAAGCCATTGTGACATGGGTCTTTTTATTTTTCCATGACTCAATTTAGCAAATCCTTTTTAACACCTCTTGTACAAGTCACTATACAACTAGGTGGTCAGGGTTTTCTTGGAGATTCTCCTTCAGACTATTGTTTTTCCATTATAAGAAGCAGGGACGTTTGGGATAATTACAATTATTTAGAGTATTTTTTGTTTCTTTGATAGCTCTAACATTATTCTTGGGGATGGCAGTTTGATTATTCTCCTCGCTTGTGTAAAGTGATTTGAAAAAGCTGGGAGGGAATATATTGGTAAACATAGGTGGAAAATAGGTAGGATGACATGGAAGAATTTTTTGAAAAGTTGTGTCTCTTTCCATGGAAAACTAGTGGAGTCTTTTTATCTTGTAGTTTGTCTTAAGAAACTATTCTAAAGTATCTCATCTTACTATGTAAGGTTGATGCTGCATGTATTGCCTATTAAAATGCCCATTTAATGTCCCACAAAGAACAAGGGAAACCAGTCAGTGGCAGAGAATGCACAAGTTATGTCTCTTCAAAACTTACCCTATGAAATAGTGGGAAATTCTCATGTAGAAAGTGATTATTGCTCTAAATGTGCAAAGTAATGTTTATTTGTGGTGGGGTCAGGGAAAATGTCAAGAGGAAGTAGTATAGTCTGGGAAAGAGTCTTAAAAAGAGAGCACAAGAGATGGAAAAAAGGACAGTTGGCGGGGAGGGGGGGTAAGTTGGTGCATGTCACAATGGAAAGAAGAGGCTAGGTTTCAAATTCTTGCTCTACCACCTTTTACATGTATGGCCTTAAGTAAGCTAGCTTCTGTGGGCAATGGTTTCATTACCTACAGACAACCAGCATTTTTTACTGTCTACTATGTGCCTTACATTGGGAACACAGAAAAAATAGTTCTTGCCCTCAAGGAGCTCATATTCTAATGGAGGAAAAAAGGGCGTTGGATGAGATCACCTATGAGATCCCTTTCAGTTCTTAAGTTTGTAATTATTATGTGTTTCCTGTTTAGAAAAATAAGTGTTAGGTTTGCCTACAAGGCATAGGTATACATACAGGCTCAATAATTAGGTCATAACCATCTAAACAGAAGATTTATGAGCTACATCCTCCTTTTTTCCTTTGTGAAGTATCATAGGTAAGCCTGGTGTTTTGCTTGTCAGAGGTACCACTTAAATGAAAGGATTTTTTGGAATTGGCGGGGTAGGGGGGAGGCATGCATGTCAGAACAAACATCGTAGCCAGGTGACTCCTGATTGAGAGCTAAGATTCAAAAGTAATGGGGAAGACCCTGTGTTGGATTAGGTCGAGAAGTCATAGCCCTTTTCCATTGCTCAGAAATAACTATTATGGGGCTAATTGAGAATACTACCTCTCATCTTCTGGCTGGAGTATTCTGAAATGAACTCGGCTTTTAAATTAAAAAGAAAAAAATGTTCAATTACCATCATTCTCTGCTTAAGAAAAATTACTAGGACAGTTTACTATTTTCTTCTGTGGCTTCTTTACTAGTCTTTTGAAGTCTTAATGGACTTCAGCAGTGTGATCCATTCCCCATCCCCACCAAACATGCTTGTTCTCCTTTAACAAATAAGAGAAAGTAAAATAGAAACTCTTCACAAGGGAAGGAGGAGAATTCCTTATTTCTATAATACTAAACATTTTGTTATTTCTGTTAAGTACATGAGAATAAATAGAGGTTATATTAATATATTTTATAAAAATGACACATGAAGCTCTTCTAGATTCAAGGATGGTTAGCTAAGTTCTAGAATTATAGGTAGCAATACTATTTTTTAATCAGTTACAGCTTTCCTTATTACCATTTTTCTAATTCAAGGCAGGGACTGTTCCTAAAAGATGTTAATGTCTACAAAAATTTGAGATGTGGGAGAATTTGCTCTTCTAGCAATTGAAGCACATATCCTCTTTACTGATTTTGTAGACTGAAAATAGTGCCAAAGTTTGGGATATGGGGTTTAAGTGAGATTCTCAACTTCAGTTTACTCATAGCTAATTAGTTTCTCTGTTTGTAGGATGTTGCTGCAGAGTGCGAAGTGAAATGCATGCCAACATTTCAGTTCTATAAAAATGGTGTAAAGGTAAGTCATTACATCTTCATGGAATAGCCTTCTCATGAATTTTGCCTATATCTAGTTTGTGAAGGGAAAAGGAATGTTAAGCAAAAGGTGGCTTAGACCAACACTGAACATGTGGGGTTCCTTGCTGAATGAGGAAAATCCTATACTCAAGTAGATGAGTCAGAGCACAGGCAGTAAATCAACATCACATTTAGACTGCTGCTTCATCTTAGGGCTCATGAAAGGCTTTGAGAACTCCTTGGTTAAGAGGAGCTAAATTATACCTGGGCAAATGTATTTAAAATCATTTGCGTCTTTTTAAGCATAAATCTGCTATCTTTTTTTTTTGAGTTATTGTTCTTTTTCTTAGGTTTCATGTCCAGAAAATAAGTTATATGACAATTCTCCTTTTCTGCCTAACTTCCATTTGCTTTCAATATCAAGAATACAAAGCCAGTGTGGTACTGTGCGCCATATCACTTTCTGAAATTATTATATACTTTGAAATAACTGTCATTCCACAAGAGATTTTTTTTGAAAAATTCATTCTAAATCTTATTAAATCAAAAGCTATCTTATGTTTTGTTTTAATGGAAATTTTCAACACTCAACAGGTGGGTGAATTTTCTGGAGCCAACAAGGAAAAGCTCGAATCAACCATTAATGAATTGAAGTAATTGTGGATCCTGTGAACAGTGTGAACAACTGTCAGCTGTCTAAATTATATAGCTTATAATTTTTTTTCTATTTCCCAAAAAAAGATCAAGTGTAACAAGAGTATGTATCCGAATAACATTTGATTGTAAATGACAATAAAATGTAAATCCTAACCTTTTGAAAATTGTCAAGTGTTTTAATTAGCTTGTCAAAGTCAGTGAAAAGTTATAAAAATTCATTAAAAGACTTCTTAAAAGCCTAATCCTTAGGCTTTTAGGAAGAGCTAGAAACCTATTCTTGACCCAATACCTTTGGTATGACATAGCCTCCCTTTCTTTCTAGGTACAAGTATTTGATTTCCTACTGAACTTTTGTTCCATATTCTAATCATCTAAGATGTCTTTTTTTCTGTCCCTACTAATAATAATGGACCAAAATAATATTCGCTTATAGGTTAACAAGTAGTAACATTAGGATATGTGGAAGCCTTTATAACTTTGGATAAGTCATAACTATTAAGGTATGAGTATGTCAGTCACTTAACTATACTAGGCCTCAATTTCCTCATCTGTAAAACAGGATCACTAAGTCCCAGTCCCTACTTGATTCTCCCTTGGTTCCAACACCACTGATTGGGGCAGGCCGTGGTCTCTGAAGTCGTAGTGATAAGCAGACTTGAAAGGGATGACTAAAAGTTAATAAAAATGGGAACAAGAATTATGGAATAGAGAAGAAAGTATTTGGGCTAGGACTTAAAAAGGTTAGGAGAAATTTCAAGAAACATTGGCAGTGGTGAGTTCCTTATTCCAGAGATAAAGACTTCTCCATTTAGGGGCAAATGTTTTTTCCCTTTCTGGAGACTGCATATACCTACAGGTTCAGATATTGCAAAATGATATGAGCTAATGCTGCCTCTTTATGGACTTGGCAGAACTTAACTTTTTTCTGCCTTCAGAAATGCCCTTATGGACATTGGCAGGGGAAGGTAGGGCTAGTCATGTGATCCCTGTGGACTGAATAAAAACCTCACATACTGGACTTTGGCCAGATAAACATCTTTGTAAAAGAGAGTTGACAAACAGCATAGATGGATTTCAGAAAAGCTCTTAAGGTGTTTCATATTCTTCTGTGGAAATATTAAGAAGTGGGATAGACATCAGTAGGTGCATTCAGAACTGGTAGATCAGATCTACAGAGTACTGTAGGGGAACTCTTAACCCTATGTTCAACAATTTTTTCAATGAACTGGATAGAGCATTAGGTTGCACTTGAAGGCTATACCTCTGTCTTGGAGGTGTGAAGTTTTGAACCTAAATGTGCTTGAGGAAGCAATGTGTAGTTTATAAAGCAAGGAAAATTTAGATTCCTAGAATCCTTTTCACACATTTGCTCTCTGATCACTTAATAGTCTCATCAAGTTTTCCCCATCTATAAACAACAGATAATAATCCCAAGCTGTGAGGATCAAATAATATATGAAGACTTTGGAATCTTAAAAGCAATGTATAAATGTGAGCTAATATAACAAAGTTCCCTTATGTCACCCTGCCCCTCTTCCAGCTCTTGCATTCACACAGGCTATAGTCTGTAAAATTAATTTTAGATTTTGGCCTGTTAAAGTCATTTCCATGGGTCTAAGTATTCCTTCCTTCTCCTGCATTTGAAGGGAGTTTCTTCCCACATTTTCCAAGGCATTTTTGTCTTTATTTCATGTACCTAGCACATTCTGTTTTATCCTTTCTATTATACTATAAGATATTTCCAAGCAGATATTGGCATTTTTATCTTTGTATGTTAGGTGTGTGGAACACAAAGCCTGGTACAGAAGAAGGTAAGCACTTAAATGTTGAATTGAAGTCAAGTCCCCAGTAACACCTGAAAATTACCAAGTCAATGGTAGAAATGATCCTTCCTTCTAAAACTACTACCTCTTCCTCCCCAAATTCTACTTATTCAGTGCCATAACTATTGAACTACTAAATAAAAATCTTTAATTAGAAAAAATTATAACAGTTCATTTGGAAGAACAAAAGATGAAGAATATTAAGGGAAGTAATGAAAAAAATGAAGGATGGGGGCCCAGCAGAACCAGATCTTCAACTGTAGTGGTCATCAAAACAATATGGTACTGGGCTAAGATACAGAAAGGTTGAATCAATGGAATAGACTAGGGGTAAATGACCTCAGCAAGATAGTATTTGATAAACCCAAAGATTCCAGCTTTTGGGACAAGAACTGACAAAAACTGGGAAAATTGGAAAACAGTATGGGAAAAATTAGTTTTAGATCAACATTTCACACCCTATAAATATATAATTTCAAAATGGGTAAGTGACTTAAATATAGAGTGAAATCAGAAGTTAGGTAAACAGAATAATATACCTGTCAGATCTGTGGAAAAGGGAGGAATTTTAAGATGAAGCAAGAGATAGAGAACATTAAAAAATGTGAAATGAATAATTTTGATTATATCAAATTAAAAAGGTTTTGTACAACAAAACCAATGCAACCAAAATTAGAAGGAAAGCAATAAATTGGAAAAACATTCTATAATAAAACTGGCAAAGATTTAATTTCCCAAATATATAAGGAACTAAGTCAAATTTACAAAACCGTTGCCTCTTCCCAATTCCCAAAATGCAGAAGCACAACCGTAAAAACTAAATGGCAGAATAGGAAGAGATGGATCTGGGCTCAGTGGTCCTGGCCTCAATTCTTGATTGTACCACTTAATCTTGAGCCAGACACTTAATCTTTTGAGCTTCAATTTGTTCATTTATTAAACAGGGGGTTGGACTGGGTGACCTTCATGGGAACTTCCATCCCTAAATCTATGATTCTAGTGAGGTCATTGTATATAATACTTGGTTTCCTTTTCCTCCCTCCCCTATCCAATAGATCACAATCCCTATTTTGTGAACATGTGGAGAGGAAGATGGCATAGTGGATAGTGATCACTAAAAGCAAGGCAGAATAGCTTTGATCTAATAAATGGGAGAGCTAGGGGTTAAACCCAGATCATCCAACTCCAGATTACCCTTTCAGAGCAGATCATGATAAGGCTTAAATAAACTGATGCAAAATGAAGTAAGCACAATGAAAACAAATGGAAAGAACCAAAAACAGATGAAATGCCTTGAAATTATAAAGACCAAGGTTGGCACTGGGAAAATGATGAGAAAATAAACTTTCATACCGTTGCATAGATTGTGGGAGATTACTATGGTGTGGAACATTGTATAAACTGTCAGACTTCGTTGACATTGCTAAGTTTTGTGATACTTTTTAAAATTTCCTTTTTGTTACAAGTTATTTGCTCACTAGAAAGATGTATTCCAAGATAAAGATGATGTAAAAGCAGACTTTTTGTATGAGAATGCCTCATGTAGCAACAATGGAGGGTTTGGATGGCAACATCCTAAGATGTGTCCTATAAAAAGGGCAGTATTCCAGATGTGCTGTGTGATCAGGACATCTTAAAGCCAGGTAGAATGGCTTTTCAAAAGATGAGCATTTTGGGGGCAGCTGGGTAGCTCAGTGGAGTGAGAGTCAGGCCTAGAGACAGGAGGTCCTAGGTTCAAACCTGGCCTCAGCCACTTCCCAGCTGTGTGACCCTGGGCAAGTCACTTGACCCCCATTGCCGACCCTTACCAATCTTCCACCTATGAGACAATACACCGAAGTACAAGGGTTTAAAAAAAAAAAAAAGATGAGCATTTTGTGTATAGGGATGATGAAATGTGGGCTATTGGGGGAGGCTTATTATTAGAAAGTTAGCCACCATTAAATAATGTTTTTTACCTTTGAACATAGCTCCTAATGAAGAATATTTACTGAGAAACCAGGGTCAATTAGGGGTAGCTAGTAGTGTTGAGCCTGGAGTCATTAAGATATGAGTTTAAGACTTGCCTAAAGACATTTAGCTAATTGTGTGTGATCCTGGGCAAGCCACTTAACCTATCTACCTCAGTTTCCTTATGTAAAATGGGAATAATAATGTACCTACCTTGAGGGGTGATTGTAAAGAAAAAAATGAGATTACCGTAGGCTTGGCACATAGTAGGTACTATATAAATATTAGTTATTCATGACATGATGTTGAATCAGGCAGTATCTACACAAATACTTGATGTATAAGTCAGATAGCATTAATTTTTTTTGGCTACAATATCACAGCTGAATTCCTTGAATTTACAGCTCACTAAAACTTCTGGTTTCTTTTCACTTGATTTTTTTTCTTTCACTTTAATTTCCCAATATTCTTCTCTTCGTTTGTCAGGAGATTCTAGTGTCAGAAGGGGCACTACCATGAGCTACGAACCAAATGAGGAGATCAAGAGAGGAACAAAAAATGGTGGTGGTGGTGAGGAAGTTGAGTAAAACCCACCAATATATCTGTAAAGTTTGCCAATATTTTCTGTTTCCTACTTTCATGGTCCCCAAAATCTGCAAAGGAGGGAAGGAGCTACATTTTCTTGCCATTTTATTGGGGCCAAGCATGGTTAGTGTAATTTCACAACATTCAGATTTTATTTTTGGTCTTTCCATTTCCATTATTATAGTCACTGAATAATTTTCCGTTTAATTTTTCTTGTATAAGTTTATTTACATCTTCCCATGCCTCTCTTAATTCATTTCTTACACAGAAATGTTCCATTCCATTCATAAACAATTTGGTTTACCTATTCCTTAGTCATTGGATATCTACATTTCTAGTTCTTTGCTGCCATGAAAGAAATAATGCTGCTTTAAGTATTTTTGTGTACACTGGACTCTTCTTTCTATCTTTGGGATATCTGCTTAGCAGTGGGATCTCTTGTTTAAAGGAATGTATTGACATTTTAGTTATGTTTTTTTTTTTAAACCCTTAACTTCTATGTATTGGCTCCTAGGTGGAAGATTGTTAAGGGTGGGCAATGAGGATTAAGTGACTTGTCCAGGGTCATACAGCTGGGAAGTGTCTGAGGCCGGCTTTGAACCTAGGACCTCCTGTCTCTAGGCCTGACTCTCAATCCACTGAGCTACCCAGCTGCCCCCTTTAGTTAAATTTTTAACATGTAATTTGAGGTTGCTTTCTAGAATAGTCAAAACAATTCATAGCTCCTCTGATAGTTTCTTAGTGTCCCTGACTTCCCACAATTTCTATATTCAAATGAACTGTTAAAAATCCCTGCCACATATATGTAGTGCAAGTCATCCTACAATCAATCAACACTTATTAGGCACCTACAATGTGTCAGGTGCTGTATTAAGCATTAGAGATTCCTTGAGTTGTAGTTTCTTGATCTGGAAAATACTTGTATTGCCACCTTCATTGTTGTGAAGAAAGCACTTTGTAAACATTTAGTATTATGTTGATATGGGGCACAGAGAGAGCTGAGTCTCCTAGACTTTTGATTTCATTGGTATAGGGAACTGATGGATGAAGAAACTATGCAGGTCATCACCTTCTTTGCCACTTAAAAGTTCTACAGAGGTGCTTAAAGAGGTCCTACAGAGATGAGCACTGATGGAGTAAGTGCTTTGTTCGGGGCGTCTCATGAGCTGTGTGATACTTTGAAATTAATCTGAATTTCTTTATTTTTCAAGATGCTTTCTTGTGTTATCGTCTTTCCCCGTAAATCTCGGCACTACCATAAGTAAGAAACTAAATTAGCAGGTTAGGAAAAATCCACTATCAGGAATCAATCAATTTCAAAAGGGGAACAGATAAGCTTCATATAATCTTTTGGACTGTCTCTGTTCTGTAGTAATTTGTTTGCCCAGTTGGTAAATGTGATGGATTAGTGTCCTATGGGTCACTACCTCATTTTTGCACTCTAGAAGAATTTGGTTTGACTGTATAGGACCAAAATAAATCCTCTACAGGCATTTCCAAAGAGCATCTAATAAGGCCACCATTCCAAATGGGATGTAGGGAATTTATTCACCTTTAAATTATCCAGATTACAACAGTTTATTTCCTTTCTATAAAGCCAGCATAAATGGATTTTTCAAATTCTGAGTTGAAATCTAAAATTTGACCTATGAATTTATCAGTTTATAAGAGTTTATTAAGCACCGTGTCACTGTGTGCCAGGAACTATGCTAAGGTGCTGAAGATCCAAATTCAAAAAAAGAAATAATCTCTTTCAAGGATCTTATATTCTATTAGAGAACAGAAAAATATAAGAGTGGGGCAGCTAGGTGGCACAGTGAATAGAGCACCAGGCCTGGACTCAGGAAGAATAAGTTAAAATCTGGCCATAGATACTTTTAAAAGAATATATAAATATAAGTTAATCTCTGAGAAACCAGTAGATGTTCTGGGCAGCTGCCACTCACACATTAAATTCACAAAGAAGGATAGGGTAGCAGAGCCTGAGAAAATCTGATAACCCTTTCACTAAAGGAACGGCAGTTGGAATTATTGATCTCTGTCATAAACCAGGGAATAACACAAAGATGAACTACTCACACACTATGGGTTCTCTGAGGTGAGAGGAAACAAACAGGAAGGGAAACAAAATAGTTTAATGTATAAAAAGGGTAAGTAAATAGGTTTAATTAAATAAACTTTGGTTTTGAAGGAAGGGAAAGGGATGTCTATTCTAACCACCTACGGGCAAGTCTCTGGGTCAGGGAAGGAACTTATCTACACTAAGCTAAAGGCTATATCAAGGCATAGCTAGACTATCAGGGATGGAAGTGGGATCCTCACTGCTGGGTCCTGTCCAAATCCAGCAATGATACAGCTCTCCCAGGCCCTCAGCCAGTAATCCTTGAGATGGGTAAGGTTAGAGAATTAAACCAGCCTGAGATGACCAGCAGCCCAGATCAGGTTTGACATTCTCAACCTAACTTCCCACAGGTAGATGATTCTTCCTTCAGGATACCAGGATACAAACTTCACTTTCCCTGAGGTCTCCCACTGAGTCAGTTGGTTAGCAGCAACTTGCACTCAGCCAACATGGAGTCCATCCCAGGAGAGAGAGAGCCACTTCCTGCTTCCCCATTCCATTTAGAATTCTCCAACCTTGCTTGATAAGCCTCCTAATAATACCTAATCTTTTTTTTTAAATTTTTTTTTTTTTTTTAAATTTTAAACCCTTAACTTCTGTGTATTGACTTATAGGTGGAAGAGTGGTAAGGGTAGGCAATGGGGGTCAAGTGACTTGCCCAGGGTCACACAACTGGGAAGTGTCCAGATTTGAACCTAGGACCTCCCGACTCTAGGCCTGGCTCTCAATCCACTGAGCTACCCAGCTGCCCCCAATAATACCTAATCTTAAACATTTATACCCTACTTTATTAATTTATCTATAACAATACTTACTGGCTATATGATCTTGGATAAGGCACTTTATTTAAAAAACATAAAAATGTAAGAGTTGGCGCCTGGACTGAAAATACAGAAAATAGTTAATAAGTAACTAAGTCAAGTTGATTTTAAATATGAATATTTGAAACTACAATTTCCTTCTAAAAGCTTCAGTTTTTCTTTGGTTTGTAGGTCTTTAGACCTGTAAAGATGCTTAGAGACCACCTGAAGAAACTGTCTTATTTTGAATGAAATTGTGGCCCAGAAAAAGGAAATATAAAGGTCATTAACACTTAATATAAATAGGATGGGAATCCATAATCCTATTCCTGTTCTCTGTCAGCTACAGAAATTGTACTTTGTACATGACCTGCATGTAGAATCAACAAGGCTTTTATGTTCAATGTTCAACTAAAATCCTACCCTGACATCTCATTGGGGTCCATATAGTCGACCTTTGGTAATGAGAGGCTTTGCCAGAAGAAAACAAACTGACAATCCTCCTAAGCTGGTAAGGCTTCAAGGAAAAGTTCCAAATTGTACTATGTTGTCTGAAAGTCAGCTTATCTAAATTGAAATACTTGTTACCAAATGGTTGGCTAGTAGGGATGATGGTTTGTTTTTTGATCATAGCAACTCATAAAGCTTTGATTGAGGGTTCTTAACCTGGAGACTGCAAACATTATTTAAAAAATAAACACCATTTTGTTTATTGTATTTCAGTAGAACTGGTTGGTTTTTTTCTTTTTTTTGTGATCCTTATGTATTTTATTTTATATATTTAAAAACATTATTTTGTGAAGGAGTCCACAGGCTTCACTGGACTGCCAAAAGTTAATGTGGAAAATACTTTATTACATTGTTTGGAAGACATTATTATGTTGTTTAAATCTAACTTTATGTGGCTAGAGATTGTTTGAACCCAGAATGTTGTTCTGACCTTAGTAACAGCTTTCCAGAAATATCAGGGATGGCTACAAGGAATTTTGGGTTCCCCACCACCACCACCACCACATTTTGTTTTGGGTCCCCTTTGTGTCTTGATTTAACCCAAAATTTACTTTATTTTTTAATTTTTTACATTTATTATATTTTTTATATTTACTGATATCATTTTAATCAACCTTGACTTCAAGTTGCCCTTTCTGAATGTGTAGGTTCATGTGTACATTCAAGTGTATCTATGTCTTAATCCTATATCATGTAAACATTCCAGAACCTGGAAGAAGGGAAGCCATACCCTTTCCTGATGGATTTCCTCATCTGATAAATTTCCTTCTAAAACTATTTCAGATTTTGGGGTTCATTCTCATCACTGAAATTAAGGACACAAAAAAAGGTTGAGAACTGATGCAAAGTGTAGTGTTTCAAACCTCCTGTCAGAAACAGGAGTACCTGAAGTTAACTAGAAAAGGGCAACTAGGTGTTTTGTGATACTGAAATTTAGAGATTGCAAAAATATAACACATGCAATCTTTCAGTATTACATAATACCTATTTGGCAAGACTAGTTTAAATAGTTAAGGTAGAAAGGATAATGATTGTTTTTCTAGTTCTGACTACTTCCCATCAATTCATATAAATCCTACTATACTTCTCTGCACTCTTTAGTCATCATTTCTTGTCAAAGTAATATAGGTAAACACCTTGCATACATTAAAGTGCTACATATGTTAAATATTATTATAATAACATTCTCTTAAATTCATGTAAGATACAGGTTAATTAGCCATTTCCCAACCAATAGGTATCTACTTTGTTTCCACTTCATTCCTATTACCAAAATTGAAGCTACAAATATTTTGGTATATGTGTAACTGACCCTCTTTCTTTGATCTCCTTGGGGTAAATTCTTAGGACTGGGGTGGGACAGAGGTATTAACATTTATCAGTGAGACACTCTGAATTTATTCAAAACTGTATTAGTTACTTAATCATATTTTTCCATACAAACTTTTGTGTTGCTTACCCTGGGGCCAGAATTGTTGTTTGTAAGCTCTTAGGTGTACTCAGTTCTTCAGGAGTATGGAAGAAGTAGACTTACTAAAGTAGCTTTCCAAAGAATCAAGAGCTTCTCTCATTCAAGCACAGGAATTTAAAAGTCCTTTGTGATAGATTTTTTTTAAGAAGGTGAAATCATCAGGGCCTCTTCCTAAAGGCAGTCATCCAAGTATGACAAAGATATCCAAGTCTATTGAACTTCAGCTGGGGCCAGACCTTGGGTCAAAAAGTACTCTATTAGTTCATTAAACTTAAAAAACAAAACAAAATGAAAAAAGTAGGAGAAACACTCATTCAATGCAACCTTTTATTAAGGGCCTACTATGTAGAAAGACACAGTGCTAGGAAATGGGACTACACAAAGCAAAAACAAAAACAGTCCATGTTATCAAAGTGATAGGCAAAAAGAACCCATGAAAGTTTAAAATAGAATCCTTAAAAACCAATCTCAGATTCTCGCATCTCTCAGATACCTTCTTCCATTATTTCTGTCTTTACCTGTCATATGAAGAAATGACCCTTCTCTTTGCCAAAAAAAACCCCCACCATATGCACTCTCAATCCCAATCCCCACTTTCTATAACAGATTGTCCCTTTTGGTTCCCCATTCTAGTCCATCCTCCACTCAGTTATCAAAGTGACATTATTATACCATTCCCTCATTCAATAAACTCCACTGGTTTCCTATTGTTTCTAGTGTCAAATATAAAATTCTGTTAGACTTCTCATTCTTACTTTTCCAGTCTTCTTACACCTTATTCTCCTCTTTACATATTCTACAATCTATTGACTAGCTTCTTTGCTGTTCCTCCTACAAGACATTGCATCTCTCACTGCATTTTCACTGGTTGTTCCCTATGCCTAGACTTTTTATCCCTCCTCACTTCTGTCTCTTGGACTCCCTGACTTCTTTCAAAATATCTCTTTCCACAGGAAGCCTTTTTTGATTCCCTTCTATAGTAGTACTTTCCTTCTGTGGATTTTTTCTCAATTTATACAATATCCAATTTAAATATACATATAGCTTGTTTGTACATAGTTGTGTACATATTGTCTCCTTCCATTAGACTGGAAGTTCCTTGAGTAGGGAGTATCATTTGCCTTTCTTTGTATCACCTAACAGTACTTAACACAATGTCTGGCACATATCAGGCACTTAATATACATTTACTGACTAATTGAAAACTCTCTCCAAAGCTACCAATGATCTTTTAACTGCAAAACCTAATGGCTTTCTTTCTTTCTTTCTCTTTCTCCCCATCTCTCCTTCCTCTTCTCCCTCTTTCCCCCTCTCCCTCCCCCTCTCCCCCTTTCCCTCTCTTCTTTCCTTCCTTCCTTCCTTCCCTTCCTTCCTTTTTTCCTTTCCTTCTTTCCTTCTTTCCTTCCT